>NC_142595.1:54103758-54403758 GCF_965207765.1 Zootoca vivipara
GAGGTTTTCAACTTTTTTGAGTCCACACCTCTCTTTACCAAGTACATTCTTCCTGCGGCACCACTGTGGGGCTCAAGGGCCCAGTTATGTCACCCCTTGCCTGCAGCCTCTCGCCCTCCCTTGGGGAGTGTTTCCTCAGCCTCCTCTCTCTCATGTCTCCTTGAGAGTCCTTCTGGCAGCCTCTGCTGCAGAAAAGGGCTGGGCCTCTGGGAGGTAAAGACCCCAGAGCACATCAGAGGAGGGAGGGGAGGGGAGGGAAGGAGGCCAGAGGCCAGCGTTGCCCACGGCACCCCTGAGCGTCATTCAAGGCACCCCAAGGTGCCAGGGCACACTGATTGAAAACCACTGTTAAACTATGGAAAACACACACACACACACATGCGGAAAACCAAACTAAAGACTGGGCACATGGGAGCCCTAAGTCAACAGAGCCACTCAATGTATCTTGTATGTGTCACTGAGAGATGACACGATGGCCATCTCTCTCCAGAGATCTCCAGGGCTGCCACATGGAAGATGGAACAAGCGTGTTTTCTGCTGCTCTGGGGGGGTAGGACTCAACCCAATGGCTTCAGGTTGCAAGAAAGGAGATTCCGACTCAACATCAGAAAGTACTTTCTGACATAGCAGCTGGAGGATGCGAACTCTCTTTCATTGGAGGTTTCTAAGCAGAGGTGCGGTGGCCCTTTGTCATGGATGCTTTAGTTGAGATTCTAGCATTGCAGGGGTTGGACCAGATGATCGCTGGGTGTTCCTTCCAATTCTGCAATGCTGTAGTTCCATGAAACATGTCTCTTGCGAAAACCTTAACCTGGGTGGATTTGCCTTTCAGGGGGCCCAGATCCTGCTGGGAATCGTGGTCATCAGTCTTGGGGTGGTGAATGACTATGGACATTTATTCTACATACGGACAGGAGCGCCTTACTGGATGGGAGGCCTGGTGAGTCCTGGGAAGCTGCCATGCTTGGAAGCGAATTACAGTTTATGAAGCACTTCAGACATGTTCAGGGGTACTTTGCGCACTTTAACCTCACAACAAGCGAGAGGGATTGATCAGGTCAGAATTATTCTCCCTGTACTGCAACTGGGGCAATAAGGCTCCCTGAGGATTGCGGCTGATGAGAACCAACATTTGCCATGAGCAAGCATGGCACAATTCAGCTATATAGGCAACAAACAGGCAGGTCCCTGCCCCAAGGAGATTACAGTCTAACATCCCATAGTGAAAACAGCAGTAAGGCAGGGAGGGGAGAAAGAGAGAGTGACAGGAAGGAGGGAGAAAGAAATGATGGATCTGGGCAAATGCAGTTATGCCTCCCATGACTGCACAAGGTCACCATCTAGTGTGAAGTTCAGAAGAGCAGGTGGTGGGTGGGCAGGAGCAGAAATAAGCCTGGATTCTTGACCACTGGGCATGCTGGCTGCTGGGAGTTAGGAGTTAGGAGTCCAGTGAAGCCTGCAGTAGCCCCAGGCATCTCCCAGTCCCCCACTAGGCAGACAGTGGATCCTCTCTGTGGCCTTTATTTCCTATCCTATCCCAGACCTACTTCCAGGTAAACAGAGATCCCAAGAGACCACTGGCGGCTAGTTTCTGGCAGTAAGAGCTGTTTGACAGTGTTTGACAGGAGTCCCTTGGGAGATGGTGGACTCTCCTTCCTTGGAGGTTCTTAAGCAGATGTGGGATGCTATCCTTCAAGGATGCTTTAGTTGAGATTCCTGCATTGCAGGGGGTGGAACTAGATGATCCTTGGGGTCCCTTCCAACTCTACAATTCTGTGATTCAGTCCCATGGCCACTGAAGCAGCTGAGGAAGGTCTCCTCAGAAGGGGTGGGGTGCAGGCCACTTCTGGTGGCTCCAGGAGTTGTGTGTCTCCCCACCCTCTGCCCCCCACAGCCTTCCTTCACTTTGGCCTTTCCCCCTTCACAGGTTATGCTCTCTGGCGCCTTGTCCATCATGGGCGAGAGACGTGCTGGCGTTTGGGTAAGTGTGGCAGGTGCCAGAAAAAACCTGGGTTGCCCACTTTTGATCTCAAAGATTTCTGGGTCAGATATTCTTAAGCTGTGTGATTCCTGCATTTCAGGGGGTTGGACTAGATGACCCTTGGAACCCCTTCCAACTCTACAGTTCTATGATTCTATGAGGTTTCAGCTCACGTGTAAGGGGGGAAGGGAAGTGACCGGTAGACCCATGATGAGAGAAATGGAGGCTCAGCCCCTCCCCCACCTCCAGTCCCCCAAAAGCTGAAGGCCTGAGCAGCTCTGCCCCCACTGCCCCCCCCAGCCCTACCCAAGGTTGCCTGCTGGACTGGAGGGAGCTCACCTGACATTTTTGGTCCTCTCCCACCATGCTGGAACCAGGTCCATGTGGCCACCACCTTCAATTTGGCCAGTGTCGTGGCTGGAATTGTGGCTCTGACCAAAGGCATCGCTTGGATCCCAAACCTTGACCAGACCTTCTACTGGAGAAAGAATATGTGCCAGACCAGATGGGGACCTTCTCCAACCCGGCCCAGCCCAGGCTATGACTGGAGACAGAGAGAATGCGAGCGAATCTTATGGGATCTCCTGGTGAGTGAGCAGAATCCCATCATGGGTCCGGGGCTTGCGGTTGGCCCTGTTACAAGACTGGGGGGCCAGAGCAGCAGCCTCCCCCAAACCTGCTGCGCCCTCCCACAGTTTGGAACAGCAGCCCCAATGTGGTCTTCTCCTCTGTTTCTCTTTTCCTCCCCAGGGCGTCAACTTTGCTGTGAAGGTCTTGCTGCTCATTTTCTCCGTTGCTGCCGTGGCGATTGCTCTCTTCTGCCTTGGATACGGCCTCCGCATCCTCTGCTGCACCCGGAAGGTAGTTGGGGGGGACTGGGGGGGCTGGAGGGTGTCCACCCCCTTCTGAGGGAGTCCATTCCACTGTGGAACAGCTCTTACTGTCACAAAGCTCTTCCTGATGTTTAGCTGGAATCTCCTTTCTTGTAATTTCAGTCCATGGACTGAGGTCCAAACCTCTGGAGCAGCAGAAAACAACCTTGCTCCATCTTCCACAGAAGAGCCCTTTAGATATCTGAAGAAGGCTCTCTTATCTCCTCCTTCGAGCAAAAGGAAGTCCCAAACCCAGAGTTCTGAACCCATCTCTCTCCCTACTCCATGACAAGGGCAAAAATGGACGCTGGCAAAGACCGGATTTGATGCAGGAAAAGGGGCTTTAAGGGGGGGGGGATAGGAAAAGAGACTGGGGGGAATTTAGCATCACCTGTGATGTTCAGTAGAGCTAGGGAATAATCTTGCCTATTGTTGTTTTATAACCTTGGTGAATTGGGGGGGGGGGTCTCTGATTGCTCTGAGAAAGCCCTGGAGAGGAAGGAACGTGATGGCTGTGGGGAGCTGGGAGCTTTCATTCTCGGCAACTGATTCTTGGGGTAAGACCTACCCGGGTTGAGCTGCTGCTACGCTCATTAGGCATGATGACCCTCAGCCAAGTCTGTGAAGATCATGCTCTTTTTGCTAAGAAAGAGTGAGCTCTAACCTTGAATGGTGTGACTTACTGCCAGCTTGGTCGAAAGAGCCGTCCCGTGAGAGATGGAGCAGGCTTGTTTTCTGCCCAACTGATTCAAATGGCAAAGCAGGAGATTCTGACAAAGGATCTGGAAGAACTTTCTGACAGGAAGAGCTGCTCAGCACTTGAATGGATTCCCTCAGACTAGATGACCCCTGGTGGTCCCTTCTAGGATTCTATGGCCTGGGCCCACCTGCAGAGGGGGCAGAGCTTTGATACCTGGGGTGCGACTCATGGGCAAAGAAGCCTCTGGGGATTTGGGCTCCTGGCACCTTTCAACCCCCCAGGGAAACAAAAGGAGAAGGGGGTAGCAGGAAGAGCCTCCCCACCTTACACCTGGGAGGGAGGGGGCAGCATTCCTGCTTGTGGGGCTTCACCTGTTGCTATGGAATGGAGGAACGAGGTGGATTTGGAGAGCTGGGAGTTTCATTCTCCAGCCTCAGTTTCTCCACAGGACTTTTCTCTCCTTCCCCCAAACTGCCCCCTCACACTTCCTTCTCCTCTCCCCCTTGCTTTGCAGGAAAGCAGTGCAGACTCTGGTGCAGTCGGAGACCTGGATGTGGCCCCTCCTGATCAGGATGAGGCCCTTATTGAGCACATAGCCTGAGTGGGGTGGTGCTGAGCTGTAGCCTTTAAGAGAAATGTCATGCTATGCTTGCCTTCTGCTTCACCCGACTTAGCCCAGTGGATTGTGACCCAGTGCTTGCCAAGACCTTTCTCCTGGGGAGTGGGGTGTGGGGTGGGGTTAAAAGTTCCTCCTGCATCTCAACCTATTAAAGCAGCTATGTTGTTATTTTGTTTGAGGGTGGTTGGGGTTCTCCATCAACTTCCTGCTGGAATGTTCAGGGTGGCAGGAGAGGATATATTGTTAATTAATATCCTTCCTAACTTGCGCTAGCAAGTTCTATAACTTAGCAGAGTTTTACCTTCCCCTTTTTAATGCACAGCGGTTGCAGACTTGTTTAAGCCTCTCACTATTAGGTTCCTGGTAAGTTCCCTTATATTCCTCTTAAAAGAATAAACACACCACAATCTTGTGTAAAGTATATAAAAGTAGTTTACTCACTCATTCAGTTCACAGTTGGATTCCTGAAGAAAGTATATACATTACAAAGTATATACATGTGGATCTATCCCATATGGAGATACTCCCAGTGGCTGGGACTAGCTAAATGGGACTAGCTAAAAGGGGGGGCTGTGTGCCCTCTCCCTTTTGTTACCTGGACAGGTAAGGTCACACCCACCTCTAGTCACATGCAAAAGGAAGTATGCCACAGCCAGGAGGAAACAGGAAGTTTTTTGACTGGCTGAACTAAACATTTCCTCGCATGTCCGCTCTAGGAAAACAAGGAATGTTGTACTTGACTGCTACTTATGTATCACATCCCACACTTCATGGGCACATGGAAAACCTGGGTCCTCGTGGTCATGGTGAGGAAGAGGATTGGCCACCTTTCCCAATTGCTAACAGGATTTGTTGTTGTCGTTTAGTCATGTCCGACTCTTCGTGACCCCATGGACCAGAGCACGCCAGGCACTCCTGTCTTGCACTGCCTCCCACAGTTTGGTCAAACTCATGTTTGTAGCTTCAAGAACACTGTCCAGCCATCTCGTCCTCTGTCGTCCCCTTCTCCTTGTGCCCTCCACCTTTCCCAACATCAGGGTCTTTTCCAAGGATTCTTCTCTTCTTATGAGGTGGCCAAAGTATTGGAGCCTCAGCTTCACGATCTGTCCTTCCAGTGAGCACTCGGGGCTGATTTCCTTCAGAATGGATAGGTTTTATCTTCTTGCAGTCCATGGGACTCTCAAGAGTCTCCTCCAGCACCATAATTCAAAGGCATTTATTCTTCGGCGATCAGCCTTCTTTATGGTCCAGCTCTCACTTTCATACATCACTACTGGGAAAACCATAGCTTTAACTATACGGACCTTTGTCGGCAAGGTGATGTATCTGCTTTTTAAGATGCTGTCTAGGTTTGTCATTGCTTTTCTCCCAAGAAGCAGGCGTCTTTTAATTTCGGGACTGCTGTCACCATCTGCAGTGATCAAGGAGCCCAAGAAAGTAAAATCTCTCACTGCCTCCATTTCTTCCCCTTCTATTTGCCAGGAGGCTGCGCCCCCCCCCCCACAGCACCCTCCCTACATGCCACAGTCTCCGGCACAGACCACGTGGCCTCATAAACAACAGAGTAAAAAAAAAGCGTGGAAATCCTCAAGCAAGGCATGCTCTGCTATATTGAGTGTCTGCCACCTGATGAAATAGACTTCTAGCCAGCCAAATCAAGGGAAAACACCTGGATTCCCAGATGAGATAGGTTCCAAAGAACTCAAATTAGACCCTTGCTGGTGGACCCTTTTGCTGGCTAATCAGCAAAGGGTGGGATAAGACTGGATCGGTGCCAGACACATGGACAACAAGGGCAACCATAGTCCCAATATAGAAAAAGGGAGACCATACTCTGTCCCGGGACCTGTTTGCTTTCCGCTGGAGCAAAGGTCTCCCAGCATGTCAATCATTAACCCCAGTCCCACAGACTGCCTGTTTGCAAGGTAAACCCCAAAGGGAACGAGGCCCACCTGTGTTTTGCTCCTCCAGGTTGGGGGGTGGAGGGAGGGAGGCAGGCCCACGGCAAATGGATTTCATGTCGCTTCATTTCCAATATTTATATGCCACCTAATGGCAAAGATCGTGTGGGGGGCTAACGAGTAAAAACGAGTAAAAATCAAATACATGCGATGGGAAACGTTTTGTAGCGTATATAAAACATAGCTGCCAAGTTCTCCCTTTTTAAAAGGGAAATTCCCTTATGCTGAATAGGCTTCCTCGCGAGAAAAGGGAAAACTTGACAGCTATGAATAAAATAGAAAGAACAGAGAAAGCAACAGATCAAAATCGAAATGCGAGAAACCAAAACTTTGAAAGAAGTCCCGTAGAACGAGCCCGGCTGGCTGCACGGGGGCGAAAAGTCCAAGGGCAGGATCTCAGCGGTATCTGATGATCGGGTCTCGTTCAAGGTTCGCTAGGCTGGTCCCGAAAACGATGCTTCTTTCTTCTGCTGCTGTATCCAGGATCGCCGGATCGTACCAAAAGTGCCTGAAGGTTCGGGTCGCTTTTGCCCAACTCTCCAATGCTGCTCGGCTCTTTCCCTGAGTCCTGGCTCCATTCCGGGGGCAGCAAGCGGCTGCCACGTGTCTCCCGAGACGGATCCGTGCCGCATCGATCCACGGGCCTGAGATTGGCAGGTCCACTCCAGTCCCATCCCGGTGGAGATGTCAAAGCGCCCTTGCCAAAGCTCAGAGGCAGCCCCAAGGGTGGGACCCTGTCCCTGGAGACGCGGGATGGGGCAGAGGTGGCCGCCCCCTCCCCACCCGCGCCACCAGCCCCCGCCCTCCTCTTGTCCCCGACTGATAAGGAAGCCTTATCTCCCCACCTGAGCAGACAGCCCCGGTCAGGGTGCAAAGGGAGGCCGGGCGGGCGGGGGAAGGACACAGCCGCCGGCACGAGCGCCAGGGTGCAGCAGCCGGGGATGGGTGCCACGGGGTGGACCCCCACCCGTCTCTGCCGCCTGGCCTGTGCCGTGGGGATCTTCTTCTTCCTCCTCCTCCTCTGCTTCTCCAGCCTCCGCCTCCGTAAGTCGAGGGTCGGGGTCGGGGTCGGGGGGCTGTGGCCTTTCGCTTCCCCTGGGATCTCCTTTTCCAACTCTCAGGTTCTTCATTTTGCAACCATTTTCAATTGTTATTTAAAAAATGGGGCGGGGGGGGGGCAGACAAAAGCTTTCCTGCTAAAGCTGAAGCTGGATACTTGGAGAGTCAGGGCAGGTGAAAGAAAGAACTTCTCCGTTAACCTGCGGAACTCCCTCCCTCCTGCAAGAGACAGGCTTGGTCACTCACCTGGGTGGCATTAGAAGAGGCTCAGGGAAATTCACGGAGGAGGAGGAGGGAGCTCTGGGCGGCTAGTACCAGCCACGATGGCTTTGCTCTGCCTTCACAGTTCGAGGCAGCAACGTTCCCGAATATTATTTGCTGGAAACCGCGGGGGGGGGGGAGTTGGGATCCTGCTTGCGTATTTTCATTTGGGGCATCTGTTCAGCCATTGTGAGCAAAAGCTGTCGGACTAGATGGGCCACTGGCCTGATCCAGCAGCAGGCTCCTCTCATGTTCCTAGGTGCATTTGGGTGCGAATTTCTATTAGAGAAACACATTTGTACAGGCAGTTTTCACAAATGTAGACCTTTCCCCCCAACAGAACGCATTTTCATTGTTATCTTCACTGTCTTTCCCCTAACACACATATTTTTGTCAACACCCTTTGGCTGGGCAACTGCATGGCTGCATTCAGATAAGGGCAGACTGGCGAGGAGACCCGTGTTTCGCCCCTCACAGATTGCTTCAGAAAGTGTTGATTTGATCAATTATGCTTTAAATTCATACAGAATTATATGCCCCTGCTCTGTCCCCAGTTATGACTGTGTGTGTGTGTGTGTGTGTGTGTGAGAGAGAGAGAGAGAGAGAGAGAGAGAGAGAGAGAGAGAATGGGGAGGCTACATCGAATCACAGAACTGTAGAGTTGGAAGGGACCCCAAGGGTCATCTAGTCCAACCCCCTGGAGTGCAATAATCTCAACCCCATGTGCCCCCTTCTCCTCCACTCACATCCACCTCAGTCTGCACCCTTAAGAAACACAGAAGTGGAGGCAGACCTGATGTGAAGGGGGGGGCTGCAGCCACCACATTGCTACAATAGGTAATTCTACCTTTCAGGTGGGTCTTGGAGACCTCTGTAACTCCGAATTTTGCCTAACCCCTTAGCAGCAGCAGCAGCAGCAGCAAAACCAGTTTGTCTCAGAGGTCCCTCTGGTGTGGGTGGCAGCCCAGTGTGATGGAGCCCCCCTCCCTGCTGGGCTGCCAGGATAGGAGACATCCTGGGGGAAACTCCCTGTGCCCCCTTTGATATTGCCTTCAATCCTAGGATAGACGCGAAATTGGAGTGTAAATGCAATATGCAGATTCTTTAGCTGGGATTCATTCGTTGCATTTCAAGGGGTTGAGCTAGATGACCCTTGAGGGTACCTTCCAACTATGATCTTTTTTTTTTAAAGACCCATTAGACTGCATTTCCTATGAACTGGGATTATTAATTATTTATGCCCCGCCCCTCTGGGACCAAGAGCTCTTTAAATTCTTGGGCAGAAGCAGAACATGTCAGGGCTGGACCAACCTTTGCCAACCTGGTGCCCTCCCCCCAGATCTTTTGGGCTACAACTTCCATCAGCCATCCCCCCCGCCCCCGCCCCACCTGCTTTCAGGCCTCTGGAGATGTTTTTGGTCACTTTGGTTTTAACTGGGGCTCTTCCAGGCTGCCAGGGGTGAGGGGGGGGGTCAATATTGCAAACAGGCCTCTGGGGAACCCCCCCCCACCCCAACAGGGGTCTCATCCACCTGCAATTGCTTTGTTCTAGCTTTGAGTTTCCCCCTAATCAATCCCTGTGTTTTCTCTGCCTTCCTGCCCTTGGGGGGGGTCTCGCATTGCCTGCTTTCTGTGCCGCAGCAGAAGTGCCGAGCTCCACCTGCATTTGGGGGGTCCGTCCGTGCCGCTGGTTTGGGGGGACGCTGCCCAGCAAGGAGGATGCAGAGAGGAAGGTGAGAACCCGGAATGCCCCCCAACTCAGCCCCTCCCAGTTTTGGAATGGAGTTCAATGGGGATTTGCTCATGCTTTAAAATCCAAATCCAAAAACGGGGAGAGTTTTGCAGTGCTGGGATTTCCACTAGGTGTGCGATGTAATCTACTGGAGCAATCAAGTACAACGTTACCTGTTGTGCTAGAGTGGACATGCAGGGGATGTTGGTCCAGCCTGTTGAACTTCTGTTACACCTAAAATAAAAAAATTCCTTCAGTAGCACCTTAAAGACCAACTAAGTTTTTATTTTGGTATGAGCTTTCGTGTGCATGCACACTTCTTCAGATTCTTCTTCTGTTACACCTGTTACTTCCTTTGCATGTGACTACAGGTGGGCCTGCTCTGGTCCACGGGGTCAGGAAGAGTCAGACCACAAAGTAGGCGAGCAAGACCTTTCCAGACCTGGTAAAAGGTCAAGTCACTGAGCCACCTCCCTTCTTTTTGATCCTGCCTGCTTTCTGATTCACCTGGGCTGTGTTATCTCCCATATGGGGTAAACCTATTTGTACATGCTTGTAACTTTAAACCTAAAGTCTGCCTTCAGGGATCACACTGTGCTCTGCTTGATCGTGAGTAAACGATCGTGTGTATCTGAAGAAGTGTGCATGCACACGAAAGCTCATACCAATGACAAACGTAGGTGGTCTCTAAGGTGCTCTAAGGATTTTTATTTTTATTTTTTTTGACTACGGCACACCAACATGGCTACCTACCTGTAACTAAAACTACTTTTTGTTACTTACCGGTATGAATAAGACTGTGGTGTCTTTATTCTTTTACGAGGTATTCAATGGGTCTTATCAGGAATAATAGAACATATCTCAATCTGGGCAAGTCAGATTGAATTGCTTATTGTCTGAAGAGATTCTAACGGGTCTGCAACCAGCTTCCTGCTGTGTAATAGGGGAATACACTCTGCTAAGCGAAGAAACTTGCTAACACGAGTTAGGAAGGATAATATTAATCCATATACCCTCTCCTGTTACCCACAACATTCCCACACCAGGATCCCAGCTGGAGAGAATCATAAAACTGTAGAATGGCAGAGTTGGAAGGGACCCCGAGGGTTATCTAACCCCCTGCAATGCAGGGATCTTAACAAAAGCAATCAAGCCTCCCTGCTTGCTATTATTGAAGGTTTTTAAGCAAACATTGGGTGGCCACCTGTCAGCGATGCTTTAGCTGCAATCCCTGCATTGCATGGGGTTAGACTAGATGGCCCCTGGGGGTACCTTCCTGCTCTACAGTTCTAGATTCTAAGTTGCCAGAGGCTAAATTCTTTGTTACATTTGGAATGGTGATGTGGGGGGTGGGGTGGGCATGAGGGTCGGAGGGTTGCTTTTTCTGCCCCAAGGCACCCCAGCTCACCCACCCCAGTGACCCCTCCCTTCTGCTCTGCTCACAGCCCCCTCCTTCCGCCTCGCCCCCTTCTGCCGCCACTGGGGCCGCCCTCCTCCTGCAGACCCCATCTGAGCCCCCGGACCCGGGCGAGGGCTTTCGAGTTGCACGTCTGCAGAGGGCCTTCGCTGCCAGCCTCACGCCCGGCGGGCAAATCCTCATCCGGGAATACCTGAGCGGCTGGAAAGAGCTGATCAAGTGAGTAAGAGCAGCGCCCCCCACCCCAAAAGCCAAGGGAGCCTCCCTGGAAGTAGCTGCCGCATTTCCCGAGAGAGAGATTCTGGCCCAGATCAGAAGTTCCCGGGACAGGCTTGCCAGAAGCAGCGAGGGGTTTCCAGGTCCCGCAGGAAACAGAAACAGGTGAAGAAGCAGCACAGAATCCTAGAGCTGGAAGGAGTCGGGAAGCTAGGACTCCAGATAGACTGGGCCTGGGCCAGGAGGTTCCAGAAGAGCCTCAGAAGAGCCTGGCTGCTGGATGAGGCCAAAAGGGGCCCATCTAGCCCAGCATCCTCTTCTCATAGGGGCCAGCCAGGTGTTCCAAATAGAAAACCCACAAGCAGGACCTGAACAAAAGAGCAGCACTCGCCCCTCCTGTGGTTCCCAGCAAATAATATTCAGAAGTATTGCTGCCTCTGACTGCACAGGGCAGAGTGTGGCCATTGTGGCTAGTGGCCACCTGTTTGTTCTCTGCCTAGAAAACATGGGTTCAAGCAGTTTCCCCCTTGCCCCCCTCCTTTCCCAGGGAGAAGCCGCTCTTTAGTGCTCAATCGTAACAAACGGCAATCTACCAAAAAAACAAAGCAAAAAAAACAGAATTGCTGTTTGCACCTGTTGAGTTTTCCCTCTCTCTGTGTGTGGAGCCCTCAGTAATAAACAGAGTGTTTCCCCAGGAAAAGCAGCGGGACAAACACACAAGCCAACCCCTATCAGACCCCTGACTAGAAATCATGGGGGAAAGGGAAGCGTGGGTGGGTGAGTATTTACTTTCTTTTTCTCTCCAAACTAAAAAGTCCCAAGCTTCACAACCTTTCTTCACAGAGGAGTCGCTTCAACCTCTTGAACATTTCAGTTGCTCTTTTCTGAACCTTTTCCAATACCGCAATATCCCTTTTGAGATGAGTCGACCAGAACTAGACACACTTACAGTACTCCAAATGTGGCCGCACCTCAGATTTGTACAATGGCATTATGACATGGGCTGTTTTATTCTCAGTCCCTTTGCTGTTCTTTTTTTGCCAATTTTTAAATTAGTTTTCATTTTTCACCACGCAGTGGTTAAAACTCAGTTCCTTTCCTAAGGCCCCCTGACCCCCTAGATTGGTATGAAAGCGTTATGGTATGGCAGGCAGGCAGCATATTTTCGGGAGAAGAAGAGGCTACGGAGCAAACCCTCCACAAATCCGAAGCGGAGTCCCTGAGGCGGTTGGGTGGCGCCTCGTCCGCCTCCTTCCGGCTGCCGGCAACTCCTGCAGCCCAGCTGGTCTTACTCTGCTTTCCTTTGGACCACTTGAGCGAGGCGGAGGAGAGGGAGGGCGATCTTGTCAACTGGGCACCTAGGGGAGGACCGCCAAACGCTGCCCAGACTTGCGCCCCCGCCGGGGAGGTCACTTCGCAAGAACAATGCGAGAGGCGGCAGCAGCAGCTCCACAGCAGGCGCTGCAAGTTCCCCCCCTCCCGCAAAGGCTCAGTCCTCCTCCCTTGTCCCCCGACTCGGCAAGCGGGGGGTGGGTGGGTGCCCACCATTTCCGCAGCTTGCTTCGTTCTTGCCTTGCCTGACTCCGGCCGGCCCCCTCTCCTTCCTGGCAGGCTGATGGACGCGCTGGGCGCCGCCTTCGGCCTGATCTCCGGCGAGACGCGCACCAAGATCGCCATCCTGCAGGAGAACCAGCGCGGCCCCCACGGAGCCCACTACCGCACCCTCCAGTCCATGGTGCGCTTCGAGCTGGCCCGGGGGCTGGTGGGCTTCCAGTCCCTGCCGGCCGGCCGCCCCCCGTCCGGCTGCCGGACCCTCCTTCGCCTCCACCGGGCCTTGAAGTGGCTGGAGCTCTTTCTGCGCAAGCTGGGCACCAGCGCCGAGGGCGCGGAGCCTTCCCGCATGTGCGCCGACGCCTACCAGGAAGCCCTGGCGCCCTACCACAGCTGGTGGGTGCGCCAGGCGGCCGCCCTGGCTTTCCTGGCCATGCCCTCCCGCCGCGAACTCTACCGCATCCTGAGCGCCGGAGGGGGCGGCGAGGAGGAGGAGGAAGGCAAGGGCCTCCGCAGGCTCCGGGACACCGTCCGCAGCATCGCCCACGTCTACAACGCCACCCAGGAGCTGTATGCCGCACACGGGATGCTGGCGCTGCCCTGAGGCCCCCCTCCCTCACTGCCCCTCCCTTCCCCAAGGGAAAAAGCAGGGGGTCCCTTCCCTGGCACGGGACCCAGTCCCAGGGGGACCAAGGCTGGTAGCGCCAGGCGAGGGGGCGCTGCATTGCCAGGCTGACCCCCGGGATGCCTTCCGGCTCCAGGATTCGTGGGGAGGTTTCGAGCAGAGCTTGGGGGGGGGGACCTGACAGGGATGCTTCAGCTGCGATGGCTGCATTGGAGGGGGTGGGGCTGGATGGCCCCTGGGGGTCCCTTTCGACTCTGTAGTGCCAGGATTATTCGGTGGGGCAACTTGCAGCACGACGCCCGGGGGGGGGGCGGTGTTTGGCGGGAAGTGCCAGCATCGCAGCCCCTGCTCAGTCCCCTAATGTAGCTGTTGACCCGGGAGCAGAATGAAGCCTAAATGTGTTTGCGAAGGGGGCGATCCTAGATGCTCGTGGCTCCCTCTGGTGGCTGCTCGGAGCTCTGCACCTGCAAGCTCGGCTTCTGCTGCCTAGAAGCCTAGGTTTTAGGGGCAAATACTGTATGGAAGACTGATAAGAAATAAAAGTATTCCTCACATGTGGGCTCCATATTTGCTGAATATAAAGGTGCTAAATATGCTTAAATGAGCCAGACATACTGCACACGCGCATGCACACAGAGGGGGAGACAGGGGCCACCGTGTGACTCTGCCTTGATATTTGCATACTATATAAAATCAAGCTATATATATTGCTAGATAGGTGTTGAGGTGGAATCTTCTTTCTTGTAGTTTGAACTTCATCCTTTGGAGGATGCTCGGGAGAGGTGGGGTGGCTGGACCGCTTCCCACCTGAATATACAAACATGATATAGAACCAGAACCTTCAATAGATTTTGCAATATACTACAGAGACATTTGTATTCAGTAATAGCTGAGGGGAAGCGGCCCAGGTGATAGTCTGCTAGGCAGGATACACCTAAACAAGTGTCATACGCTGGACAAAATGGTTTCCAAATCTTGAAAAGAAGAGCAAGGCTTATTGGGGATGTGATACCTGACAATCTGTTGGGCGCAAGGCCTCGTGTGAGGAGGGTCGCAAGGCCTGGGCTGGAGACACGGAAACCCAGCGTGGTTTCAAAAATCCCTCATCCTACAGTGTCTCAGTAGGGCAGGGTCACCTGTTGGAGGAATATATGCGAGGCACTGACAAAAATGTCCCACTGGTCAAGATCTGGTGCTCTCTCCACCTAAGTGGAAAAGGGTGTCAGACGCTGCCCGGGGGGGGGGGGGAGCTGTATTGTTTGGAGTCTCAGCTCAATCCAAGCCTTCCTCCATGTTTTGGATGTCTGCAGATGAGAACTGCAGTTGGCAGAAGCAGAAAAACTGTACTTGGTCAGGATCCCACCTTTGAGGTAAGATGAGCAGAGAACTGTCATCTTCCTCGTGAATACCGTTCTCTGCTCCTGAAATGCGCTTGTGATCGAAGGAGGACAGAAGCCAGGGACTCCTCCTCTGCCTCACCTTCTCCCAGAGGAAGGACTGGAACTTGTGGCTTTTCTGGCAGATGTCCAGTGCATGTGCACTATCCTGAGAATGGCAGTAGCGCTCAGGAGCTCCACAGATTTGCAACCTCGATGCACTTGAAGTGGAAGTATGTGAAAAGCTTGTCAACATCTTCAAATGAAAGCTCAGCATTGATGGCAAGCTCCTCAGTGTTGCCAAATCCTTGTTAACTCTCCCCAGGTGTGAGGTGAGGAAGTTATTCAACACCTTGGCCAATGATTTGCATCTCCAGATGTGGGTAAAGGTAAAGGTACCCCTGACTGTTCGGTCCAGTCGCGGATGACTCTGGGGTTGCGGCGCTCATCTCGCTCTATAGGCCAAGGGAGCCGGCGTTTCTCCATGGACAGCTTCTGGGTCATGCGGCCAGCATGACTAAGCTGCTTCTGGCGAACCAGAGCAGCGCACGGAAACGCCGTTTACCTTCCCACTGGAGCGGTTCCTCTGTATCTACTTGCACTTTGACGTGCTTTTGAACTGTAGCCTTAGTTGCTAACAAGGGTCCTTAAGTTGCGCCCAGGCAAGGACAGAGACAGTCAATAACAACGCCGAGGGTTGAATCCAGAGAAAGAATTTAATTCTTAAATTTAAGAGACTCTTGGTGATCAGCTTCACGACAAAAGTAAAGAAACACAAGTTTGCAAAGATTCTTATACACTTCTTGGTAAATGCGCACGCAAGGGGGGGTCATAAGTTTCAAGTCCATATAAGGATCTTCCTGTGTCCAGTTCTTCTTGTAAACACATGCTGACTCAAGCAGCCTTGAGTGGGGGGCTTGAGTTCCTATCTATCTTGCCTGCTCTGTGCGTCAGACTGCTAGCATCAGACAAGACAGTCATCCGGCCTTGGTAGCTAGCTGTCAAATGTTTTCATTACACTTTGGCCCACTTTGGTACAGAGACGCATTCCTCTTCCAAAGAGGAAAGCATTTTAAGCAAGACATCCCAGGGATATTGGGGGGGGGGCATATACCAAGGGTAGGCAAATTAAGGCCCGGGGGCCAGATCCGGCCCAACCACCTTCTAAATCCGGCCCGCGGACAGTCCAGGAATCAGCGTCTTTTTACATGAGTAGAATGTGTCCTTTTATTTAAAACACATCTCTGGGTTATTTGTGGGGCATAGGAATTCATTCATTCCCCCACAAAAAAACACCAGTCTGGCCCCCCACAAGGTCTGAGGGACAGTGGACCGGCCCCCTGCTGAAAAAGTTTGCAGACCCCTGCCATACACTCAGAATTATATAATGCAGGCAATGCAAACGATAGGATCAAATTTAGCTCAATAACACAAATGGCAAATCTCTCCCTTCAGAACTGCTAGGTGGGCCCAGGTGTGGGTATGTAGTCTAAATAAATACTGGGGATTGAGGGTGCATTCCATGGATGTGAGAGAAAATGGTTATGGTTTCTCCCCTGCATGGATTCCTTGATGGAAAGTGAGATTGTCATTTCGACTGAAGCTCTTTTCACATTTCAAACACTGATCATAGCTGCCAAGTTTTCCCTTTTCTCGCGAGGAAGCCTATTCAGCATAATGGAAAATCCCTTTAAAAAAGGGATAACTTGGCAGCTATGACACTGATATGGCGTCTCCCCTGTATGAGTTCTTTGATGGGCCCTAAGTGTGGCCTTTTCCCTAAACCTCTTTCCACATTTGAAGCATTGATAAGGTTTCTCCCCTGTATGAATTATCTGATGGTCAGTGAGTTTCCTTCAAGGTGAAGCTCTCTCCACATTCCAAACACTGCTATGGTTTCTCCCCTGTATGTATTCTTAGATGGGAAATGAGATTGTTCTTGTGGGTGAAGCTCTTTCTACAATCCAAACACTGAAATGGTTTCTCCCCCATATGAATTCTTTGATGGGAAGTGAGATTTGACTTCCACTTGAAGCTCTTTCCACACTTTTGACAGTGAAATGGTTTCTCCAGTGTATGAATTCTCTGATGGGCAGTGAGACTTTGCTTCTGGGTGAAGCTCTTTCCACATTCCAAGCACTGATAGGGTTTCTCCCCTGTATGAATTCTCTGATGGGCAGTGAGAATTCCCTTCTGGGTGAATCTCTTGCCACATTCCAAGCACTGATAGCGCTTCATCCCAATAGGATTTCTTTGATAGGAAGTGGAAAGGGAGATGGAGCTCTCTCCACACTCCAAATATTCGTATGATTTCTCCACTATGTGGATTTTGTCGTTGTCTCCCTTGTTCTTCATTTCCAATTCATCACCACCTGCGATGGAGAGAAAAATGGATTAGAACCTCAGAAATAAATGGAGCCCCAAATGATTGGACAATGATAAATTACTCTTGTGATAGTGGAATAATGGAAGGGGGTTAGAAAAGTGGTCTTACTCCAAGGTTCACTGCCTTTGTTAACTGGTCTTCATGGATGTATTTGTGGGAACCTGAGATGTGCAAAGCCTGACTCTTCTGGGATGGATTTTGTTTGGCCCAATCATGGAATTTTCTGCATCTCTATTGTCAGCATAGCTGCCAAGTTTTCCCTTTTCTCGCGAGGAAGCCTATTCAGCATAACGGAAAATCCCTTAAAATAAGGGATAACTTGGCAGCTATGATTGTCAGTCACCTGTTTTTGCTCCATTTCCATGGTCCATGGTCTCTTTGTTCAACCAAAAACAGACAGAAGCATTATAGTGAGTGAAATAAATATTTGATCCCCTATCAACCAGCCAGATGTCAGGCTACCTGGTATCTTCACTGTATGTAACGAGCCGAGATTAGAAGCACCTGCTATAAAGGAGAGGTCTTACCTGTAATCCCAGCTCGTTACAGTACCTGTACAAAAGACACCTGTCGACAGAAGCAATCCATCCAGCAGATTCCAAAGTAGCCACCAAGACCAAGACCAAAGAGCGGTCCAAGGATGTCCGGGACAAGATTGTAGACCTGCACAGGGCTGGACTGGGCTACAAGACTATTATTGCCAAGCAGCTTGGTGAGAAGGTGACAACAGTTGGTGCAATAATTCGCAAATGGAAGAAACACAAAATAACTGTCAACCTCCCTCGGTCTGGGGCTCCATGCAAGATCTCATCTTGTGGAGTTGCAATGATCAGGAGAACAATGATGAAGCAGCCCAGAACTACATGGGGGGAACTTGTCAATGATCTCAGGGCAGCTGGGACCATAGTCGCCATGAGAACAGTTGGTAACACACTACGCCTTGAAGGACTGAGATCTTGCAGAGCCCGCAAGGTCCCCTTGCTCATGTACAGGCCGCCTGCAGTTTGCCAATGCACATCTGAATGACCCAGAGGAGAACTGGGTGAAAGTGTTGTGCTCAGATGAGACCAAAATCGAGCTCTTTGGCATCAACTCAACTCGCCGTGTTTGGAGGAGGAGGAGGAATGCTGCCTACGACCCCAAGAACACCACCCCCACCGTCAAACATGGAGGGGGACATATTATGCTTTGGGGGTGTTTTTCTGCTAAGCGGACAGGACACCTTCACTGCATCAAAGGGATGATGGATGGGACCATGTATTGTCAAATCTTGGGTGAGCACCTCCTTCCCTCAGCCAGGGCATTGAAAATGGGTCGAGGGTGGGTATTCCAGCATGACAATGACCCAAAGCACATGGCCAAGGCAACAAAGGAATGGCTCATGAAGAAGCACATTAAGGTCCTGGAGTGGCCTAGCCAGTCTCCAGACCTTAATCCCATCGAAAATCTGTGGAGGGAGCTGAAGGGTTGGGTAGCTACACATCAGCCTCAAAATCTTACTGACTTGGAGAGGATCTGCAAAGAGGAGCAGGACAAAATACCTCCTGAGATGTGTGCAAACCTGGTGGCCACCTACAAGAAACGTCTGACCTCTGTAATTGCCAACTCTGTAATTGCTACCAAGTACTAAGTCATTTTTTGCAAAGGGATCAAATACTTATTTCACTCATTATAATGCACATCAATCTCTGACTTTTGTCTTCTGGGTTTCTGGGGTTTTTCCTGTTGTTATTTTGTCTCTCACAGCTGCAATAAACCTACCATTAAAATTATGGACTGGTCATTTCTTTGTCAGAGGGCAAACGGGCAAATTTAGCAGGGGATCAAATACTTTCCCCCCTCACTGTATATAACTATGGAATTTCAAAGCAGATATTATCATCCAACCGGGAGCCTTACCAAGAGAGGCCATGATCCCACGATTCTCCTCCATGACTTCCTTATGCAATGCTCTCTGGTCAGGATCCAGCAACGCCCACTCCTCCTCCGTGAAATGCACAGCTACATCTTCAAAGCACACTGGACCCTGATAGGGAAAAGACAAAGGTCCTCCTCTGATATCTGAAGAAGTCTGCATGCACACGAAAGCTCATATCCATAACAAACTTAGTTGGTCTCTAAGGAATTTTTATTTTATTTTGGTCCTCCTCTAAGGCAGTCTAATGATTCTACTACACTTTGCGGTCTTGTTTCCTGCCTGTTCATTGCTGTCTTGTGTTAATTGCAATGGGGATACTCAAAAATGCTGAGCAAAGGTCCACTACGCTGCACCACGTGGCCCCTGCAGGGATGGTGCTCTGAGGGTTGGGCACCACTGGGGGTTTTGGGATGACGAACTGGTAAACAAGTCTTAAATCTTGGACCAGCCATAAAGAAGCTGGGGTAGAATTCAAGGCTTGTGGATAGGGAAGAGGGAGGTGGTATTGCTGACAAGCGAGAAGCTACTACAAGCTGCAAGCGGCTAGTCTCTAGCTGGTCAGCAATTTTTCCATTCTGCCTGGAAACGAGCAGAAGGTTCCTGATTTGGGGGTTATTCCCTCAGAGAAGCTGATTACACCTGGTTGAAGCTGGCCCTGTTATTTCTCTGTAACCAGGGCCCTGCTGCTTATAAACATAAGAAGAAACCTGGGCTTCACTTTCTCTCTCTCTCTCTCTCTCTCTCTCTCTCTCTATTTCTAGTGTGGTGATCTGTATATAGTATGTCTAAGTGCTAAGTTCTTAGTCTTATTTTAAGTTTAAATTAATTTTTTATATTGCAAGCGGATTCTTAAGTACTATGCAAATCCTGAAGAGTTGGATTCGTGAATTGTTATGCTCATTTGCCTTCAGTCAATAATACTGGATGAAGCTGCTGCACCTGGTCTATTTTGGGGACCCTGCATTGTGTTTAATCTGCCAACAAATTGTTGAGGTCTAGCCTGAACCTTTATGGAGCAAACCCTTGACAATTGCAAGGCGACTTCAAGGGCCACAAATGGAAGGATCTTCTCTTCCTGTTACCCATGTGCTATTTTGAAGAGTTGGGGAATCTTTGTCACTGTTTCTATGATATGTCAGCTGCTTAGAAGCCCATCGTAGCACTTACACATAAATCTATATATATAAATGTAAAAGGGAAATGTGGGTTTATGTCCACTTTTCACCAAAACCGCTTGACCGATTGCTTTCAAATTTTGACACAATGTCCCAAGCAAATGTCTGAAGGTTCTTATAAAGTCTGCTAAGACAGATGTCACACCTGTGGCAGGTAAAATACCAAAAAACCCATGTTTCAAAACACACCACTCAGATGAAAGTGAATGGGGAGAAAGGTTAGAGAAGGAATGCCACAGCATTTTAGGATCTTCTCCCTCCTGTTTGGAGCCCCTTGGGAGTATCCAGAGGAAAGTCTCTCTCACCTGCTTCCTCTCTGCCTGCTTCCTCTCCTCTGCCTGACTCAGGAGGAAACCTTTGGCCAGGGCCACCGCCTGGGAACTGGTCTCTGCTCCGCATTCCCTCACCCAGCTCTCCATCTCCGGGGGAAGGACAGCCAGGAACTGCTCCAAGATCACCAGGTCCAGCATCTCAGCTTCCATGTGCTTTTCTGACTTCAGCCACTGATAGTAAAGGTGGTAGAGTCGGCTGCAAACCTCCCGAGGTCCTTTGGCCTCCTGGTAGCAGAACTGCCTGAACTGCTGGCTCTGCACATCTGAGCGGAGGGTGTCCTCATCTCCCAGGAGCTTCTGAACGGAGTTTTCCCAGAATCCCCCACTGCTCCCAGTTTCCATGGCCTGGCTTCTTCCTGCTTTAGGGCCAGCTAAGTCTTGCTCATCCATCTGTGCTCTCAGGAAGCCTGCAAGAGACAGGAAGGAAACTCTCTTTTTTCCTGCCATTTTCTGTCCATCTGAATTAGAGGTGCTAGCAAATTCTACAAAGTAAATGCATTTTTTCACTATAAAATTGACACATTGTCAGGAGAAGAGAAATGTTCTCTGAGCAAGTGTGGATGAGTCTTGCTAGGAACCAGGGTTGGACCGTACCACAGCCCAGGCTGTAAGTACCACAAGGTCCAGGTCCCAGAATGACAACATAGCCCTTGGCTACAGGATCCAGAGTCCTTCTACAGCAGGGGTCAGCAACCTTTTTCAGCTGTGGGCCAGTCCACCATCCCTCAGACCATGTGGTGAGCCAGACTATTTTTTTTGGGGGGGGGGGAAATGAACGAATTTCTATGCCCCACAAATAACCCAGAGATGCATCCTATATAATAAAGTCCCTGTGTCTCTGCGTCCAGATTCCGTGTGTCCCTGGGTTACTGCACATGTGCCCCAGGGACACAGGGATTGGAGGCAGAGACAACCACCGCTCCGCCAACCGCCGCTCCGAAGCCCCGTCTCATGCTGGAGGTGCGCTGCGAGGCGGCGGGGGAGAGAAGCGCTCCTCCCCCGGCCGCCTTGCCACGCACCGCCGGCATGGGACAGCGCTTCCTCGGCGAAGGCAAGCAGGCGAGCTGTCTGCCTGCTTGCCGTAGACGAGGAACTCGAAGCGGCAGCGGGCAATTCGGCTGGGGGACTGGCTTGGCGGCGGCGGGAAAAAGGGGAAGAAGTCCCGGAGCCGAAGTATGGCGCGGCAGGGTTGCCGGCTCTGTCGGGAGGGGGGGAGGGAGAAGCAGAAGATCCGATCGGTCTTCGGCTTCTCCCTCCCCCCGCCCAACAGAGCCGGCATTTGGCTCTGTCAGGTGGGGGAAGGGAGAAGCAGAGGATCGGATTTGTGCTTTCTGTCGGCGGTGGAGGGGAGAGCAACAAATGGAGAGAAAGGGCTGCTTTCTCTCCGTTCGTTCCTCTCCCCTCACCGCCGACAGAAAGGGCTGTCGGCGGCAGGGGGGAGAGAAAGGAAGGAGGAGAAAGGGCTGCTTTCTCCTCCTTCGTTCCTGTCCCCCTGCCGCCGACAGCAAGGACAGGTCCCAGGGTTCGGAGAAGCGCTGCGCAAGCGCTTCTCCGAACCCCGGGATGTTCTAGCGCCCATTATTGAACGGGCTGAAATACACTAGTTTTCAATAAAAGCTCACATTCTACTCATGAAAAACACCAGGCAGGGCCCACAAATAACCCAGAGATGCATTTTAAATAAAAGGACACATTCAACTCATGTAAAAACACGCAGATTCCCGGACCGTCTGTGGGCCGGATTGAGAAGGCGATTGGGCCGCATCCGGCCCACAGGCCTTCGGTTGCCTACCCCTGTTCTTCAGCTCAGGAGAAGTTACAGGGAACCAGGCAGAGGGCATTTTTGGTAGTTAAAATCCCAAGTTAAAACTTTCATCACTGCTATAACAATAACTTGAATTTCTAGACCCCTATTCCTTATATAAAACAACCTATGAGTGGACCAAAACCATGTGTATTTACAAGCAGCACATTCAGGGGCCAAACAGTTCAGCCAGATGCCTGGATCAGGCATAATAACAAGAGTAATAATAACAACAATATTATCATTTCCCATTACAAATATTTCCCATGAGAAAAAAACAAATACAACTTCTACATTCATCTCCCTTCCAAAATTCTGTTCACGGAGGTCCAGCACCGAGGGCCTTCTGGTAGTTAGTTCCCTTGCTGCAAGAAGTGAGGTTACAGGGAAGCAGGCGGAGGGCCTTCTCGGTGGCGGCACCTGCCCTGTGCAACACTTTCCCAGCAGATGTCAAGGAAAGAAGCAGCTATTTTACTTTTAGAAGACAAGTGAAGGCGGCCCTGTTTAGGGACGTTTTTAATGTTTGATGCTGCATTGGTTTTAATATTCAGTTGGAAGCCGCCCGGAGTGGCTGGGGAAACCAAGCCAGATGGGCGGGGTATAAATAATAAATTATTATGATGAATATTAATATATGATCTTTTCATCAGCTCAGTGCCTAGAATCCATTCAGTTAATCCATTTCGGGAAGCCCCCCCCCCCCCGCCCAATAAACCAGCACTGCTGCTACTGCTGCTTCCCACGTCCAGGCCAAGAAACGCAGCTGCGCTTGATTTTGGGAACAGGTAGAGGAAAGAAAGTCTGCTCCGTGGGGAGGGGGGGGAGAAGGGGTTGCCCAGAGGGATCAACTCCCCTCCGGGGAGAGGGGGAGGGAGGGAGGGAGGGAGAGAGAGAGAGAGAGAGACTCACCAGAGCGCAGAAGCCATCGCCGAGGAAGCATTTGTAAAGGAGATGACAGCCCCTCCCCCCTTGCAGGAAGGGAGGGGGGACGGAGGACCTGCCCCCCCCGCGACACTTTCATTTCCTGTCCTCTCTAGGAATCCAGCTCAGCTCCTTTTAACCCTTGGCAAGCCGTGCGCACCCGGCTCATCCTTCTCTCCCTCTCTGCGTTTTCTGCTCCAGAGCAGAAGCCCAACAGAAGCCATGTGCTTTGCGCACAGTCAGTGACGTTTTCGGGGGGGGGTGACGTGCTAATGTGCTCCCTCCCTTGTGTTACGGAAAGGAAGGAGGTTTTAACAATGAGTCCGTAAGGGACTGTGGAGGCCAATTCTGGATCCGCACGTCCTTCCCCAGTGGGGATATTGGTTTCCAGGTGGGAGTTGATCACGGTGTGGATTTGCCAAGCGCACTTTCCTCTTGGCACGTTTCTCCCTTGCGTCCTGAGTTCGAGTGTCTTCAAAGCCCAGGACACCTTTGGTCAAGCCTGTTCTCCAACTGGAGCCCTCGCAGGCCAGTGTTTCTCAGTTGTCAGTGTTTATACTACATTTTTAAAGATTTGCCTCGAGACAGTCTTTAAACCTCTTTTGTTGACCACCAGCATCAGGGCCGTCTTAAGCACCTCTGGCGCCTTGGCACCACCGGCGCCCTCCGGCGCCCCGTTTTCCAGTGCGGCGGGTGGGCTCAGCGCACAGCGCGGCTGCCGAGGGCACTGCTGCGAGGCGGAGCGGCCAGCGGGCGGGCACAGCTGCGAGGCGCCCCCCTTGGCGGGCCGGCGCCGTGGCACCCTGCACCACCCAGCCTGGCCGTAGGGCCGGCCCTGACCAGCATCACGCTTTCCATTTTTAAGTTCAGAATAGAGTAGTTGCTTTGGAAGACGATCATCAGGCATCCGCACAACATGACCAGTCCAACGAAGTTGATGTTGAAGAATCATTGCTTCAAAACTTTGCTTCATCCAGTACACTGATATTGTTGTTTAGTCATGTCCGACTCTTGGTGACCCCATGGACCAGAGCACGGCAGGCACTCCTGTCTTCCACTGCCTCCCGCAGCTTGGACACTGATATTACTTCACTGTATTACACCATGGCCATAAACCTGTACATTCAAGTGATCAAATATACGCTCAATATATAACATTGAAATTATGTTACTGGTTTATGTATGAACCCTGCGTTTTATGAATGGACTCTGTATTTTGTGAATTACCAAAGATCAACCAGTGGGGAGCTCCTTGTGGGGACCTGTTGAGCAACAATAAAGGTCGTGGTCTACTGACTGCTGTTTTGCTCCATTCCTTGGCTGGAACTTCCTTCTTTTGCTGACACCAAAGACCTGTGGGGGACTTGCACCCCACGAGCTGGTCTGCGGAGTATCCTCGCACCCTGGAATTTCGGCTAACATTTGGAAACAGAAACAGGAGCAGCAGCTTGCAGGGGAAAAGGTGGATCAGACCAGTGATTCATACCCTCCAACATTTATCCGATGAAAATAGGAACGTTGCATTCCATAATGATAATTTTACTATTTATACCCCACACGTTACTGGGTTTCCCCTGCCACTATGGGCTGCCTCCAACATAATAAAACATTAAACATAAAAAAGCACTTCCCTATGCTGTCTGATTGCCTTCACCTGGCTCAGAGGTCGGATAACTCCATAACCTCCAACATTTCTCCAATGAAAATAGGGACACCCTAAGGAAAAGCGGGATATTCCAGAATCAAATCAGAAACCAGGACGGCTTCTCTAAATGAGGACATCCCTGGAAAAAAGGGACACCTGGAGGGTCTGGTGACTTTCTTGCAAACTTTGTGCAAACAAATCTGGAAAAACTCTCAATGTGCATCAACTTCTGCAGTCGAAGGCAGCTATGCTTCTGAATATCAGTTTTTGGAAGCTGAGGGAGAAGAGAGGATTTGCACTCGGGTTCTCCTAATGGGCTTCTGTTAAAACCAGGAATGGGGGATGGGCAGTTAAACAACTTCTATAAAACTGTAGCAATAAGTGGTTACCATGAACTGTACTGTTTCCCTTGACTATCCAATATAGAATCAAATAACCACCAAAATTCAATGGTTTGACCCATTTCCTTGGTTCCAATGGCAAATGACTCATCTGGAAGAGGCATAGAGTCACTTACACCTCCCACCTCCCAAGGCAAAAGATAACAATGGACCTGACAGATATCCCTTGGTGGAGTTCGCAGAAGCCAGGTGTTCACAAAGCCCATCTTCAGGAAAGCCCGGAGGGCAAGGATAGGTGTAAATACCAGTAGTTTTATTGTTCTCTTGGTGGTGAGTAGTTAGAAGGTGTCCGGAACTGACTCTGATAACAGGGATGAATGATGGACTCATGTTACTGTGCAATATCCCCTCCTTCTTGGTGACATTTTGGTGATGTACAGGTATCTGTGATGTATCTAGAAATATATTATGGGAAGGGAGGGGCATCTTAAAGGTCCATGTAACCCCATGCTCATGGTTCCTACTCCATGTGTATTTGAACCTTGTTGCAACAATCAAGATCAGCTCCACTGACTGCTGGTTTGCTTCTTTGCTTGGCTAGAGATTCCTTCTTTTGCTGAACAGGAGAGACCCACAGGGAATGGCAACGCAATCAGCTGGGCAATTAAGTAAACCTGCACCCAGAATTTTTCTGTGACAGCTTCTTACAGGCATCTGGTCGGTCCCTGTGAGAAGACGATGATGAACTAGATGAGCCTTTGGCCGGATCCAGCAGCCAGGCTCTTGCATGAGTGGAAGAGAAGAGAATTAAAGTGAAGAGCCACATAGATAAAATGATTAATGCATGAAATAGCTAAAGCGGAGGGTGTGTTAAAAGATTATTTTGAAATGAATTTAAACCAAGATACACCATTGAATATAGTCTGGGATGCTGGGAAGGCCGTTCTGAGGGGGTTCTTTATTAGTCAAAGTAGCTGGAAGAGGAAAGAAAGAGAAAATAAATTGGAAAATTTGTTAAAAGAATTAAGGGAAAATGAAATCGAATTAGGGAAATTAAAAGGTCAAAGGAAAGAGGAATTGAAAAGAGCTATAAAATTTTTGCAGAATCAAGTTTCTTCCTTATTAGATAAAGAGATAGAAAACAAGATAAGATATTTAAAACAAATTTTTTTTGAATTTTCCAATAAGGCAGGGAGATACTTAGCCTGGCAGTTAAAGAAAAAACAGAAAGAAAAATTGTAGACAAATTAGTGGAGGATGGTAAAGTGATAGTAGACCCAAGGGAAATTAAGGAATCTTTTGTTCATTTCTATACCAACTTATATAGGGAGGAAATAGTAGATCAGGAAAAGATAGAAAAATATTCGGAAAATACAAAGATAAAAAAATTGAGGAAGAGATCACTAAGTCGCTGAATGATCCATTCTCGATCTTGGAGATACAGAGGGTAATTAGGATAGCAAAAAACGGAAAATCACCTGGAACTGATGGATTACCGGCCCTATTTTATAAAAAATTTGAAAAGAATTTAATTGAACCAATGAAGAATTTAATGAATAAAATTACTGAGAAAGGAGAGATACCAAAATCCTGGGAAGAGGCTTATATCACAGTGATCCCTAAGCAAGGTTCAGATACCAATCAAATTAAGAATTTTAGACCAATTTCTTTGCTTAATAACGATTATAAAATATTCGCAGACCTGCTAGCTATGAGAATGAAAAAGATAATGGAGAAGTTAATAAATAAAGATCAATCCGGCTTCCTCCCAAAAAGATTTATGCATAATAATTTGAGAAATATATTGAATTTATTAGAATATTTGAGCATAAAGATAAATAAAAAAGCCGCGTTTTTGCTGCTAGATGCTGAAAAAGCATTTGATAAGGTATCATGGAATTTCATGAAGGAAAGTGTAAAACATCTAGGCTTTGGAGATAAAATTTGTAATGGAATTGATGCAATCTATAAAATCCAAAGAGCTAAACTTATAACAAATAACAAGATATCTGGAGAGATTACCATCCAGTGGGGCACCAGGCAGGGGTGTCCCCTATCACCGTTATTATTCATCCTGAGCCTTGAATTTTTGTTAGAAAATATCAGGAAAGATGAGAAAATCAAAGGAGTCAGAATCGGGAAATATGCTCATAAATTGAAAGCATTCACGGATGATGTTATTATTACAACAATCGTTGGATACTATTCCTTATATCTTGAAAATAATAAAATAATATGGCAGACTGTCGGGGTTTAATCTAAATATGAATAAAACTAATATGCTTACGAAAAATTTAACAAAGGAAGAAATTGGCCAATTGCAGGATAAAGTAGGATTAAGAGTAGTGGAGAAAGCAAAGTACCTTGGAATCTGGATTACTAATAATACAAACAATCTAGTAAAAGATAATTACGACAGAGCCTGGAAGGAAGTAAAAAAAGATCTGGATAATTGGGAGAGATTAAATTTATCACTACTAGGGAGAATTGCAGTGGTGAAGATGAACATACTCCCCAAAATGCTGTTCCTTTTTCAAATGATACCAATCCTGGGGACAGGGAATAATATTTTTTAAAATTGGAAAAAAGACATTAGGAAATTCATCTGGAACCACAAACCTGCAAGAATAAAGCACAAATTATTAATTGATGCCAAAGAAAGGGGAGGGCTGCCTCTCCCAGATCTAAACTTATACCATGATGCAGCAGGATTTGTGTGGCTAAGGGAGTGGCTAACATTAGAAAACAGTGAACTTTTGGATTTGGAAGGCTCAGAAAATCAATAAACTAGGCACGCTTACCTAGTGGATGACAAGATGAAAGTACACAAAGGGTTCAATAACCATATTATCAAGCGATCTCTTTTGGGTATTTGGAATAAACATAAGAGATTGCTGGAGCAAAAAACACCTAGATGGGCATCCCCCATGGAAATAATTACAGTAAAGAAGATAAATTCAGAGAGGAAATGGGGAAATTACTTGGATCTATTAGAAGAAAAAGATGGAATTTTGAAAGTAAAAGATTATGAGGAAATAAAACAGCACCTAACTGCTTGGATACAATACCACCAGATCCATAGTAAGTTTAACGAACACAAACACAGACAAGGATTTTTGGATGAACCTTCTTTATTGGAAAAAAATTTAATCAAACCAGATACCAAAATAATTTCCAAAATGTACAACACATTACTCGAATGGGAGACCAAAGACAAGATGGTAAAGGAAGTGATGACAAAATGGGCCATAGATGTGGGGAAAAGCATAAATATGGAGGAATGGGAGAAATTATGGACAAAAACCTGGAAATTCACAGCCTCGGAGGGAATAAGGGAGAATATGATTAAGTTATTTTTATAGATGGCATCTAACCCCCGTAAAAATCCATAAAATGTATAAAACCAAAGATAATTTATGTTGGAAATGTAGAAAGGAAACGGGAACATTTATACACGTGTGGTGGCACTGTGGGGAAATAAAGAAATTTTGGAACCAAGTATTTGAAGAAATTAAAAAAATGCTCAAATATAATATAAAAAAGACCCCAGAACTTTTTCTATTGGGGATTATGGATAATATAATAAAGAAACAAGATGAGACATTGTTCTTGTATGCGGTAACAGTGGCAAGAACTCTGATTGCATCCTATTGGAAAAATAAAGAGATACCTAACATCGAGGAATGGCGGGAGAAATTGTTTGGATATTTAGATTCGGATAATCTGACAAATTCAATTAGAGGGCATTCGAATAAGAAATTCCAGCTTAACTGGGACAAATTCGGAGAATACATGAAAAGACAGTGCCCCACGGTAAAGTCCTGCGTTTATTTTTAGTTCTCGTATTGAATAGCTTAGGCTTAGATTTAATTCAAGTTGAGAAAGATGATAGATGTCGAATTTCCACATATTACATATTTAAGGGTAGATATTGGTTGATATATGGGGAAGCAGTAATGTTATATAGTATCCAATGAACCTGAGAGAGAGATGAGGGGAAGTCATTTAGGAGGGGAGATTAAGGAAAATGTGAATGTATGAATTTAATTTTCAATTTATATTTATTTTGTTAATATTGTTAATTTTAGATCTCTTATCTATTATGATTTTGTATTTTTTCATTATTATTTCAAGTGTGTGTGCGTATGTTTATTTTAACTAGAATCTCAATAAAGTTTATTTGAAAAAAAAATTTTTTTAAAAAAGAGAGAGAGAGAGCTCTTGGATGGAAAGTGAGGTTGGCCTTCTGAAGCTCTTTCCACATTCGAAGCACTGTTATGGTTTCTCCCCTGTATGAATTCTCTGATGAGAAGTTAGACTATCTTTCCGACTGAAGCTCTTTCCACATTCCAGACACTGAAAGGGTTTCTCCCCTGTGTGAATTCTTTGATGGGAAGTGAGATGGTCCTTCCGACTGAAGCTCTTTCCACATTCCAAGCACTGATACAATTTCTCCCCTCCATGGATTTTTTGATGGGTAGCAAGATTGGAACTATGACTGAAGTTCTTTCCACATTCCAAACACTGATAAGGTTTCTCCCCTGTATGAATTCTTTGATGGGAAGAGAGACTTTCCTTCCAACTGAAACTTTTTCCACACTCTTGACAGTGAAATGGTTTCTCCAGTGTATGAATTCTCTGATGGGCAGTGAGACTTTGCTTCTGGGTGAAGCTCTTTCCACATTTCAAGCACTGATATGGTTTCTCCCCTGTATGAGTTATTTGATGGTTGGTGAGAGTGGAGCTCCGATCAAATCTCTTTCCACATTTTAAGCACAGATATGGCTTCTGCCCTGTATGAATTCTTTGATGTAAACTGAGAGAGCCACTGTGACCAAAGATCTTTCCACATTCCAAACACTGATAGGGTTTCTCCCCTGTATGGATTCTTTGATGGGAGGTGAGACTGACCCTGTGAATGAAGCTTTTTCCACATTCAGAGCATTGATAGGGTTTCTCCCCTGTATGAATTCTTTGATGGATAGTCAGATGATTCTTTCTACTGAAGCTCTTTCCACAATCAAAGCACTGATATGGTTTCTGCCCTGTATGAATTCTTAGATGGAACGTGAGGTGGATGCTTTTTCTGAAGCTCTTTCCACATTCAAAACATTGATAAGGTTTCTCCCCTGTATGAATTCTTTGATGGGAAGTGAGAATGGACATGTGAATGAAGCTCTTTCCACATTCGCAGCATTGATAGGGTTTTTCCCCTGTATGCATTCTTTGATGGGCAGTGAGACCAGAGCTTTGACTGAAGCTCTTTCCACATTCCAAGCAATGAAATGGTTTCTCCCCGGTATGAATTCTTTGATGGGAAGTGAGACCGGAGCTATGACGGAAGCTCTTTCCACATTCCAAGCACTGATATGGTTTCTCCCTGGTATGAATTCTTTGGTGGGAAGTGAGATTGGAGCTCTGACTGAATCTCTTTCCACATTCCAAGCACTGATATGGCTTCTCCCCTGTATGAATTCTTTGATGGGAAGCGAGATTGGAGCTCTGACTGAATCTCTTTCCACATTCCAAGCACTGATATGGCTTCTCCCCTGTATGAATTCTTTGATGGGAAGCGAGATTGGAGCTCTGACTGAATCTCTTTCCACATTCCAAACATTGATAGGATTTCATCCCAATAAGATTTATCTGATAGGAAGTGGAAAGGGAGATGGAGCTCTCTCCACACTCCAAATATTCATATGGTTTCTCTACTGTGTGGATTTTGTCGTGGTCTCCCCTGTTATTCATTTCCAATTCATTACCACCTGTGATGGAGAGAGAAATGGATTAGAACCTCAGAAATAAATGGAGCCCCAAATGATTGGACAATGCTTATTTACTCCTGTGATAGTGGAAGAACGGAAGGGGGTTAGAAGTGATGTCTTGCTGCAGGGTTCACTGCCTTTGTTGAGTGGTACTCATGGACATATTGGTGGGAACCTGAAATGTGCAAAGCCTGGCTCTTTTCTTGAATGGATTTTGTTTGGCCCAATCATGGAATTTTCTGCATCTCTATTGTCAGTCACCTGTTTTTGCTCCATTTCCAAGGTCCATGGTCTCCTTGTTCCACCAAAAAGAGACAGAAGCAAACACAAGAACACAAAGCCTGACAGAATCTACTTTCACTTCCCTAGGTAAAGGTAAAGGGACCCCTGACCATTAGGTCCAGTCGTGACCGATTCTGGGGTTGCGGCGCTCATCTCAGAACTGGGACCGAGCAACGGGAGCTCACCCTTTCGCGAGGATTCAAACCACCAACCTTCTGATTGGCAAGCCCTAGGCTCTGTGGTTTAACCCACAGCGCCATCTGCTTCACTTCCCTAAGAAATCTGAAAACTACATATATGAAGGCCTGGGCAGTTCAGAGCAGCCTGATCATGGTTTAAAGAAGCATAACTGGAGGAGGCATTTTCACAGATGAAACAATCCATACCCCTCCAATTATGGTGACCTCTGCTTTGATACACTCCCAGGTGCTGTAGGTGGTGATGTCGAACTCCATCCACATCTGGCACGTTTCTCATTTTGATATATATAATCTATGGAATTTCAAAGCAGATATTATCATCCAACTGGGAGCCTTACCAAGGGAGGCCATGATCCCACGATTCTCCTCCATGACTTCCTTATGCAACGCTCTCTGGTCAGGATCCAGCAACGCCCACTCCTCCTCCGTGAAATGCACAGCTACATCTTCAAAGCACACTGGACCCTGATAGGGAAAAGACAAAGGTCCTCCTCTGATATCTGAAGAAGGTCATGACTTCACAGGTCATGTGGGGGCAAAAATGAAAGGATGTCCTCTCTCTTTTCCCTGTGGTCTGCTTTTTTGGGGGGGGGTGTAGGGGAATCCTGGCCACTGTTTCTATGATATGTCAACTGCTTAGAAACCCATCGTAACACTCAATCATAAATCTATATATATAAAAATGTAGACACTGCGTGCACGGAGGTAACACCCTTGCACCATAACCGCTAAACCGAATTGCATCAAATTAGAACAAAGCGTACCTTGCCCATCAGGGAGGGATCTAGCATTTAAAAAAAATCCAAAAAAGCACACCTTCCATACCTAAAATAATGATTAAACACAAAAAGAGGCGCCCAAATTATACATCACCAGCAGAAGGTCTGAAGACTCCAGCAGCATCCAATAGAAAGGCAGATTGGGCGCTGTCACCAGCAAAAGTTCTAAAGGGCGGTGCCAAATAATGACATCATCAACCGAGCAACTGAAACCACCAAGGTGGCCATTACCAGACAACCCACAGAGTCAGGCCAAGGAATGGAGATACAGGTGGAGGCCTCGTCTCACATTTAAATACTAGCCCAAGCCAAGGCTGACAGACTAGGCCTCGCCTCTACTTTATAGCCTACAAACTAGGTCTCAGCTCTACTTTACAGCCTACAGACTAGGCTTCAACTCTACTTCACAGACTAGGCCTCGGCTCTACTTTACGGCCTACAGACTAGGCCTCAGCTCTACAGCCTACAAACTAGGACTCTACTCTACTTTAAATACTATCCCGAGTGGAGCCCTGGGGGGTGGGGAGCCCAAATAGGTCATGGGCTGACGTAGGGTAAGGGGAGCCTCAGGGTGGGGAAGGGGGGACTGGATACCTCATGGATCGCTACAGGATGGGAGTAATCACAGGGATGAGACACAACAATTGGGGGGGGGGAGGAAAAAACACATAGTCCAGGGGGGAACGGATACATCCTCCCCCTTTCCTGGGAAACATTGACCCTGAGTCAGGCACAACAAACAATCATAAGAAAACAAAAATAATTAAAACAACAAATCCAAGGAAAAAGTTCATACATCCGGAAAAGTATATTACATCAAACACTAACCAAAAACAAGTTATGCAACCGTTACCATTCAAAACACAAATGACATCAATACTCCCCCCCCCCAAAAAACCCCACAGCAACGCATGACCGGGTCAGGTAGTATATAAATAAAACTGCAAGTACTGAGAAATAATACTAGCAACACAGAGAAGGCTAGTTAAGGTGAGGAGGCTGTTCCTGATTTCCAGCAGATAAACCTTCTTGAATGGCACTTTCGGCCTTTTTGGGAGACAGCTTTGACGAAAGCAAAGAGGAAGAGAGGGATTTCTTCAGTCCCAGAGACACCCTGGCTGCCCCACTCCTCAGCCTCTTTCCCCCCAAGGCTCCTTCCTCCTACCTGATCTGCTTCTCCAGCTGCTGCTTCCTCTCCACCACCATGAAAAGATGGATGAGGAGGTCTTGCCGGCCTTCTTCTTTCACCTGAGAGACAAAGGTAAGTGGGAAGCCAGGAGTGCATGACGTTTCTCTGAGGTGTACATTTTGACGGTGGTACCAATTTCCTAGTTTTGTTGGGCTCTTAGTTCCAAATGTCTCCCACCCCCAAGAAACTGAAAGAACTTACAGATTACTTTCAAAAAGCAACACAATGACCAAACGGAGAAGAAACTCCTTCCTCCTTACCTAGTGAACTCTCTCTGGTGTCCAACGGAGTCCTCTCTGCCTCAGAGGAATTGGAGCCCATTTCTGCAACCAGATCCTTTTCCTGAAAGAGAAACAAGGATTCAAAACTGAGAATGGAGAGAAAGGTTAGAGAAGGAATGCCAGAGGCAAAATCTTTAGGGGTATCTCATATCATTCCTTGGATACTTTCAAAAAAAAAAAAATGAGCGATTAGTAGAGCATTTTCGGATGTTCTCCCTCCTGTTTGGAGCCCCTTGGGAGTATCCAGAGGAAAGTCTCTCTCACCTGCTTCCTCTCCTCTGCCTGACTCAGGAGGAACCCTTCGGTCAGGGCCACTGCCTGGGAACTGGTCTCCGCTCCGCATTCCCTCACCCAGCTCTCCATCTCTGGTGGAAGGACAGCCAGGAACTGCTCCAAGATCACCAGGTCCAGCATCTCAGCTTTTGTGTGCCTTTCTGGCTTCAGCCATTGACAGTCAAGGTGGTAGAGTTCGCTGCAAACCTCTCGGGGTCCTTTGGCTTCCAGGTGGCAGAACTCCCTAAACTGCCGCCTCTGCGCCTCTGAGCGAAGGGTGTCCTCCTTGCCCAGGATCTTCTGCACAGAGTTTTCCCAGAATCCCCCTCTGCTCCCAGTTTCCATGGCCTGGCCTCTTCCTGCTTTAGGGCCGGCTAAGTCTTGCTCATCCATCTGACCACTCAGGAAGCCTGCAAGAGATCAGAAGGAAACTCTTTTTACAAAAGAAATCCAAAAATCCAAATCAACACCCAACATTCAAAACCAATTCAAAATAAACCCTCCCCCAAATAAAACCGGAGTTAAAACTCCATCACTGCTACAACAATAACTGGAATTTCTAGGCCCCTATGCATTATATAAAGTGACCGATGAGTGGACTAAAACCATGTGCATTTATAAAATACACAATCAGGGACCAGATGCCTGGATCAGGAGTAATAATAATCATAATAACAATAATATTATCGTTTCCCATTACAAATATTTTCCCACCAGAGAAGAACACACACTTTCTACATTCAGCTCCCTTCCAAAATTCTGCTCCTGTACCAGAAGCTACCCTATGATCTTTCCATCAGGTCAGTGCCTAGAATCGATTCAGTGTGTTAATCCATTTTGGAAAGCCCCCCCAATAAACCAGCACTGTGCTGCTGCTGCTGCCAAGGTCTGCTCGGGGGGGGGGGGAGAAGGGGTTGCCCAGAGGGATCAGCTGAACAGGCTCTGGACCCGAGGGGATCCTTGCAGGGATCCTTGCAATGCCCTCTCGGGGGAGAGAGATGCCCACGAAGAGGGGCTGGAAAGGGGCCCACAACCCCGCGGCCACATTGGGGGCTGGGGTCCCTCTCTTTAGTCCTGCCAGAGTTAGACCCGCTGGATTTCTCCCAGGAGCTCAAGGGGGCATCCAGGGGTCTGTAGCTGCAAACCTCCAGGGAACAGCACCCGCCTTGGCTTTGCAGAGATGGAGGGGGAGGACCCTCGGCTCCCTGATTTGGGGGTGGGTGGGGGTGGGGAGGGGACCCCCCTCTTCTCCCCAATGCCCCCTCCGGGGAGAGGGAGGGGGAGGGGGGAGACTCACCAAAGCGCAGGAGGCGCCGCCAAGGAAGCATTTGCAAAGGAGACGACAGCCCCTCCCCCTCTTGCAGGAAGGGAGGGGGGACGGAGGACCTGCCCCCCCCCCGACACTTTTATTTCCTGTCGTCTCTAGGAATCCAGCTCAGCTCCTTTTAACCCTTGGCAAGCCATGTGCATCCCTCCTCACCCTTCTCTCCCTCTCTGCGTTTTCTCCTCCAGAAGCCAGCAGAAGCCACGTGCGTTGCGCCGAGTCAGAGAAGTGGTTTTTTTTGGGGGGGGGTTCCCTCTTGGCTGACGTGCAAATGTGCTCCCTCCCTTGTGTTACGGAAATAAAGGGGGGCACACCTTAGAGAAGAGTTTTCCGCCTCCTTCCCAAACTCCGGGAGGTTGAGCCCTGCCACTACATTACCCCATGGCCATCAACCTGTACGTTCAATCGGTAAAATTGAAGCTCAATATTGTGGGAATATTCAGGGAGAGGGAGGCATGAGAGGATATATTGTTTAAAAATACCCTTCCTATCTTGCGTTAGCAAGTTCAATGACTTAGCAGAGTTTAAACATTCCCCTTTAAACGCACAGCGGTTAACTTGTTGCCACTGCCAGCTGGGTTGAGTTTCTAAATATAGGATTCCTGGTACTGTAATTCCCTTTTGTCCCACTTAAAAAGAATAGACACGAGAACATCATTTAACGCAGGGTCAGCAAACTTTTTCAGCAGGGGGCCGGTCTACTGTCCCTCAGACCTTGGGGGGGGGCGGGATATATTTTGAAAAAATATATATGAACGAATTCCTATGCCCTACTGTCGTGAAAAAACCTGTATTCCTGTCTTTGGTTCCTGCAAAGCACTGTGGGGGAAGCGGGGCTTGATGGGACACTGCCCTGGCTGAGAATCTCAACTTTCGAACTTAAGGAAGAGGCGTTTTTTCTAAGCTTTCTGACCCTTTTGATGTAGTGGGAATGCTATCACTTTCGAGCTGTAAAAATCTAGCATTCCTGCGATAAGCAATTTAGGGAGGATGGCTCTCTGTGAGAAGCCTGAGAGTCAGGAAGTTAATCGCTCTCTGGTGTCAGTAATGAGTTAACGAGGGGCACCTGCGTAATATCACTAATTGATGAATGAAGTCCATGACGGTCAATCCATTGATTGGGCTGTTTGAATGGAAAATCAATGGTGATTGGGTATCTATCTGTAATCCCCACGTGGGACTAAGGTGTGCCTCAAGGGATATAAGCTCCCACTGAGAGAGTGGTCTTTGTTCAACACCATGGGCGGGAACCTCTGTCTGTGATGTTTGTTCCACTGTTGCCAGCTGATCGCCGGACGGCCCTAAGTTACTTCTGCCTAAGGGAGAGATGTGACTTTGATTAAGTTCTCTGAGTAAGTTAGTAGCTTTCTTGTTTTTAACTATTGTAACCCCTTTTGTGAGAACTGTTTTTACTTTGTTATATTTTGTAACCTTTTGCTAAACTTGTTTACTTAACTATTCTTATTAATAAATAGTTAAAAAGGATTTCTGCTTAGTTTGTTCTTTCTTGTGCCACAGTACTAAATCTGGTTCCTTCGCTGCTTGGGTCACCTACCAGACCTGTGTTAAAGTAAGAGTTTGCAATTTGCTGGTAAAGGCAATTGCTGGTGGCAGCTACCGAGTGAGTTTAAGTTCGCTGTTAGCCCACCCGGTCATAGCTTAGTCGTCCTAAGGAAGGGGTGCCAGCCCGACTCTGGAGGGAGGTGGGTGGCACCGGAGGAAGGACAGACAAAAGGTGACTGGGGGCTAACATGACACCTACAAATAACCTAGAGATGCATTTTAAATAAAAGGACACATTCTACTCATGTAAAAACATGCTGATTCCTGGGCCATCTGTGGGCCGGATTTAGAAGGCGATTGGGCCACATCCGGCCCCCGGGCCTTAGTTTGGGGGGGGGCTGATTTAACGTCAGTAAAAACAAGTTTACTCACAGTATCACTGCATCCCTGAAGGCAGACTTAGGTTACAAAATATATCCACATGGAACTATCCCATAATAAGGGGTGCTCTTTTGGCTGGAAGGAAACAGGGCATTTCTAGCTTAAGAGATGTTGCTTCTTAGATAAAAGCAAGATGGAGAAGGCAGGCCAAAAGAGGAAGTGTGGCAACCCCCACCTCTGGTCACATGCAAATGCAAAACACCCCCTCGCATGTCCACTCTCAGAATGTTGTACTTGGCTACTATGTGTTTCACATCCCACAAATATATAACATTGAAATTATGTTACTGCTTGATGAATGAACCCTGTGTTTTATGAATGGACACTGTATTTTGAGAATTAAAAAAAATCCTTCCAGTAGCACCTTAGAGACCAACTAAGTTTGTCATAGGTATTACAAACTTAATTGGTCTCTAAGGTGCTACTGGAATGATTTTTTTTAATTTTTGTTTTGACTACGTCAGACCAACATGGCTACCTACCTGTATCTTGTATTTTGAGAATTACCAAAGATCGACCAGTGGGGAGCTCTGAAATCTGACAGCTAGCCAATCGGGTATTACCAAACAGCGCCCCCTATTGTGTGTAGTAGGTGACTAGCCAGTGTGGTGTAGTGGTGAAGAGCGGTAGACTTGTAATCTGGGGAACCGGGTTCGTGTCTCCGCTCCTCCACATGCAGCTGCCGGGTGACCTTGGGTCAGTCACACTTCTCTGAAGTCTCTCAGCCCCACTCACCTCACAGAGTGTTTGTTGTGGGGGAGGAAGGGAAAGGAGAATGTTAGCCGCTTTGAGACTCCTTCGGGTAGTGATAAAGCGGGATATCAAATCCAAACTCTTCTAGCAGGAACACTGCAAAACCTTCAGCCCCACAGCTCAGCCTTAGCACGATTGACTGAGCCCCCCCCTTTTTGTGTAGTTCAGGGGTAGGCAACCGTGAAATAGCCAAAGCGGAAGGAGATAGGAGAAAAGCAATGAGCTCTATGGGCGAAGTGTAATCTTCTGGGACCTGCAAGGAGATCTACTCTGGAGAGAGATCATTGTAGCAGTTCCCAAGGAGGATCTGCAGAACTCATGGCCCTATCTGGGGCAGACCCTCGACCTCTGCCCTACAGGAGTTGCCACAGGCAGAGGTCCACTCTCCAGACTCTGGGGTCCTAAGGGAATTAGGACTGATTGACCTTCCACCTGCCACCTGATATTCCCACAGACAGCCCACCCAGCACACCCACAAACTCACCTGGCAAGCCTCCCTCAGGTGGGCAGGTAGAAAGAAGGCGGATCCCCTAGCAGGACAGGTACTGGAGTTCCTGCCCTTCCTGAAGGATGCCCTGGATCAAAGGCTCCCCAGCAACAGCCCCCCCCCACGCACACACGTAGCAGCCTTGGGCTCAGTTCCGCAGCAGTCCCTCTGGGTTCCCTCTCCCTGGTCCAACGCTTCTTGAAAGGAGGCAGCACAACTAAAACCACCCACAGGGCACAGGCTCCCCCCCATACAGTACTGAAGGTGCCCACAGGTCCCCCTTTGTCAAGTATGGGAGTTCCCCTCTCCCTTCTGGTAGCTCACAGATAAGAATTGATGAGCAATCAGTATATTTATAGTCTCTTTATTACAGTATCGCAGGCATTCTCAAACTTTGGCCCTCCAGATGTTTTGGACTACAATTCCCATCTTCCCTGACCACAGGTCCTGTTAGCTAGGGATCATGGGAGTTGTAGGCCAAAACATCTGGAGGGCCGCAGTTTGGGGATACCTGCAGTATCGTGTTGCAAGTTCAGACACACAACCCTCTGCAAGCACAGCAGTTGCTCACTCTGACCCCTCCCCCCACTTCCACAGGCTGAGACGCTCAGACCTCCGAGTTTGGGGGGAGGGAGGGGGTTCACCCACTCTCAATTGATGTGGCCAACTGATCCCTCCCTTCTGGTTGCTTAGCTACTATCTCTTGGTACAGCAAACTAAATACGACATAATAGGCATCACTGAAACCTGGTGGAATGAGTCTCATGATTGGAATGTAGTAATATACAATCTATTTCAGAGAAATAGACCAAACAGGAAAGGAGGAGGAGTGGCGTTATACGTCAGGGATGTGTATACCTGTGAAAAGATCCAGGATTTAAAACTTCAAAGCCATATTGAGAGTATCCGGGTCAAAATTAAGGGAGAGAAAAATAACAGTGATCTCATTGGGGGAGTTTACTATAGATCATAGAATCCTAGAGTTGGAAGAGACCACAAGGGCCATCCAGTCCAACCCCCTGACAAGCAGGAAACACCATCAAAGCATTCCTGACAGATGGCTGTCAAGCCTCTGCTTAAAGACCTCCAAAGAAGGTTATGGTTTCACACTGTGAATTCTTTGATGGGAAGTAAGATGGTCCTTTCGACTGAAGCTCTTCCCACATTCCAAACACTGATATGGTTTCTCGCCTGTATGGATTCTTTGATGGGAAGAGAGATTGTCCTTTCTACTGAAGCTCTTTCCACAATCCAAGCACTGGTATGGTTTTTCCCCTGTGTGAATTCTTTTATGGAAAGTGAGATGGACGCTTTTTCTGAAGCTCTTTCCACATCCGAAGCATTGATATGGTTTCTCCCCTGTATGAATTCTTTGATGGGAAGTGAGACTGGCCTTGTGAATGAAGCTCTTTCCACATTCCAAGCATTGAAAAGGTTTTTCCCCTGTATGACTTCTTTGATGGGATGTGAGACCAGAGCTCTGATTGAAGCTCTTTCCACATTCCAAGCATTGATATGGTTTCTCCCCTGTATGAATTATTTCATGGGAAGTGAGGTAGGATCTCCGACCGAATCTCTTTCCACATTTTGGGCACTGATATGGCTTATGCCCTGTATGAACACTTTGATGGGAAGTGAGACTTTGCTTGTGGGTGAAGCTCTTTCCACATTCCAAACATTGATAGGATTTCTCCCCTGTATGGATTCTTTGATGGAAGGTGAGATTGCCCTTTTGACTGAAGCTCTTTCCACATTCCAAACACTGATAGGGTTTCTGCCCTGTATGAATAATTAGATGGAAAATGAGACTTTCCTTGCGGGAGAAGCTCTTTCCACATTTCAAGCACTTATATGGTTTCTCCCCTGTATGAATTCTTTGATGGGAAGTGAGATTTGTCTTCCACCTGAAGCTCTTTCCACACTCTCGACACTGAAACGGTTTCTCCAGTGTATGAATTCTTTGATGGGTGTCACAGTGGCCGGAGTGGACTACTTCAGAGTAACGACGCTACGCAGCTCTGCATTTTATTCTTTTATTGGTGCTGCGTATTTACAGTGCTCAAGTCATTGCTATTTACACGGAGCGATGTTGTCAGTCGGTTTCAGAACCTCCTAATGGCTTTTGGCGCGTCTTTCTCCAACACAAAAGCTTTGGCAGACCCATCCTCTTGCCCCTCCTCTTCCTGCGTAATTCTGGAGTTGGGGGGATGGGTCTTCCCCCCTTACTTGCCCCTTCCTGTCCCACCTGGGACCCTGGCTCCTCTACCTTGCCTGAGCCTCGGACACGACTTCCTGCTTCCCCACTGGAATCGGAACTCTCCCTGCTTTCCCCTTTGCTCGGGGACGGGCTTGAACTCAGGAGGGGAGGGACTTCGCGATATCCCCTGTCCCTCACATCCACCCCCCTCCCAAGCTCTCCTTCACCCCTCCCCAGGCCCCCCCCATGTGTCGGTGACGACTGGAAGCCTAAAAACTCGGTGCTCTCCGAGCCCGTTGGTGTGAACACCTCCCCCCAGTCCTGCGAGCCCCCCCCTTCCGCCTGGGAGGACGGGAATCCCAAAAAGTCCGTGGCGTCAGAGCTGGTGGGGGTAAAAATGTTTTGCCAATCTGCTCCTTCCTCTGACTGGGTGGATCTTGGCGACACCCATACCTCATCCTCTGGTTCCTCAAACTCCGCTTCCCAGCGCCATGGTGAGCTGTTCTCCCGTGCCTCCTCCTCCTCCCCCTCCCTTTCCATGTGCCAGGGCTTGGGTCTGTGGGGAAAGAGGGCGTGAAATTCTTCCACCAAGAATTCCTCCTGTATCTGAGTGGCGGGAACCCATTCATTCTGGGACGGTGGAGCATCCTCCCATGCCATGAGGTACTCCAGGCCCCCCACCCCCCACCTTGAATCCAGGATGGCCGTGGCCTCATTGAGTTGCTCCCTGCTTTCCCTCTCCCCCCCTCCCTCGGGGGTTTGTTCGCTGTCTCTGAGCCTGCTGCTTTCCCTGTACGGCGACAGCAGCGATCTATGAAACACTGGATGCACCCTCATGTCCTCTGGCAGTGCCAGCCTGTATGCCACCGGGTTGACCTGTTGCGTGACCGTGAAGGGGCCCAGCCATTTGGGTGCCAGCTTTTTGCACCTCCCTCTGGTGGGAAGGCCCTCCGAGGACAACCACACCTTGTCCCCCACCCTGATGACCTCCCCTTGTCGCCTGTGGCGATCTGCCCCCTTTTTGTACGCTTCCTTGGCCCTCTCCAAGTGTTCTCTGAGCTGCTGGTGCACCGTCTCCAGTTCCTCTGCCCAATCCTCAGCCTGTGGGCCCTCCTCCTCCTCCTCCCTCTCCCTCTCTGGGAAAGATCTGAGGTCGCGCCCGTAATTGGCCTTAAAGGGCGACACCCCTGTGGAGACGTGCACTGCATTGTTGTAGGCAAATTCTGCTAGTGGCAAGCGATCCACCCAGTCCGTTTGCCGCTGGCTGACGTAGCATCTCAGGTACTGCTGCAGAATGGCGTTGACCCTCTCCGCTTGTCCGTTGGTCTGCGGGTGTCTAGCCGTCGACAAGCTGACCTCCACCTGCAGGAGGTTCATGAGCCGCCGCCAGAACCTGGAAACAAATTGGCGGCCACGATCCGAAATAACCCTTAAAGGTAATCCATGCAGTCTGAAAATGTGATCAACAAACAGTTTGGCTGTCTCTTCTGCCGAGACTGCCCTGGCACACGGTATAAAGTGACACATTTTGGACATGAGGTCCACCACCACCAACACTGCAGTCTTACCCCTGGACGAAGGCAGATCTGTGATGAAGTCCATGGACACCACTTCCCACGGCCTGTGTGGTGTGGCTAAGGGCTCCAGCAACCCTGGTGGCGCTGCTCTGACCACCTTCGCCCGCTGGCAGGTGGTACAGCCCCTTACATAGTCTCGAACATCTTCCCTCACCCCTGGCCACCAGAAGTGTCTCATGACTAGGTGAGTGGTCTTGTCCCTTCCAAAATGCCCCGCTGTAGGGTTGTCGTGCATCTGCTTGAGGACCGTACGTCGAAGCTGGGTGGTGGGTAGGTACAGCGCACCCTTGTAGAAAAGCAGCCCTCTGCGTTCTGCAAAGTCTTTTGCCTGCTCCCTCCCCCCTCTCAGTTCTCTGAAGATGCGGTTGGCAAATTCATCCGCTGCCGTCAGTGCTGTGAGTTCTGCCTCGCTCACCACTGCTGCTCCGCAGGACCATGCCGACGGGGGGAAAATGTGCCTTGGGGCTGGTGGCGCCTCCTCCTCCATGTACTCTGGCTTGCGGGAGAGGGCATCCGCCCTGACATTCTGCTCTCCTGGGATGTAGTGTATGGAGAAGTTGAAGTTCGAGAAGAACTCCGCCCACCGTATCTGCCGCTGGTTGAGCACCCTGGCAGTTCTCCAGAACTCCAGGTTCTTGTGGTCTGTGCACACCTGGATGGGGTGCTTGGCGCCCACCAGGAAGTGTCTCCAGTGCTGGAACGCCGCGTGGATCGCAAGAAGTTCCCGATCAAAAACTGTGTAGTTTCGCTCGGGCTGGGTCAACTTCCTGGAGAAGAAGGCACAGGGTCTCCACTCTCTGTTGGCGTCCAGTTGCAACAAAATGGCGCCCACAGCCTTATCAGAAGCATCTGTTTCAATGCGTAGGGGCGCGTCCTGAACCACGTGGAACAGGTTCTGGTCTGAGGCGAACACCCTCTTGAGGCTTTCGAACGCTGCTTGCGCCTCTGGTGTCCACCTGAACTTCTGCTTGCCTCTCAGGCAGTCAGTGATGGGAGCCGTAACTCGAGAGAAGTTCTTGATGAACTTCCTGTAGAAGTTGGCAAAGCCTAGTAGGCGTTGGGCATCTTTGCGCGTCCTGGGGCTGTGCCAGTCCAGGATGGTCTGCACCTTGTCCTTGTCCATTGCCAGCCCCTTGTCTGACAGCTTGTAGCCCAGGAAGTCCACCTCCTTGGTGTGAAACTTGCACTTCTCCAGCTTCACATACAGGTGGTTCTCCTTCAGGCGCTGTAACACCTCCCTGACGTCCTTCACGTGCTGCACTGGGTCGTTGGAGTAAATAAGGATGTCATCCAGAAAGACCAAGCATTTCCTGAAGAGTAGGGACCCCAGGACGTGGTGCATGAAGGCCTGGAAGCATGCTGAGCCCCCTTGCAACCCGAAGGGCATCACCAGATATTCAAAAGAGCCCAGAGGCGTGAACATCGTGGTTTTCCACTCATCGCCTTCCCGGATCCTGATCAAGTTGTACGCCCCCCTCAGGTCTAGCTTGGTGAAAATCTTGCCTCTGCGTGCCGCTGTCAGGAGATCATCCACTCTGGGCATGGGGAAAGCCACTGGCTCTGTCACCGAATTCAGCCGTCTAAAATCCACCACAAGACGGCGCTGTTGCGTGTCTTTCTTGTCCACCCAGAAGACCGGGCTGCCCCCTGCTGCCTTGCTTTCTCTGATGAACCCCCGCTTGAGGTTCTTGTCGATAAAAGCGCGCAGATCCTCCAGTTCCTGGTCTGACATGGCGTACAGCTTGGCTGGGGGTATAGTTGCCCCAGGCACCAGGTTGATCTGGCAGTCAAAAGGCCTGTGTGGGGGCAGGTGGTCGGACTCCGCTTCACTGAAGACCTCCTGCAGGTCCCAGTATGGTTTGGGTATCGCCTCACCCCCTTTGACGTGCATGGTGGCCACCGTGGCTATCGGAGGCCCCTCCCCTGGTTGGTGCTGCATGCAATGTTCCAGGCAAAAGTCCGATCCAAAAGTGATGCATCTCTGATGCCAACTTATGGAGGGGTCGTGGCGCGCCAGCCAGCTCATGCCCAAAACGATTGGGGGGTCTGAGATGGTGGTGACGTTGAATGCCAGTGTCTCTGAGTGCCTTCCAACCGTCATTCTCATGGGGGGGGTTTGATGAGTGATGGCCCCTCCCAGCAGCTCTCTGCCGTCAATGGTTGCCACGTGCAGAGGAAAATCCAGCTGCAGAAGCTGGATCTGGTGCTCTTCTGCAAAGTTTCTCGAGAAGAAGTTGGCTGAGGCACCACTGTCAATTAGGGCGAGGACCGTCAATGGATAGCCATTTGGGAGCGTGAGCGTCACTTCTAGAACCACTCCTGCTCTGGGAGGGGTGGGCTGGCTCTGCTCCTCTCTGTGCGGGTGGGTGGGCTGGGGCTGTTGTCTGCTGACTGTGCCTGGCTGCCGCCCCTTGTCTCCTGCAGCCAGGCTTTCCCGTTTCCCTGCTGTGGTGCTGCGTCAGTGGGGGAGGGCACAACCGTTCCCGCCTTTCCTTGCCACTCCCTGCGATGTGGGCAGTCTCTGACGAGATGCTGGGGGGAGTTGCAGAGAAAGCAATTCCCACCCCTTCCCTCCTTGCGTCTTGGCGCCGCTGGGGTTTGAAAAGCCCGCGCGCGCGCGCTATCAATCTGCATGGGTTCCTGGTCCTGACTGGCCCCAGGCGTGGCTTGAAAGGGTTGTTGAGGGAGTGGCTTCTCCTGCGACCGTGGGAACCAAGCCCGCTTTGCGCGCGTTGCTTGCTTGTCGCTCCATCTGGATTCCTGCCTCACCCCCACCGCCAGAGCCGCTTTGCTCAGTTGATCCATATTACTGGGCTTTGGACCTCTCGAGAGCTCATCCTTCACCTCCTCATGCAACCCCAAGTAAAACGCCGCTTGCATTGGGGCAGACTCCAGATCCCACCCCAATCTGTGCACCAGCATGGTGAATTTCGCCCAATACGCGCGAACTGTCATATTTCCTTGGCGTAAATTATGAAGTTCCTCCTTAGTCTGGTCCATATGACTATCGGACGAATACATCGTTTTCAAACCTTCTAGAAATAGTTTGACATTCTTCATGCAAGGATTCCTTGTTGCAATTAACGGTCTTAGCCACTCCCTGGCCGCCCCAGTAAGGTGCTCCACAATAAACGCTACTCTGTGCTCATCATCAGGGAACTCATCGTGGTGCAGCTCAAGAGCATACACAATCTCAGTCTCAAAGCCCTGAAACTCCTTCGGGTCTCCATTGAACTTGCTTACTAGGGTCCCGGCTCTCCTTCCTGGCAGCACTTGGACTTGGGGTGCCCCTCCCGCCTTGTTTTTCTCTGCATCCAGCTTGTTTTGGAGGTCTACCGCCACCGCCCTTAAATGCTGCTCTTTTTCCTGGAGCTCTCTCACCTGTTCCGCAAGTTGTAGCCGGTCGTCCTGGACCTTCTTAGTCTCCTCTTTAGCTGCCTTCAATTCTCCCTGCGCCTGCAGCGACAGCTGTTGCAGTTCTAGCTGGGCTTGCTCAGCGATCTGCCGCCACTTCTCCGCCTCTGACACGCTCATCCCGGCAACTCCAAAGTAGCCCAAAAATGATTAGGAGGTTGCTGTCACAGTGGCCGGAGTGGACTACTTCAGAGTAACGATGCTACGCAGCTCTGCATTTTATTCTTTTATTGGTGCTGCGTATTTACAGTGCTCAAGTCATTGCTATTTACACGGAGCGATGTTGTCAGTCGGTTTCAGAACCTCCTAATGGCTTTTGGCGCGTCTTTCTCCAACACAAAAGCTTTGGCAGACCCATCCTCTTGCCCCTCCTCTTCCTGCGTAATTCTGGAGTTGGGGGGATGGGTCTTCCCCCCTTACTTGCCCCTTCCTGTCCCACCTGGGACCCTGGCTCCTCTACCTTGCCTGAGCCTCGGACACGACTTCCTGCTTCCCCACTGGAATCGGAACTCTCCCTCCTTTCCCCTTTGCTCGGGGACGGGCTTGAACTCAGGAGGGGAGGGACTTCGCGATATCCCCTGTCCCTCACAATGGGCAATGAGACTTCCCTTCCAGTTGAAGCTCTTTCCACATTTCAAGCACTGATATGATTTCTCCCCTATGTGAATCATTTTATGGGAAGTGGAAAGGGTGATAGAGCTCTCTCCACACTCCAAATATTTATATGGTTTCTCCACTGTGTAGATTTTGTCGTGGTCTCCCTTGCTCTTCATTTCCAATTTATCACCACCTACGATGAAGAGAGAAATTGATTAGAACCTCAGAAATAAATGGATTTTCAAAGCAGCCTTGTTAGAATCCCAGGTGCTGTAGGTGGTGCTGTTGAGCTCCACCCACATCTGGCACGCTTCTCATTTTGATAATTAGATGTATGGAATTTCAAAGCAGATATTATCATCCAATTGGGAGCCTTACCAAGGGAGGCCATGATCCCACGATTCTCCTCCATGACTTCCTTATGCAACACTCTCTGGTCAGGATCCAGCAACGCCCACTCCTCCTCTGTGAAATGCACAGCTACATCTTCAAAGCACACTGGACCCTGATAGGGAAAAGACAAAGGTCCTCCTTTGATATCTGAAGAAGTGTGCATGCACACAAAAGCTCATATCAATAACAAACTTAGTTGGTCTCTAAGGAATTTGTTTATTTTGGTCCTCCTCTAAGGCAGTCCAAAGATTCTACTACACTTTGCGGTCTTGTTTCCTGCCTGTTCATTGATGTCTTGTGTTAATTGCAATAGATGAAGGGAATGCTGTGGATGTAGCCTATCTTGATTTCAGCAAGGCCTTTGACAAGGTGCCCCATGATATTCTTGTAAAGAAGCTGGTAAAATGTGGGCTAGACAATGCTACCATTCAGTGGATTTGTAACTGGCTTACTGACCGAACCCAAAGGGTGCTCATCAATGGCTCCTCCTCATCTTGGAGAGTAGTGACTAGTGGGGTGCCACAGGGTTCTGTCTTGGGCCCAGTCTTGTTCAACATCTTTATCAATGACTTGGATGATGGGCTTGAGGGCATCCTGAGCAAGTTTGCAGATGACACCAAATTGGGAGGGGTGGCTAACACCCCAGAGGACAGGATCACACTTCAGAATGACCTTAACAGATTAGACAACTGGGCCAAAGCAAACAAGATGAATTTTAACAAGGAGAAATGTAAAGTACTACACTTGGGCAAAAAAAATGAAAGGCACAAATACAGGATGGGAGACACCTGGCTTGAGAGCAGTACATGTGAAAAGGATCTAGGAGTCTTGGTAGACCACAAACTTGACATGAGTCAGCAGTGTGATGCAGCAGCTAAAAAAGCCAATGCAATTCTGGGCTGCATCAATAGGAGTATAGCATCTAGATCAAGGGAAGTAATAGTACCACTGTATTCTGCTCTGGTCAGACCTCACCTGGAGTACTGTGTCCAGTTCTGGGCACCACAGTTCAAGAAGGATACTGATAAGCTGGAACGTGTCCAGAAGAGGGCAACCAAAATGGTCAAAGGCCTGGAAACGATGCCTTATGAGGAACGGCTTAGGGAGCTGGGTATGTTTAGCCTGGAGAAGAGAAGGTTAAGGGGTGATATGATAACCATGTTCAAATATATAAAAGGATGTAATATAGAGGAGGGAGAAAGGTTGTTTTCTGCTGCTCCAGAGAAGCGGACACGGAGCAACGGATTCAAACTACAAGAAAGAAAATTCCACCTAAACATTAGGAAGAACTTCCTGACAGTAAGAGCTGTTCGGCAGTGGAATTTGCTGCCAAGGAGTGTGGTGGAGTCTCCTTCTTTGGAGGTCTTTAAGCAGAGGCTTGACAGCCACCTGTCAGGAATGCTTTGATGGTGTTTCCTGCTTGGCAGGGGGTTGGACTGGATGGCCCTTGTGGTCTCTTCCAACTCTATGATTCTATGATTCTATGATTCTATGATTCTAGGGATACTCAAAAATGCTGAGCAAAGGTCCACTACGCTGCACCACGTGGCCCCTGCAGGGATGGCGCTCTGAGGGTTGGGCACCACTGGGGGTTTTGGGATGACAAACAGGTAAACAAGTCTTAGGTTTTGGACCAGCCAAAACGACGCTGGGGTAGAATTCAAGGCTTGTGGATAGGTAAGAGGGAGGTGGTATTACTGACATGGCTTGCAATTTTTGGTATAGAAAGTATTGGTCTAATATGCAGAGGTCTTTCCTATTCTATTGATTCAAGATGGTTCTGGAAACCTCTCTGGGTCCCGCAAGCGAGAAGCTGCTACAAGTTGCAAGCGGCTAGTTTCTAGCTGGTCAGCAATTTTTCCATTCTGCCTGGAAACAAGCAGAAGGTTCCTGATTTTGGGGTTATTCCTTCAGAGAAGCTGATTACACCTGGTTGAAGCTGGCCCTGTTATTTCTCTGTAACCAGGGCCCTGCTGCTTATAAACATAGTCCAGAAGAAACCTGGGCTTCACTTTCTATCTTTCTTCCTGGTGGGGTGATCATAGTATGTCTAGGTGGTAAGTTCTTACTCTTATTTTAAATTTAAATTAATGTTATTAATATTGCAAGTGGATTCTTAAGTACTATGCAAATCCTGAAGAGTTGGATTCATGAATTGTTATGCTCATTTGCCTTCAGTCAATAATACTGGATGAAGCTGCTGCACCTGGTCTATTTTTGGGAGCCTGCATTGTGTTTAATCTGCCAACAAATTGTTGAGGTCTAGCCTGGACCTTTATGGAGCAAACCCTTGACAATTGCAAGGCGACTTCAAGGGCCACAAATGGAAGGATCTCCTCTCTCCGCACCCCGTCTGCTATTTTTTGGTGTGTGTGGGGGGGATCTTGGCCACTGTTTTTATGATATGCCAACTGCTTAGAAGCCCACCATTGCAACCAATTATAAATATATAAATAAAACTTCAAATACTGATAAATAATACAAGCACAGGTCCGTCTCAAGGATATTGGGTGCCGTGGTTCAATGGTCCCTCCGCCCCCCCTCGTGTCACCTTTTTACAGCTCCTGCCGCCATGCCCTGAGACCCCCTTTGCCGAGGGGGGAGACGGGAAAGGCAAGAGGCAGCCCCCCGCCACCTTCCCGCCCCCCGCCAGGCTCTGCCACCACATGGTGCCTGAGGAGCTTGTGTGGGGAGGGGGGATGAGGAGGAGGACAGGCCCCCCAGGGAGCGCGCTGGGAAAACAATAGGGCTGCTTGGGCTGTGGAGGGGGGGTGTGATCGAGGAAAGGAGGAGGATGCCGCAGCTGCCGCCCACGGGGAAAGGAGCTGCGGCTCCAGGAGAAGGAGGGCGAGCTGAGGAAACGCCAGTGTGGGAACTCCTGAGCCGGCGTGAGGCGGAGGTCTTGGGAACGCACACGGGGCAGCGGGGGGACCTGGGCTATTCTGGTGGCGGCCAAGGTCTTTTCACTGCCGCAGCTCCCAAATGAGGGACAATCTGGTCTATGCGGGCAGTGGCTGGAGGGCGGCTCCTCCAGCGGTACGGAGGCTCTGGGCGCCGCACGGCATGGTGGGGGCGGGGGAGGGCAGCGAGCTGATGTGGAGAGGCACCATGTCCAGCCTCCACCTCTTCCGTGGCACCCTCCAGAACTGGGTGCCATGGTTCCCCGTGCCACTAGCCTCTATGGCTAAGACGCCCCTGTACAAGCAACATACAGAAGGTTAGTTAAGGTTAGTTAAGGAGGAGGTGTTCCTTATTTTTAGCAGATAAACCTTCTTAAATGGCTCTTTCAGCCTTTGTTTGGACCAGCTTTGATGAAAGCAAAGAGGGAGAGAGGGATCTCTTCAGCCCCAGAGACCCCCTGGCTGCCCCACTCCTCAGCCTCTTTCCCCCCAAGGCTCCTTCCTCCTACCTGATCTGCTTCTACAGCTGCTGCTTCCTCTCCACCACCATGAAAAGATGGATGAGGAGGTCTTGCCGGCCTTCTTCTTTCACCTGAGAGACAAAGGTAAGTGGGAAGCCAAGAGTGCATGACGCTTCTCTGAGGTGTACATTTTGACAATTTCATAGTTTTGTTGGGCTCTTTTGGGCTCTTAGGCCCAAATGTCTCCCCCCCCCCCACAAAGAAATTGAAAGAACTTACAGATTACTTTCAAAAAGCAACACAGACCAAACGGAGAAAGAAACTCCTTCCTCCTTACCTAGTGAACTCTCTCTGGTGACCAACGGAGTCCTCTCTGCCTCAGAGGAATTGGAGCCCATTTCTGCAACCAGATACTTTTCCTGAAAGAGAAACAAGGATTCAAAACAGAGAATAGGGAGAAAGGTTAGAAAATGAAAAAGGATGATCAATTAGGAGAGTTTTTTTAGGATCTTCTCCCTCCTGTTTGGAGCCCCTTAGGAGTTTCCAGAGGAGAGTCTCTCTCACCTGCTTTTTCTCCTCTGCCTGACTCAGGAGGAAACCTTCAGCCAGGGCCACCGCCTGGGAACTGGTCTCTGCTCCGCATTCCCTCACCCAGCTCTCCATCTCCGGGGGAAGGACAGCCAGGAACTGCTCCAAGATCACCAGGTCCAGCATCTCAGCTTTCGTGTGCCTTTCTGGCTTCAGCCACTGGTGGCAAAAGTGGTAGAGTTGGCTGCAAACCTCTCGGGGTCCTTTGGCCTCCTGGTTGCAGAGATGTCTGAACTGTTGGCTCTGCACATCTGAGCGGAGGGTGTCCACCTCACCCAAGAGATTCTGCACATTGTTTCCCCAGAATCCCCAACTTCTTCCAGTTTCCGTGGCATGGCATCTTCCTCTTTCAGGGCCAGCTGAGTCTTGCTCATCCATCCGTGCTCTCAGGAAGCCTGCAAGAGATCAGAAGGACCCTTTTTTTCATGCCATTTTCTGTCCGTCTGAATTAGATATGCTAGCAAATCCTACAAAGCAAATGCACTTTATCAGTATAAAATTGACACCTTGTCAGGAGAAATGTTCTGTGAGAAAGTGTGGATGAGTCTTGCTAGGACCGTACCATAACCCAGAATTTTTAGGTCCCAGAATGACAACATAGCCCTTGGCTACAGACTCCAGAGTCCTTCTACAGCTCAGGAGCAAGGGGTTTACTCATGAGTAAGCACTCCTTGAAACTTCTCTGATGATGGCAACTATGGCTAGTTTGTGGTCTGGAAGGCCATATTGTACGAGATTATATGGAAATAGCACAGCTTTCTGACTCCATGTTCCTGATATTACCTATGGAAACACAGGAGGGCCTTTTCTGGCTTCCCCCCACCTGCAAGTAGTGAAGTTAGAGGGAAGTAGGCAGAGGGCCTTCTCAGTAGTGGCACCCTCCCTGTTAAACTTCTTTCCCAGCAAATGTCAAGGAGATAAAGAACTATGCAACTTTTAAAAGATACCGTATCTGAAGGCAGCCCTGTACTGGGAAGTTTTCAATGGTTGATGTTTTACTATGTTTTTAATATTTTGTTGGGAGGCGTCCAGAGTGGTTGGGGCAACTCACTCAGATGGGTGCGGTACAAATATTTTAACCACATCAGCATTGTTTTATTAATATACTGGTGTTTTTCTTCTTAATATACTGAGTATATACATGCGTACATCCTGGGTATCTGGTGAAAATATATTTTTCCTTGTTTAAGCAAATTTTAATTATGCAATTTAAAGGGAGAAAAGAGGAATTAAAATTCAAAAAATACGAAGAAATTAAAGAGTATGTATCAGACTGGTTCCAGTATTTCCAAATAAGGCAAATATTTATTGAGGACAAAAAAATAGGAATAGCAGAGGAAACATCGAAATTTGAAAAAGTATTAACTCAAAATAAAGGGAAATACATCTCACAAAGAAGGCTGATCGCCGAAGAATGGATGCTTTTGAATTCTGGTGCTGGAGGAGACTCTTGAGAGTCCCATGGACTGCAAGAAGATCAAACCTATCCATTCTGAAGGAAATCAGCCCTGAGTGTTCCCTGGAAGGACAGATCGTGAAGCTGAGGCTCCAATATTTTGGCCACCTCATGAGAAGAGAAGAATCCTTGGAAAAGACCCTGATGCTGGGAAAGATGGAGGGCACTAGGAGAAGGGGACGACAGAGGACGAGATGGTTGGACAGTGTTCTCGAAGCTACGAAAATGAGTCTGACCAAACTGCGGGAGGCAGTGCAAGACAGGAGTGCCTGGCGTGCTCTGGTCCAGGGGGTCACGAAGAGTCGGACACGACTAAACGACTAAACAACAGCAAACAACAACAGGGGTGGGGAGGGGACCCCCTCTTCTCCCCAATGCCCCCTCCGGGGAGAGGGAGGGGGAGGGGGAGACTCACCAGAGCGCAGGAGGCGCCGCAGAGGCAGCATTTGCAAAGGAGACGAGCCCCCCTCCCCCTCCCTCTCTTGCAGGAAGGGAGGGGCTTTTTTGTTCCCGAGGACCTCCCCCCCGCGACACTTTCATTTCCTGTCCTCTCTAGGAATCCAGCTCAGCTCCTTTTAACCCTAGGGAAGCCGGGAGCACCCATCTCACCCTTCTTTCCCTCTCTGCGTTTTCAGCTCCAGAGCAGGAGCCCAACAGAAGCCATGTGCTTTGCGCACAGTCAGTGACGTTTTCGGGGGGGGGGGTTCCCTCTTGGCTGACGTGCTAATGTGCTCCCTCCCTTGAGTTACGGAAATGAAGGGGGGGGGGTGCGTCTAAGAGATAAGTTTTCCGCCTTCCTCCCAACCCCCCCCCCACCTTCGTTCATAGTCGCATAAGCCAGGGGTCAGCAACCTTTTTCAGCTGTGGGCCAGTCCACCGTCCCTCAGACCATGTGGTGGGCGTGGGCCGAACTATATTTTGGGGGAAAATAAGAATGAACGAATTCCTATGCCCCACAAATAACCCAGAGATACATTTTAAATAAAAGGACACATTCTACTCACCTAAAAACACGCTGATTCCCAAGACCGTCCGTGGGCCAAATTGAGAAGGCAATTGGGCCGCATCTGGCCCATGGGCCTTAGGTTGCCTATCCCTGGCATAAGCACTACATTACACCATGGCCATAAAACCATACATTCAATAGATCAAATATACGTTCAATATATAATATTGAAATTATGTTACTGTTTTGTGAAAGAACTATACATTTGTGATTTTCTGAAGTTCAATCAATGAGGAGCTCTAAAATCTGACAGCTAGCCAATCGGGTACAGCATTACCAAACAGCCCCCCCCCTAGTGTGGAAAGTAGATCAGCAGCAGCTTCAGCCCCGCAGCTCAGTCTTTGCACAGTTGACTGAGCACCCCCTTCTGTGAAAGCTGGAAAATTGTACCCCTTCCGTTATGATTGGCAAAACTTGTTACATTGTTGCAAGAAAATGTCAAATTGTATCCATTTGTATTTGACAGCACTGATGGGAGTACTAACCTTTGAAAAATCATATAAAATCAATGCCTTAACCAATTCTGCCCATTTAAATGACATTTTGCTCCAAAAGGGCAGGTGGACTTTGACATCACCTTCCTCCATAATCCTCTAAGTGAGAGGACACATACACAACTCAATAATGCTTCTGGAAATGTATTCTGGGTAGGGAGGAAAGGTCTTAAAAGAGTGTGTAACCTATGTTCGGGGTTCTGACTCCTTGTGGGGACCTGTTGAGCAACAATAAAGGTCATGGTCTACTGACCGCTGTTTTGCTCCATTCCTTGGCAAACTTCCTTCTTTTGCTGACAGCAGAGACCTGTGAGAGACTTGCACCCCGGCAAGCTGGTCTGTTGAGTATCCTCACACCCTGGAATCTCCCCCAACATTTGGAAAGAGAAACAGGAGGAGCAGCTTGCAGGGGGGAAGGTAATGGATCAGACCAGTGATTCATACCCTCCAAAATTTATCCAATGAAAATAGGGACAAATAGGGGAAAAGAGACACTTGGGGGGCCTGGTGACTTCCTTGCAAACAAATCCAGAAAAATACTCTACACGAAAGTCCTCAACCTCTACAGTCAAAGTCAGTGATGCTTCTGAATCAGAGTTTCTGGAAGCTACAGGAGAAGAGAGGACTTTTGCGCTTGGGTCCTTCCCCACAGGCATCTGGTCGGTCCCTGTGAGAAGACGATGCTGGACTAGATAGGCCATGGGCCAAATCCAGCACCATGAGTGGAAGAGAAGGGAATGAAAGCAAAGAGCCACATACAGTGGTACCTCGGGTTAAGAACTTAATTCATTCTGGAGGTCCATTCTTAACCTGAAACTGTTCTTAACCTGAGGTACCACTTTAGCTAATGGGGCCTCCTGCTGCCACTGGAGCACAATTTCTGTTCTCATCCTGAAGCAAAGTACTTAACCCGAGGTCCACAGGGAGAGGTCCACCCTCCAGACTCCTGGTCCTAAGGGAGTTAGGACTGACTGGCCATCCACCTGCCACCCGATATTCCCACAGACAGCCCACCCAGCACATCCACAAATTCACCTGGCGAGCCTCCCTCAGGTGGGCAGGTAGAAGGAAGGCGGATCCCCTAGCAGGACAGGTACTGGACTTCCCACCCTTCCTGAAGGATGCCCCGGACCAAAGGCTTGCCTGCAACACCCTCCACACACATGGGGCAGCCTTGAGTTCCCTCTGGGTTCCCTCTGCCTAGTCCAACACTTCCAAGAAGTTAGTGCAGCTACAACCTGTCATTGAAATTCTAAACTATAGTGAGACAGAGTAGATTCAAATGTATAGTTAGCAGAGGAAAAACTGACATGTTGCAAGATCCCCCCAAAATAGACCAGAGGCAATGAAGATGTCATTCAGCAGAGCTTTATTGCTACTGAAGGTCAATGAGCACAATGGTCACAATTCCAATACATTCAGAAATCCATAAGAAATCCAGTTACAGCACACTTAACTTAAACTTACAATAAAATAAGGAGACTAAACCTTAACACAATATACAGAACAGCACACCAGAAGGAAGAGAAAGTGAAACTCAGGCTCCTTCTGGCCTTACTTTTATAGTCAGCATGACATTGACAGAGATAAATCATTTAAACCAGCTGTAGCCTACTCAGCTTCTCAGAAGGTAAAACTCAAACATCATGAACCTTCTAGAAGCTTCCAGAACCCTCTAAAATAAAGTAGAATAGGAAAGAATAGGAATGATCTCTACACAGCTGATCAATACTTTCTGCACTAAAAAAATGCAAGCTGACCCAACAGGGCACAGGCTCCCCCCCCCCCTACAGTACCGAAGGCACTCACAGGTCCCCCCTTGGAGGGGGAAGGTCTGGCTGGATTGCTGTCAGTAGGGTGTGGGATTGGCATGTGTGGGTGGGTGTGTCCTTCTGCACCCACATACATGTGAATGTACCCTCAGAGTCCCTTCCAACACTATGATTCTGCAATTCAACTCTTCTCCCTGCTGTGAGTTCTTGGACGGAAAGTGAGCTTGCCCATCTGAAGCTCTTTCCACATTCCAAGCACTGTTATGGTCTCTCCCCTGTATGGATTCTTTGATGGGAAGTGAGATGGTCCTTTCTAATGAAGCTCTTTCCACAATCCAAACATTGATATGATTTTTGCCCTGTATGGATTCTTTGATGGAAAATGAGATGGTCCTTTCTAATGAAGCTCTTTCCACATTCCAAGCATTGATATGGTTTCTCCGTTGTATGAATTTTTTGATGGCAAGTGAGATGGTCTTTTCTACTGAAGCTCTTTCCACATTCCATGCACTGATATGGTTTCTGTCCTGTATGAATTCTTTGATGGCAAGTGAGATGGATGCCTTTTCTGAAGCTCTTTCCACATTCGAGACATTGATAGGGTTTCTCCCCTGTATGAATTCTTTGATGGGAAGCAAGATGGTTGCTGTGACTGAAGCTCTTTCCACATTCCAAGCACTGGTACAATTTCTCCCCTGTATGGATTCTTTGATGGGAAGTGAGATTGTCCTTTCTACTGAAGCTCTTTCCACATTCCAAGCACTGATATGGTTTCTCTGCTGCATGGATTCTTTGATGGGAAGTGAGCTGTGAGCTCTGACTGAAGCTCTTTCCACATTCCAAACATTGATATGGTTTCTCCCCTGTATGAATTCTTTGATGAGAAGCGAGATGGGAGCTATGACTGAAGTTCTTTCCACATTCCAAACATTGATACGGTTTCTCCCCTGTATGAATTCTTTCATGGGAAGTGAGACTTGCCTTCCAACTGAAGCTCCTTCCACACTCTTTACATTGAAATGGTTTCTCCAGTGAATGAATTCTCTGATGGGCAGAGAGACTTTCCTTCTGGGTGAAGCTCTTTCCACATTTCAAGCACTGATATGGTTTCTCCCCTGTGTGAGTTATTTGATGATTGGTGAGAGTAGAGCTTCGACCGAATCTCTTTCCACATTTTAAGCACTGATATGGCTTCTGCCCTGTATGAATTCTTTGATGTAAACTGAGAGAGGCACTGTGACTAAAGCTCTTTCCACATTCCAAACACTGATAGGGTTTCTCCCCTGTATGTACTCTTAGATGGGAAATGAGGATTTTCTTGTGGGTGAAGCTCTTTCTACAATCCAAACACTGAAATGGTTTCTCCCCCATATGAATTCTTTGATGGGAAGTGAGATTTGACTTCCATCTGAAGCTCTTTCCACACTCTTGACAGTGAAATGGTTTCTCCGGTGTATGAATTCTCTGATGGGCAGTGAGACTTTCCTTCCGGGTGAAACTCTTTCCACATTCCAAACACTGATATGGTTTCGTCCCAATAGGAGTTATTTGATAGGAAGTGGAAAGGGAGATGGAGCTCTCTCCACACTCCAAATATTCATATGGTTTCTCTACTGTGTGGATTTTGTCGTGGTCTCCCCTGTTATTCATTTCCAATTCATTACCACCTGTGATGGAGAGAGAAATGGATTAGAACCTCAGAAATAAATGGAGCCCCAAATGACTGGACAATGCTTATTTACTCCTGTGATAGTGGAAGAACGGAAGGGGGTTAGGAGTGATGTCTTGCTGCAGGGTTCACTGCCTTTGTTGAGTGGTATTCATGGACATATTGGTGGGAACCTGAGATGTGCAAAGCCTGGCTCTTTTCTTGAATGGATTTTGTTTGGCCCAATCATGGAATTTTCTGCATCTCTATTGTCAGTCACCTGTTTGTTGCTCCATTTCCAAGGTCCATGTACCCCAAGATCTCCTGCAATGCTTTTGCATAGTTTTTTGCAGATAAAGTTGCTCAGATTCGGAATGAGGTAGACTCCACTGTGGGAGCAGGGCCAGGGCGGGAGAGTGCTAGAGTCCTGTCTAGTCAAGTTTTGTGGGATCAATTTCAATCTCTTACCTCCAAGGATGTGGACAGGCTGCTTGGACAAGTGAAACCGACCACCTGTCTCCTTGATCCTTGCCCATCCTAGCTAATAAAAGCAAGCCGGGAAGGGCTGGGCGATGGGCTCCACGGGGTGGTGAATGCTTCCCTCTATGAGGGAGCCTTCCCAGACCCACTGAAAGAGGCAGTTATTAAACCGCTTCTTAAAAAAAATTATTTAGACCCGGTCAATATGGCCAACTATTGCCCAGTCTCAACAACTGGAGGAGGAATTTCCACAGGCAGAACAATCCATACCCTTCACTTATGGCGCCCTGTGCTCTGTTACACTCCCAGGTGCTGTAGGTGGTGCTGTTGAGCTCCATCCACATCTGGCACGCTTCTCATTTTGATAATTAGATGTATGGAATTTCAAAGCAGATATTATCATCCAACCGGGAGCCTTACCAAGGGAGGCCATGATCCCACGATTCTCCTCCATGACTTCCTTATGCAACGCTCTCTGGTCAGGATCCAGCAACGCCCACTCCTCCTCCGTGAAATGCACAGCTACATCTTCAAAGCACACTGGACCCTGATAGGGAAAAGACAAAGGTCCTCCTTTGATATCTGAAGAAGTGTGCATGCACACGAAAGCTCATATCAATAACTAACTTAGTTGGTCTCTAAGGAATTTGTTTATTTTGGTCCTCCTCTAAGGCAGTCTAATGATTCTACTACACTTTGCGGTCTTGTTTCCTGCCTGTTCATTGCTGTGTTGTCTTAATTGCAATGGGGATACTAAAAAATGCTGAGCAAAGGTCCACTACGCTGCACCACGTGGCCCCTGCAGGGAAGGCGCTCTGAGGGTTGGGCACCACTGGGGGTTTTGGGATGACAAACAGGTAAACAAGTCTTAGGTTTTGGACCAGCCAAAACGACGCTGGGGTAGAATTCAAGGCTTGTGGATAGGTAAGAGGGAGGGGGTATTACTGACATGGCTTGCAATTTTTGGTATAGAAAGTATTGGTCTAATCTGCAGAGATCTTTCCTATTCTATTGATTCAAGGAGGTTCTGGAAACTTCTCTGGGTCTCACAAGCGAGAAGCTACTACAAGCTGCAAGCGGCTAGTCTCTAGCTTGTCAGCAATTTTTCCATTCTGCCTGGAAACGAGCAGAAGGTTCCTGATTTTGGGGTTATTCCTTCAGAGAAGCTGATTACACCTGGTTGAAGCTGGCCCTGTTATTTCTCTATAACCAGGGCCCTGCTGCTTATAAACATAGTCCAGAAGAAACTGGGCTTCACTTTCTCTCTCTCTCTCTATTTCTGGTGTGGTGATCTGTATATAGTATGTCTAAGTGTTAAGTTAAATTATTATTTTTTTCCCCTGCAACTGAATTCTTAAGAACTATGCCAGTCCTGAAGAGTGTCTGGCTCCAAGGAATCAGCTTCCTTCCCCCCTTTGGCAGTAGATAAGCAAAATACATGGAAAGGAGTCTTCATACAAGTTAGAACAAAGATTCCATTTCCTAGGAATGAAGGTGCTCCCAATTAAGGGTTCCACCCACTTCGGCTCCCTAGTCAACCACGTCACTCCCACATCTCCTAACCTGATCTAACCACTGTGCTCTCTGTGCTGCCACCTTATCTGCTCTTCTTGACCTTGGGCTGAGCGGATGAACACTTTCCAGTGACAGTGAGTCTGTTAACTCTCTCTCTCCAAGTGCTTCTTCTCCTAGCTGTTCCCCATCCAGTACTTCCCAGCTTCTGCCTTCTGAACTATGTCCCTCGGCAAACCACTGTTCCAAATCTATACTGGCTCCTGGGAAGTTTAAGGATCCTGATCAGGAACAGGGGGGGGGGGCTCCCACCATTCCTCCTCACTGCAGCCCATCTCAGCACGGTCCCGGACAGAGAGTTGGATTCGTGAACTGTTATTCTAATTGGCCTCCAGTAAATAATACTGGATGAAGCTGCTGCGCCTGTTTCATTTTTGGGGACCCTGCATTGTAATAGGTCAACTGCTTAGAAGCCCATCATAGCACTCAATCATAAAGTTATTAATAAAACAGCAAATGGTGATAAATAACACTAGTGACATACAGAAGGCTAGTTAAGGCTAGTAAATCAGAGGAAAGAACCACAGCAACGCGTGGCCAGGCCAGCTAGTATATAAATAAAACTGCAAGTACTGAGAAATAATACTAGCAACATACAGAAGACTAGTTAAGGTGAGGAGGCTGTTCCTGATTTTCAGCAGACAAACCTTCTTGAATGGCACTTTCGGCCTTTTTGGGAGACAGCTTTGACGAAAGCAAAGAGGGAGAGAGGGATTTCTTCAGCCCCAGAGACCCCCTGGCTGCCCCACTCCTCAGCCTCTTTCCCCCCAAGGCTCCTTCCTCCTACCTGATCTGCTTCTACAGCTGCTGCTTCCTCTCCACCACCATGAAAAGATGGATGAGGAGGTCTTGCCGGCCTTCTTCTTTCACCTGAGAGACAAAGGTAAGTGGGAAGCCAAGAGTGCATGACGCATCTCTGAGGTGTACATTTTGACAATTTCATAGTTTTGTTGGGCTCTTTTGGGGTCTTGGGCCCAAATGTCCCCCCCCCCATTGAAAGAATTCACAGATTACTTTCAAAAGCAACAGAATGACAAAACAGAGAAGAAACTCCTTCCTCCTTACCTAGTGAACTCTCTCTGGTGTCCAACATGGTCCTCTCTGCCTCAGAGGAATTGGAGCCCATTTCTTCAAACAGATCCTTTTCCTGAAAGAGAAACAAGGATTCAAAACAGAGAATGGGGAGAAGGGTTAGGAAAGGGAAAAGGATGATCAATTAGGATAGTTTTTTAGGATCATCTCCCTCCTGTTGGAGCCCCTTGGGAGTATCCAGAGGAAAGTCTCTCTCACCTGCTTCCTCTCCTCTGCCTGACTCAGGAGGAACCCTTCAGCCAGGGCCACTGCCTGGGAACTGGTCTCTGCTCCACATTCCCTCACCCAGCTCTCCATCTCCAATGGGAGGACAGCCAGGAATTGCTCCAAGATCACCAGGTCCAGCATCTCAGCTTTCGTGTGCCTTTCTGGCTTCAACCACTGATGGTCAAGGTGGTAGAACCAGCTGCAAACCTCTCGGGGTCCTTGGGCCTCCTGGTTGCAGAACTGCCTCAACTGCTGGCTCTGCACCTCTGAGTGGAGGGTGTTCACCTCACCCAGGAGCTTCTGCACTGAGTTTTCCCAGAATCCCCCACTGCTCCCAGTTTCCATGGCCTGGCCTCTTCCCGCTTCAGGGCCAGCTGGGTCTTGCTCATCCATCTGTGCTCTCAGGAAGCCTGCAAGAGATCAGAAGGAAACTCTTTCCCCCTCTGCCATTTTCTGTCTGTCTGTATTGGAGGTCCTAGCAAATCCTTCAAAGCAAATGCATTGCTATAAAATTGACACACTGTTGGGAGGAGAGAAATGTTCTGTGAGCAAGTGTGGATGAGTCTTGCTAGGAACCAGGGCTGGACTGTACCACAACCCAGACTGTGAGCACCAGAATTTTTAGGTCCCAGAATGACAACATAGCCCTTGGCTACAGACTCCAGAGTCCTTCTACAGCTCAGGAGCAAGAGGTTTACTCATGAGTTAGCACTCCTTGAAACTCCTCTGATGATGGCAACTATGGCTAGTTTGTGGTCTGGAAGGCCATATTGTACGAGATTATATGGAAATAGCACAGCTTTCTGGCTCCGTGTCTTGCTGTGTTGTACTTTGTGTGAACAAAGTTGTACTTTGTGTGTGTTGTACTTTGTGTGAACCCCCAGTGGAATAGGGGTTGCATTATTTTCTGACCTTGCTTTCAGTCAGGATGGGATCCAGATTGCCTGTGCTTTACCTGCTTGTGGAGTTTTGCTTTGTTTTTGGACTCTGCTGCAAAGGCAACTCTGCTCGCACAGGTGAGCGGCTGAGATGCCCCAAAGGATGCCCACGGAAGGAGACGGAGGGCCTTCTCAGGAGTGGCACCCTCCCTGTGGAACTTCCTTCCCAGCAGATATCAAGGAGATAAAGAACTACACAACTTTTAGAAGATATCTGAAGGCAGCCCTGTTTAGGGAAGTTTTCAATGGTTGATTTTTGACTGTGTTTTTAATATTGTGTTGGGAGGCGTCCAGAGTGGTTGGGGCAACTCAGTCAGATGGGTGCAGTACAAATATTATAGCCACCACAACAGCATTGTTTTATTAATATACTGGATTGTTTACATATACTGGATTGTGTACATATGCATACATCCTAGGTTTCTGATGAAAACATAGTTTTCCTTATTTAAGCATAATTTAATTATGTAATTTAAAACAAAATAACATTTATTTGTGGCATCTGATGTCTGGTAGACTATTTCTATATACGAAGGAGGGTCGAATCCACACATTTGTGATCTCCTTGTTCCAATATTTCATCAGTTTTTCTTTTTTATTCATTTAATTTCATTTAGAAATATTTCTATTGTTATTACTATTTATTTTATCTCTATAATACCCTACACTATGGTTACCAGATTTTTTCAATGAATCCAGGGACATTAAAAATATGTATATATTTTTGAAGCTGAGTAGCAACAGGGAGTCAGTGGGGATGGTGAGGCAAAAGACCCTGGGCCCCCAAGCACACATGCATATTGCATAAAGGTGCAAAGCCCTTCTTTCGTACTCTGTTAAACATAAATGCACAGAGTTTTTTTAAAAAAACTGGGCAATGCCCTCCTCCATCAGTCAAAACAAAGGGGGAAGGAGATTGGGGGGGGGGAGGCTCTGTGGAGGGAGCTGAAGGTTCGAGTAGCTACGCATCAGCCTCGAAATCTTACTGACTTGGAGAGGATCTGCAAAGAGGAGTGGGACCAAATACCTCCTGAGATGTGTGCAAACCTGGGGGCCACCTACAAGAAACGTCTGACCTCTGTAATTGCCAACAAGGGTTTTGTCACCAAGTCCTATGGGCCCATGGGGTCACGAAGAGTCGGACACGACTAAACGACTAAACAACAACTAAGTCATCTTTTGCAAAGGGATCAAATACTTATTTCACTCCTTATGATGCATATCAATCTCTGACTTTTGTCTTCTGGGTTTCTGGGGTTTTTCCTGTTGTTATTCTGCCTCTTACAGCTACAATAAACCTACCATTAAAATTATGGACAAATGGAGGGCAAAGGGGCAAATTTAGCAGGGAATCAAATACTTCCCCCCCTCACTGTAAAGCAGGGGTGTCAAACTCAAATTCATCGGGGGCCGCATCAGCAGTTTGGTCACCCTCAAAGGGCCGGTTGTATCTGTAGGACTATGTGTCCACTCTTTATTATCATAAATTATTGTCACTGCATTCAATTATTACTGTTTTTTGTAATAATGTAAGTAATAACTAGCTCTGAAAGCAGAAACATAGCCAGAATAATGGCAAGTAGATATTCAAATGTACAATTATTGTACAATTTATTGAAAAATGATTTTTGGTAACTGCACTGGGTGGTGGAGGCTCGCTAGGGTTTCATGCAGGACCTTTGCAGAGCTACCAGTACCTGGAGATGCTGGGGTCCTTCTGCATGCAGGACAGATGTTCTGCCAGTGAGCCACCACCCTTCACCAAAGGGACTGGCTGAGGTTGACTCACTGAAGCTGCTCTCCTGGTTCCAGGGTTTAAGGGCCAGAAGTATAAAGCAGCATCCTATGTTTCTGAGGAGAGGGAGGGGAGGGGAGGGGAGGGGAGGGGAGGGGAGGAAGGAAGGAAGGAAGGAAGGAAAGAGGGAGTGGGAGGGAGAGAGGAAGGAAGGAAGGAAAGAGGGGAGAGAAAGAAGAGTAGGAAATAAGGAAGAGAAGAGGAAAGAAAAAGAAAGAGGGAGAGAAGACGGAAAGGGAGAAAGAAGGAAGGAAGTAGAGGGAAAGAAAGAATAAGAATGAGGGAGAGGAAGAAAGTTGGGAAGGACGGAAGGAAGGAAGGAAGAAAAGAGGGAGCAGGAGGGAGAGAAAGAAGAGTAGGAAAGAAGGAATAAAGAAGGAAAGAAAAAGAAAGAGGGAGAGAAGACAGAGATAAAGAAGGAAGGAAGGAGAGGGAAAGAAAGAAAAAGAACGAGAGAGAGGAAGAAAGAAAGGGAAGGGGGGGGTCACCGCCTTGATTCAGTGCCAGAAAAGAGCGCGAAGGGACCCAGGGGCAAAAAGCATTTCCCTGGCCCCAGCTGTTTGTCGGCGCTTTGCTGGCGCGGCGCTTCAGCAGCAAGGTCCCACTGGCTGGGGCGCTCGGCGGGCCACATGATGAGGTCTGGCGGGCCGGATTTGGCCCCCGGGCCTTGTGTTTGACACCCGTGCTGTAAAGCAACCGATGAGTGGACTACAAACGTGTATTTACAAGCAACACATTCAGTGACCAAACAGTTCAGCCAGATGCCTGGATCAGGAGTACAAGTAGTAGTGGTAATAATAATAATAATAGTAAAATTAATAATATTTTCTTTTCCTATTACAAATATTTTCCCACCAGAGAAAAACGCACAACTTCTACATTCAGCTCCCTTCCAAAATTCTGTTCCTGCGTCAGAAACTAGCCTATGATCTTTTCATCAGCTCAGTGCCTAGAATCGATTCAGTGCGTTTATCCATTTCGGGAAACCCCCCCCCCCCAAATAAACCAGTACTGCTGCTGCTGCTGCTGCTTCCCACGTCCAGGCCAAGAAACGCAGCTGCGCTTGATTTTGGGAACAGGTAGAGGAAAGAAAGTCTGCTCCGTGGGGGGGGGAGAGAAGGGGTTGCCCAGAGGGATCAGCTGAATAGTGGGGGGGGGCTCAGCTCCCCGGCTCTGGACCTGAGGGGATCCTTGCAATGCCCCCCTCTCTGTGGAGATGGCCTGGAAGACGGGCTGCAACGGGCCCACAATCCCACGGCCCCATTAGGGGCTGGGATCCCTCTCTCTAGACATGGCATAGTTCTAGCCCCCTTTATTTCTCCAAGGAGCTCGCTGAAAACCTCCTGGCTTTGCAGAGATGGAGGGGGGACCCCCGGCTCCCTGATATGGGGGTGGGTGGGGGTGGGCAGAGACCCCCTCTTCTCCCCAATGCCCCCTCCGGCGGAAGAGAGGGGAGACTCACCAGAGCGCAGAAGGCGCCGCCGAGACAGCATTTGCAAAGGAGACGACAGCCCCCTCCCCCTCTTGCGAGAAGGGATGGGGGGGGCGAGGACCTGCCCACCCCACCCCACCCCCACTTTTATTTCCTGCCTTCTCTAGGAATCCATCTCAGCTCCTTTTAACCCTTGGCAAGCCGTGCGCACCCGGCTCACCCTTCTCTGCGTTTTCGCCTCCAGATCAGGAGCCCAGGAGAAACCGCGCGCGTTGCTGCGCAGAGGAGTTTTCTTGGGGGTGGGGTGGGGGCTCCCTCTTGGCTGTCGAAGGGAACTCCTAGCTATTTTAAATGAATTCAAATCTCCAGGGCTTGAGGAGCTCCAACCAAGGGTAGTAAAGGAGCTTGTTTATGTAACTTCAGAGTTTCTGTCTATGGAGGTCCCCAAGGGACACGCGACAAAGCTCAAGCCTTTCTCCTCTCTATTTTGAATGTAAGAAACAAAGAAACTCATTAGAAACAGCCGAATAAATGTTTTTACTTGGTTCCAACGGTAATAAAATGATCAGGCAGAGGCAGAGGCGGGCTGAGTCATGAGATGAACTGGGAGGGGAGGTCACAATCCTGGGAACGTGGCCCCAGGATCACACCTTACCAAGGGCTAGACAGGAGCTCGGCAGACTTTCAGGTACAGGAACACCCTCCTCAGGGTGGAGATTCACGAGGTGCAGCAAGCCCGGCTGTGCCAAGCGATACAAAAGAACGAAATGAAGTGTAAATACTTTCTCTGCTAGGTGCCTTGAGGGACGGGGGGACGGGGGCTCCCGTTTGCCACCACACCTCCTTCCTCTGACACCATTCATGATGCTTTTGCATTTGTATGCTGGGAAACTTTGGGAATTTTTTAAAAACGGAGCTAACCCTTGATTTTGGTTTTTCTTTGCTTTGCTTAAAGTTAGCAACTTTGTGGCAACAAAATAAATGCTTTAGCGTGGCTGCCGCTCTTTTTCTTGGCTGTGCTCCCTTTAACACAAACAATCTGTAACATGACACCTTAAAATATACACATTATGCTTTGATACTGAAGCACCTATTTAGGAAACCCAAAAACTCATTGCACCAATGGAACATTTTTTTAAAAGCCAACAACTAAAGTAAATTCAAGTATTGGGGGGGGAGGGGAGGAAATGTGCTTTGAATGTATGTTGTACAAAGCCTCAATAGCTCTCCAGGTTCCCCAGCCTCAGATTTCTTGAGCTAAGGAACTGGAATGCATTATCTAAGCAGGATGTGATTTCTGTGACCGGTTGTTTCATTCCAGTTTTGAAGCTGGGTGTCTAGTCCAGGTTCAGGGGCTCCTCTCTGGAGGCAGGAGAACCCGGACCCCTCGCCACTGTCTTTAGAGCAATGCTCCATCCTTGCAGGAACTTCTGAAACATTTCATTTTGATTTCATGTGGGTGTTTTGAAGTCTGTGCTCTATTTTGGTATTGCATTCAATGCCACAGTGGCCATTGCGAAAAGGTATCCCTGCCACTGTTAGTTTTGCGGCATAAACCATCATATGTATTTATGCATTTATTATAAATATTATGTGATTATGCGTCATATTAAGCAGAGAGGGAGCTGGGGGGGGGTGTATCACCACTCACCCACAAAGCTCACTGTGTGACCTTGGACCAGAAAGTCACTGTCTCTCAGTCTAAAGTACCTCCCAGGATTGCTTGCTTGTATGTTAATATTTATGGACAGCTGCATCAGAAAAAAATATGCCAGGGGTTTACAGCAATATAAAAACATAAAACCAAACAAAAACATCATTAACAACAGGTTAAAAGCAAAAAAGAACTATCTAAAACACAAGCATCAATAGACCCTTGTGAGGGATGTCATCTGAATAGCCTGCAGCAGGTGTTTAAAAGCTAGCACAGAAGGCGCCCCCTGAATCTCTAACAGCAGGGGTTCCACAGAGCTGGGCCCATGACACCCAAGACATCTGAAGGCGGCCCTGTTCAGGGAGGCTTTTAATGTTTAATAGATTGCTGTGTTTTATTTTTCTGTTGGAAGCCGCCCAGAGTGGCTGGGGAAACCCAGCCAGATGGGCGGGGTATAAATAATAAATAAATTATTATTATTATTAATTATTATTATTATTATTATTATTAGGCTTGAGATCAACACTGGTAAAAGGAGACCCATGAATATTGCTTTGAGCAATTTGCAGGAGAAGTGGAATAGGTATAACTGCAATGCAGCTAAAGAACCATAAAAATATAAAAAAAATGTGTCTCCAGCCCACATCCCTGATTTTGAATTAAGAGTGTGTGTGTGTGTGGCCAAGAATGGAATCATGAAAAGCCCTCCCTAAAAACCAAACGAAAAAGAACCTGGGACACACCCAGGATAGTCAGGGCTACAAACTTGGGACCTCAGCTCAGGCTGCCTGCTGGGAGAGGTCAGCCTGCCCATTCTTCATGAGGAATGGCTTAGGGAGCTGGGTATGTTTAGCCTGGAGAAGAGAAGGTTAAGGGGTGATATGATAGCCATGTTCAAATATATAAAAGGATGCCATATAGAGAAGGGAGAAAGGTTGTTTTCTGCTGCTCCAGAGAAGCGGACACGGAGCAACGGATTCAAACTGCAAGAAAGAAGATTCCACCTAAACATTAGGAAGAACTTCCTGATAGTAAGAGCTGTTCGGCAGTGGAATTTGCTGCCAAGGAGTGTGGTGGAGTCTCCTCCTTTGGAGGTCTTTAAGCAGAGGCTTGACAGGCATATGTCAAGAATGCTTTGATGGTGTTTCCTGCTCGGCAGGGGGTTGGACTGGATGGCCCTTGGGGTCTCTTCCAACTCTATGATTCTATGGCAACTCTCTTTCCTCTGCTCCAGCATATTAGAGCAACGTCACAGCCACCTTTCCAGCTCAAGGCAGCATACATAGCTCCATGCCCCCTCCAAAACACCCCCCCCCACTTTGAAATCACAATTTAAGAAAGCAATAATTATGAAACACTCAAACTGGTTCCGCCAATGCCGGTTGTGTGTGTCCAATACAGATGTCAATAAGCAACACAATTCAGAGAGCAGAGTCTATGATTCGAACCCCTCTCCATTCTCCATCTCTTCTCTCAACTCCCTGCAATACTGTATTGGGGAAATGCTGCTGGTCCACCTTATAGGGATAGTGTAAGAATGTCTTTATGCAGAGCTTTGAATGCTTCAGAATGCCCTAGGCAGAGGTCTAGTTTGTCTCCCAATGTTCTGCCGCCACTGAGAGGGGCTTCATCGAGAGCACCACCCCTGCGCCACCTTCCCACTGTATTCAAGAGGCACAGCTGCAAGAAAGGACATTCCAGCTAAACATCAGGCAGACCCTTCTGGTGGTACAAGCTGTTCAAGAGTGGGATGGACTCCCTCAGAAGATGGTGGGACTTTTCTTCATTGGACGTTTCAACTAGAGGTTGGATGCTTTAGCTGAGACTCCTGCATTGCACAGGGTTGGGCTAGATGCCCCTCAGTGCCCCTTTCAACGCCACAATTTAATGCTTCTATGGTTTCTCCCCTGTATGACTTCTTTGATGGGAAGTGAGATGGGCACTCCACCGGAAGCTCTTTCCACATTCCAAGCACTGAAAAGGTTTCTCCCCTCTATGGATTCTTTGATGGTAAGTGAGACTTTTTTTCCAACTGAAGTTTTTGCCACATTCGAGGCACTGATATGGTTTATCCCCTGTGTGAATTATTTGATGGGAAATGAGACTGGCTCTCTGACTGAAGTTCTTTCCACATTCCAAGCACTGATAGGGTTTCTCCCCTGTGTGAATTCTTTGGTGGGAAGTGAGGTTGGCGCTGTGACGGAAGCTCTTCCCACATTCCAAGCACAGATAGGGTTTCTCCCCCGTATGAATTCTTTGGTGGGAAGTGAGGTGGATGCTCTGTCTAAAGCTCTTGCCACATTCCAGGCACTTGTATGGTTTATCCTCTGTATGAATTCTTTGATGGGCCCTGAGATGGGGCCTCTCACTGAAGCTCTTGCCACATTCCAGGCACTGATATGGTTTATCCCCTGTATGAATTGATATGGCTTCTCCAATGTGTGGGTTTTGTTGTGGCCTCCCTTGTTCTTTTAATTCATCACCACCTGAAACAAAGACAGAAGCAGATTAGTGCCTCAGGAAGAAATGGACCACCAATTATTGAACAATGCTAAAGACCACTTGTGATAGAGCACGGGTGTCAAACACAAGGCCCGGGGGCCAAATCCGGCCCGCCAGACCTCATCATGTGGCCCGCCGAGCGCCCCAGCCAGTGGGACCTTGCTGCTGAAGCGCCGCGCCAGCAAAGCGCCGACAAACAGCTGGGGCCAGGGAAATGCTTTTTGCCCCTGGGTCCCTTCGCGCTCTTTTCTGGCACTGAATCAAGGCGGTGACCCCCCCTTCCCTTTCTTTCTTCCTCTCTCTCGTTCTTTTTCTTTCTTTCCCTCTCCTTCCTTCCTTCTTTATCTCTGTCTTCTCTCCCTCTTTCTTTTTCTTTCCTTCTTTATTCCTTCTTTCCTACTCTTCTTTCTCTCCCTCCTGCTCCCTCTTTTCTTCCTTCCTTCCTTCCGTCCTTCCCAACTTTCTTCCTCTCCCTCATTCTTATTCTTTCTTTCCCTCTACTTCCTTCCTTCTTTCTCCCTTTCCGTCTTCTCTCCCTCTTTCTTTTTCTTTCCTCTTCTCTTCCTTATTTCCTACTCTTCTTTCTCTCCCCTCTTTCCTTCCTTCCTTCCTCTCTCCCTCCCACTCCCTCTTTCCTTCCTTCCTTCCTTCCTTCCTTCCTCCCCTCCCCTCCCCTCCCCTCCCCTCCCTCTCCTCAGAAACATAGGATGCTGCTTTATACTTCTGGCCCTTAAACCCTGGAACCAGGAGAGCAGCTTCAGTGAGTCAACCTCAGCCAGTCCCTTTGGTGAAGGGTGGTGGCTCACTGGCAGAACATCTGTCCTGCATGCAGAAGGACCCCAGCATCTCCAGGTACTGGTAGCTCTGCAAAGGTCCTGCATGAAACCCTAGCGAGCCTCCACCACCCAGTGCAGTTACCAAAAATCATTTTTCAATAAATTGTACAATAATTGTACATTTGAATATCTACTTGCCATTATTCTGGCTATGTTTCTGCTTTCAGAGCTAGTTATTACTTACATTATTACAAAAAACAGTAATAATTGAATGCAGTGACAATAATTTATGATAATAAAGAGTGGACACATAGTCCTACAGATACAACCGGCCCTTTGAGGGTGACCAAACTGCTGATGCGGCCCCCGATGAATTTGAGTTTGACACCCCTGTGATAGAGGAAGAACTAAGGGGAGTTAAATGTGAGCACTTACTACCTTCACAGAGACATATTTATGGGAACACTAGTCTCATTCAGCCCGTTAAGAAAACGGGCGCTAGAGGTGCGACGGGGCTGCGGCCTTCCCTCCCTTTCTGCGCTCGGCCGTGGGGCGCGCCGGGAACGCAATTAAACAAAGCGCTCTCCCGTCATGTCCCGCGGCCGAGCGCAGAAAGGGAGGGAAGGCCGCGGCCCCACTGCTCCTCCCATGGGCCAGGTAGGGTTGTCAGGAGGCGGAGGCGGCGGACCAAGATGGCGGCATCTTGGTCCGCCGCTGCAGGGGAACAGGAGCCAGAGGGTTGAGAGAACGCGCACGTGTGTACGTCCCGCCTCTTCGTCCAGTCCCTGTCTCCCTGGGGCACATGCGCATTAGCGCGGATAAAGGGACACAGGGAATCTGGACGCAGAGACACAGGGACTTTATTATATAGGATGAGATCCAAAAAAACCTGGCTCTTTTCTGAGATGAATGTTGTTTGGGCCAATCATAGAATCTGCTCCACCTTGGTCAGTCACCTCCTTGGTCAACCAAAAACAGAGAGAAGCAGAAGCAGAAACAAGAACACAGAACTTGACAGAATCTACATCCACTTCCCTAACAAATCTGAAGACTGCATTTTAAAAGGCCTGGGAACTTCAGACCAGCCTGATCATGGTTTACAAAGGCATCACTGGAGGAAGAATATTCACAGACCAAACAGTTAATACCCCTTGATTCAAGGTGAGCTGTGGGGGTGTTAGAATCCCAGGTTCTCTAGGCGGCACCTGAGCTTCATCCAAATCTGGGAAGTTTGTCACATAGAGATACAGTATTATGGAATTTCTATATGTATATTATGATCCAACAAGGAGCCTTACCAAGAGAGTCCATGATCCCACGATTCTCCTCCATGACATCCTTATGCAGAGCTCTCTGGTCAGGATCCAGCAATGCCCACTCCTCTGCCGTGAAATGCACAGCTACAGCTTCAAAGCACACTTGACCCTGAAAGAAAATGGGAAAGGTCCTCTTAGGCAATATTATTGAAAACACATTGTTCTTTTCTTTTCTACCTATTAATTGCTGTGTCCCTTTAATGGGATTGTTTTGCTGGACATTTTAATAATGGATGCTTAACATCTTAATGGAATTGTTTTATTGTGTATTTTAATGAAGCCTATTTTAGCCTTCAACAATAAACATAGAAATAAAAATGCAATGACTGATTTAAAGAATCATAGAATTGTAGAGTTGGAAGGAACTCTGGGTGTCGTCTAGCCCAAACCCCAGCAATCTAGGAATCTCATCTATGGCAGATGGCCACCCAACCACTGCTTAAAAACCACATTCGGAGGGAGTCCCTTCCACTGTCAAACAGCTCTTAGCATCAGAACACTCTTCAAGATAATTAAGTCAGACTCTCCCTTCTTGCAATGCAGAACTTGAAGCCATTAGTTCGGGTCCTCCCACTGTGAGCAAGAGAAAACTAGCCTGCTCCGTCCTCTAGGTGCAAGCGCTTTAGACAGCGGCACTTGGCTATAGTTGGGTTCGTACTCCTGGGGTCTTGAAGAGCTGCTCTCCCTCCCAAGCCGACTTCGGGGCACATTTGTCTCATCTTCTAGCACTTGGAATCTCCAGCGCTCTCAATACATTACCCTTGAGTGGGGCCACTTTTTATTTGTTCTGAGGACCAGATCCTGATCCCAACCTGCCCGCCCCGGCTGTAGGGTCAAGTGGGAGGGGACAAAGTTCATGTGGGAAGGCTTAAAAGACAGCTGTCAAAAGTAAGTAGGTTACAGGTGCGAAGCTGTGTTGGTCTGCCGTAGTAAAAACAAATAAAAAAATTCCTTCCAGTAGCACCTTAGAAAGATTGAGGGCACTAGGAGAAGGGGACGACAGAGGACGAGATGGTTGGACAGTGTTCTCGAAGCTACAAACATGAGTTTGACCAAACTGCGGGAGGCAGAAGAAGACAGGAGTGCCTGGCGTGCTCTGGTCCATGGGGTCACGAAGAGTCGGACACGACTAAACGACTAAACAACAACAACATATATATATATCCTATGGGATTATTGCAGTGCCCGCTATGTGAAGCTACCCTTGAATCTGATTTATAGAGTGGTGCAAAATGCAGTGGCCAGATTATGGGCTGGATTCCCTCTCTTTACTTATGGCATTTCTACCCCTCCCCCTTTTCTCCAGGGAGCTCAAGGTGGCATCCATGGGTCTACCCCATCCTCACTGAATCCCCACACCGACCCTTGAGAACAAATTTAATTCCTGTTTCAAAACAGCTGCATTGGTTGTCCCTTCATTTCTGGGCCCAGTTCAAGGAGGTCTCCACTTAGGTCCCCCAACAAAAGAACCTGAGGAAAGTTGGGGGGGGCTGTTGAAGAAATAGAGCCCCCAGAACACACACACCATTTGGCTCAATCTGGTTGATCTAAATTTAAATTCACACATGAATTACTTTGAAGCTGATTCCCACATTCACCAAGAGCCCAATACTTTATATGGTGTCATAGGCGACAGAAGAGGGGGTGGGGAGTCTTGCACAACCACTAGGGCTGCTGACTTGTCTCTGCGATGTTGGCTGTTCTCTGTTTACTCTGCTCTATCCTGCGGCCCCTTTTTCTGTTTAAACCAATTCATGAACCAAACCTATATACCGACCACTAAGAATGAGCCACACATTGTAGGTGTTCCTAAAAAAATGTTGTGATCTTTTTCTGATATACAAAGGACAGGAGAAGACTCTGTCCATTTCTTTGTATCATTTACCACTCCTATGATCCTTGTTGATTGAATTCTGTAAAAAGTTATTCTAAAAAGAAAAAGAAAAAGGCAACACATGCACCCAGGCCCTGTCCACCCTGCGTCTGCAAGGCAGGATCAGACCATTTTAAAGAGCCACTGGAAGGAATTTTTTAAATTTTGTTTTGACTGCGTCAGACCAACACGGCTACCTACCTCACCTGCCTAAGTCAGGGTTTCGTTATTATTATTTTGCGTACATTTTACGTCCAATTGCTTTGTTACCTCTTTTTTTTCCCTCCCGAAAGGGGCGCCTGAGTCCAAAAGGAGGATACAATTGCAGACCACCCAAGAACTACCGGTACCACCTACGTGGCTTTGCAGAGAGGAAGGGAGCAGGTCCCTTTGCTCCCTCACTTGGGGGTCGCCCCCCCCATGCACGAGCTGAGCAAGATCCCCCTGCCCTGCATCCTGCCATGCAACCCCGGGACCCCCCTTCTCCCCCCAGCAAACCCTAAGGCTGAAGAGACGTCACCAGACTCACCGCATCCCAGAATGTGCGAAGCCAAGAGAAAGGGCGCTGCTCCTCTGGCAGGAAGGGACTTGGCGGGGGGGGGGGGGAGAGAGAGAGCTTTGGTTCTGGAGGACCTGATCCCTCCTCCCCCGCTCTTTCATTGCCTGTCCTCTCTAGGAACCCAGCTCTGTTCCGTTTAACCCTTGGCAAGCCGGTCGCACCCAGCTCACGCCTTTCTCCCTTTCCAAACAGGAGCCCGGCAGAAGCCGTTTGCGTTGCGCACCCCCAGAGAGGGTTTATTTGGGGGGGGGCCCTCTTGGTAGACGTGCTGAGCTTCTCCCTCCCTTGGAAACAGAAACAGGAGAAGCAGCTTGGGTCCCCCCGTTGAAGGCTCTGCAGGAAGCAGGAAAGCCCATTGCAGAACCCGAGAATCCGCCACAGCTTGCTAGCCTACGCAGAGCGCGCCTGCACCCGCCGCGCCCGGCCATCCTCCTCCTCTTAGTCGAGAGGATAGCAAGGAGAGGAGGAAGGCAGGCAGGCAGGCAGCCCACCCACCCCTCCCCCGGCTCATTCCGCAGCCCCTCGCGCGCGCACCCGCCACTCACCCTCCCGACGAGCCCCGGCAATAGCCCCAGGCACGCGCTTTTAAGCACAATGGCCTAATACAGTGTTTCCCAAACTTGGGTCTCCAGCTGTTTTTGGACTACAACTCCCATCATCCCTAGCTAGCAGGACCAGTGGTCAGTGGTGATGGGAACTGTAGTCCCAAAACAGCTGGAGACCCAAGTTTGGGAAACACTGGCTTAATGTACTCTGGTATGGAACAGGTAGGTAGCCGTGTTGGTCTGAGTCCAAGCAAAATAAAAAAAATTCCTTCAGTAGCACCTTAAAGACCAACTAAGTATGGTATGGAAGTTATTCTGTTGTCTTTGTCCATGGAGTTTTCTTGGCAGGGATACTGGAGTGGCTTGCCAGTTCCTTCTCCAGGTGGATCACTTTTAGTCAAAACTCTCCACTATGACCTGTCCATCTTGGGTGGCCCTGCACGGCATAACTCATAGCTTCTCTGAGTTATTCAAGCCCCTTCGCCACGACAAGGCATTGATCCATGAAGAATTGATGCTTTTGAATTATGGTGCTGGAGGAGACTCTTGAGAGTCCCATGGACTGCAAGAAGATCAAACCTATCCATTCTGAAGGAAATCAGCCCTGAGTGCTCACTGGAAGGACAGATCGTGAAGCTGAGGCTCCAACACTTTGGCCACCTCATGAGAAGAGAAGAATCCTTGGACAAGACCTTGATGTTGGGAAAGATGGAGGGCACTAGGAGAAGGGGACGATAGAGGACGAGATGGTTGGACAGTGTTCTCGAAGCTACGAACATGAGTTTGACCAAACTGCGGGAGGCAGTGCAAGACAGGAGTGCCTGGCGTGCTGTGGTCCATGGGGTCACGAAGAGTCGGACACGACTAAACGACTAAACAACAACATGGAAGTTATTCTACACTCTTTCTGTATTGTACCGGGGAAGCATGGCCAGAGATTTCCATGGAAGCTGAAGCGCAGCCCAACAGGTTAATCCGGACTCCGTTAAATGGAAACGAAGTACTGTATCCAGAGGCACTTATTTACAGAGGATGCTTCCACTTAGCTCCGTTATCCCAACGTAATACACTTTCTTGGTGAAATACCACTTTCACCAGTAACACCTGCGCCGAACAAGCCCTTTCCTAGGGTTTTGTATTCGTTTTGTAGCCCCCCCCCCCTGAGTAATTGGTCCTCAAACAGGTCCTAGGAATCTTCTCAAGGCCCAACATAGTCCCTTTCACTCTGTAGTCATATTGTGGGGGTTTCCAGTGAAAATCCCATATTTGGCAGCACTCCCTAAAATGGATTTTATGCAATGGAAACCCTCCAAAACACAGTAAGTCCTATGGGCTTTTAAAATATGGAATCTGTGGAAATAAAGCTTAAAGCTTTTCTGTTTTCATTCACTCATCGCACACCTACACTTCTGGAATTTGTGCAGGTCAGTTTGTGGGGCGCTGCCAGATGTTTCAAAAACAGGGTGTGTGCTACAAAGCACCTCATAACAATTGCAAAACTGGAATTGGAATTGTAAAAGATAAAATTATGACTACAGTCAAACCTCAGTTGTTGGGTGCTCCATCCCTCAGCCCCCCGCCTGATCTCCAGTTTTGATATATTGGAATATCATGACGTTTAGCTGCTGATACATCACAATGCTGAAAACCAGATATCACTCAGCCCAGTCTGTTTTTTAGTACAGTCATACCTCGGCTCCCGAACACCTTGGAAATCGAGCATTTCGGCTCCCAAACAATCAAAAACGGGAAGTGAGTGTTCTGGTAGTGTTCTGGTTTTTTAACGTTCTTTTGGAAGCCGAACGTCTGACAGGGCTTCTGCAGCTTCTAGTTGGCTGCAGGAACTTCCTGCAGTTAACCAGAAGCTGTGCTTTGGTTTCTGAACATTTCGGAAGTTGAAGGAACTTCTGGAACAGTTTCCGTTCAACTTCTGAGGTACAACTGTATACCTAAAATCCTTTGTTTATTAGAGGCTATCCCACATCTATATACAGTATATAAAAATGTAGGCATTGCGCGCGCAGAGGTCACAGCCTTTCTCCGCTGAACTGTAATGTAACAAATTTGGCCACAACGTTCCATGCCCATCAGTGAGGGATCTGGCATTAATTTCCCCCCAAAATAGCAAACCTTTCATACCTAAAATAATGATTAAACACAAAAAAGTGGCGCCCAAATTAGACGTCACCAGCAGAAGCTCTGAAGACTCCATCAGCATCCAATAGAAAGGCAGATCGCCTACTGCTGCCTCGAAAGCCCCGCCACCAGATGACATCACAAAATTCCACAGCAACCAACTGAAAGCAGGCCTTTTGCAGCAACAAGGCCCAACATTTCCAAGTGGAGGTAGGGGCCTGCCTGGGGGGCCGAATAGGGGGCAGGGATAGGTAATGGGGTCAGAACAGGGTGGGGGGGAGATACAGGGATGGAACCTGCCCTCTCCACAGTATCTCGCCTCGGCTTTGCAGACTAGGCTGAGAGCATGTAGGGGCCTGCCTGGGTAGGGGATGGGGGGGGGCGAATAGGCCGCAGCATAGAATCAACTGCATATGGGCCTTTTACAGGGTCGTGCCTTTGTGTAGAATAAATGTTATTTCACATAACACACGTGGGTAGGGGAGTCAGGGTTGGGACAGGGCAAAAGTTTACAGAACACGCGCATTGGGAGAATGATTGTGTGCAAAATGAAGGGTCACAGGGATAACCCGGGGGGGGGGGTTGGATGGAGGAGAGGAGGGAAAACACAGGGGTAAGTGGGGGGGTTAGGGGGAGGAGAGGGGGGACATCACAGGGATAGGCCGGGGTGGGAGGAAAAGAGGGAACATAATAGGTCATGGATCAGAACAGAGTTAGGGGATTCACAAGGATGAGGAAGGGGAATGAGGGGAGGAGTGGGGGAATCACAGGGATACGTCATGGATTGGCACAGGGTAGGGGAAATCACACAAATAACCCACAGCAATGCGTGGCAGGGCCAGCTAGTTTTGTTCATAAAATTGCACTGCAGAGATAACCACCATAGAGTTATCAACATTTTCAAAAGTAGGGGATCTGTGGCTTAGCTTTTGAAAAATAGGGGGTCCTCAGCAATTAGCTAATTGGGAACCACTGTTCTAGGGGATAAGGCCATGTTCTACCCATCACTGGGGAAAGCAGTGTGCTTCTGAATATCCTTTGCCAGGAATTGCAGGTGGAGAGAGAAGGGTGTTGTTGCTCTCAGGTGTGTTTCTGGGCTTCCTCAATGGACATCTGGTTGCAAAGACAGGATGACACACTAGTTGGGCCTCTTGCCTGATCCAGCTGCAGAACTCTTCTCAGGAACAATGGGGCATGTTTCCATGGGGGTGGGGGGGAGAGATTCCCCTTGGAGGTTGAAGTAGAGAATATCATGCCAGATTCCCCATCAGTGAGACTTTATTCAGGAATGCAAGAGCATTTCCATTGGGGCAAGTCATATATATGCAAATGGCCGTCCTATTAGCTTTTCATCCTCTACCCAAACACCTTCTGGCAAACCTGTGGGAATGTTGGAGGGTGGCAGGAGAGGATATATTGTTTATTAATATCCTTCCTAAATTGCGCTAGCAAGTTTCTTCGCTTAGCAGAGTGCGTTCCCCTTCTTACGCAGCAGAAAGCTGGTTGCAAACTCATGTGAGTTTCTTAAGACAATAAGCAATTCAATCTGGCTTGTCCAGATTGATAAATGTTCTAATATTCCTGGTAAGACCCCTTTTGAATCCCTCCTAAAAGAATACAGATACCATGGTCTTATTCATAAGTATCAAAAAGTAGTCAGGCAGAGCACAGTGTGATCCCTGAAGGCAGGCTTAAGGCTTAAAGTTACAAACATGTACAAATAGGTTTACCCCATATGGGAGACAACCTGGGGAACTGCTGTGGCAGCCAGCAGTACAGTCCAGGTGATGCAGGATTTGGCCATTTACCAGATCTGGAAAGGTCACGCCCACCTAATAGTCACATGCAAGGAAGGGTGCTCCAGGCCAGGAGGAACAGGAAGTTTCGACTGACTGGAACAAACATTCCCTTGCATGTCCACTCTAGCAAAACAAGGAATGTTGTACTTGACTGTTCCCAGTGGGTGACATCCTCAAAACCAACCCTTCCCCATCCCTTATTTAAGCAGAGTCCGTGGCGGCGGAAGATGCTCAGGCACCTGGAGCGGCAAACATGACATGCACCTGGGGGTGGGACATCGCTACGTAGTGCGCATGTGGGGCGTCGCTACGTACAACGCATGCATCGTACATAGTGACACCCCACATGCGCACTACGTAGCGCTTTGCCAGCGGCACCGGAATCACAGGTGAGGGGGGAAGTGTTGTTGCTCTCAGGTTGTGTTTCTGGGCTTTCTCAATGGCATCTGGATCCAAAGACAGGATGATGCACTAGGTGGGCCTTTGGCCTGATCCAGCTGCAGAACTCTTCTCATGTTCAAAGGGGCATGTTTCCATTGGGGGGGGATTCCCCTTGGAATCCCTTGGAATCCCATTGGGGGAGATTCCCGTTGGAGGTTCAAGTAGAGAAGCTCACATCAGATTCTCCATCAGCCAGACTTTATTCAAGAATGCGAGAGCATTTCCATTGGGGCAAGTTGTATATAAGGAAATGGACGTCCTATTAGCTGTTCCTCCTCCTCCCAAGCACCTTCTGGCAAACCAACCCTTCCCCATCCCTTATTTAACCACAGTCCATGAAAAACAGCTTACTCAAGGTACATTTGCTGTATGTGTCAGAACCCTCCTTAGACCTCACAGGGAGTGCTTTTCACGGGGCAGTTCACCACGAGGTTCCTCTTGAACTGGTTCTTGCCAGTCTTGTGGTCAGGTCTTCTTCTTGTGTATGTGACAATCGGCTTCACTAAGAATGGTTCTAACATTAATTCCACCTCTCAATGAATGGAGAATAGTGGCCAGAGACCACTGTTTATTTGTTTGCTTGCAGTTGCAACAGGTAGGACTCAATCCAGTGGCTTCAAGCTTTAAGAAAGGAGACTTTGACAAAACGTCAGGAATAACTTTCTGATTATAAAGAGTTCTTTGACAGCAGCATGGACTGCTCCAGAGGTTTATAGACCTCCCCTTCCTTGGAACCTTTAAAGCAGAGGTTGGATGGCTATCTGTCATACCATAGGTCTATTCCCACACTATGATTCCGTAACTCTATGGTTTCTCCCCACTGTCAGTGCTTTGATGGGAATTGAAATGGGAACTCGGTCTGAAGTCCTTTCCAAATTCCAAGCACAGATATGGTTTCTCTCTTGTGTGAATTCTTTGATGGGAAGTGAGACTTCCCTTTTGACTGAAGTTCCTCCCACATTCCAAGCACTGATACGGTTTCTCCCCTTTATGAATTCTTTGGTGGGAAGTGAGAGATCCATTCTGACTGAAGCTCTTTCCACATTCCAAGCACTGATAGGGTTTCTCCCCTGTATGAATTCTTTGATGAGCGATAAGATTACTCTTCTTACTGAAGTTCTTTCCACATTCCAAGCACTGATATGCTTCCCCCCCTGTATGAATTGTTTGATGAGAGATGAGAATGGCACTCTCACTAAAACTCTTTCCACATTCCAAGCACGGATATGGTTTCTCCCCTGTATGAATTCTGTGATGGGAAGTAAGAGCGCGACTGTCCCTGAAGCTCTTCCCACATTCCGTACACTGGTATGGTTTCTCCCCTGTATGAATTCTTTGATGGAAAGTGAGATGGCCCCTCTGAGTGAAGCTCTTTCCGCATTCCAAGCACTGATATGGTTTCTCTCCTGTATGAATTCTGTGATGTGACGTGAGAGTAGCACTGTGACTGAAGCTCTTTCCACATTCCAAACATTGGTAGGGTTTTTCTCCTGTATGAACTCTTTGATGGGAAGTGAGACTGTTCTTCTGACTGAAGCTCTTCCCACATTTCAAGCACTGATAGAGTTTTCCGCCTCCATGAATTCTTTGGTGATAAATAAGACTGTTTCTCTGACTGAAGCTCTTCCCACATTCAAAACAATGAAAAGGTTTCTCCCCTGTATGAATTATTTCATGGATGGAAAGATTGACCTTCTGTGTGAAGCTTTTCCCACATTCCAAGCACTGAAATGGTTTCTCCCCTGTATGAATTCTTTGATGGGAAGTGAGACCTCCCTTCTGAGTGAAACTCTTTCCACATTCCAAGCACTGATATGGTTTCTCGCCCGTATGAATTCTTTGATGGGAAGTGAAATTGGCCCTGTGACTGAAGCTCTTTCCACATTCCAAGCATTGATAGGGCTTCTCCCCTGTATGACTTCTTTGATGGGAATCAAGAAGGCCACTCTGACTGAAGCTCTTTCCACATTCCAAACACTGGTAAAGTTTCTCCCCTGTATGGATTCTTTGATGGAAAGTGAGATTGCCCTTTTGACTGAAGCTCTTTCCACATTCCGAGCACTTATAGGGTTTCTCCCCTGTATGAATTCTTTGATGGGAAGTCAGATTAACCCTGTGCCGGAAGCTCTTTCCGCATTCCAAGCACTGATACGGTTTCTCCCCTGTATGAATTCTATGATGGGAAGTGAGATTGACCTTTTGACTGAATCCCTTTCCACATTCTAAGCATTTATAAGGTTTCTCCCCAGTATGAACTCTTTGATGAGAAGTGAGAAGTCCGCTCTGACTGAATCTCTTTCCACATTCGAAACACTGATATGGTTTCTCCCCTGTATGAATTCTTTGATGGAAAGTGAGTGTTTCCTTCCGAATGAAGCTCTTTCCACATTCCAGGCATTGATGTATTTTCTCGCCTGTATGAGTTTTTTTATGGAGATTGAGACTGCCCTTTTGACTGAAGCTCTTCCCACATACCAAGCATTGATATGGTTTCTCCCTTGTATGAATTCTTTGATGGGAAGTGAGATTAACCTTGTGCCTGAAGCTCTTCCCACATTCCAAACACTGATAGGGTTTCTCCCCTGTATGAATTCTTTGATGGGAAGTGAGATCAGTCTTCTGACGGAAGCTGCTTCCACATTCCAAGCATTGATAGGGTTTCTCCCCTGTATGGATTCTTTGATGGGAAGTGAGATTGCCTTTTTGATTGAAGCTCTTTCCACATTCCAAGCATTGATAGGGTTTCTCCGCTGCATGAATTCTCTGATGGGAAGTGAGATGGGAGCTATGTTTGAAGCTCTTCTCACATTCCAAGCACTGATAAGGTTTCTTCTTTGTATGAATTCCTTGATAAGAAGTGAGATGGCTGCTCTGATTGAAGCTCTCTCCACACTCCAAAAATTTATGTGGTTTCTCCACTGTGCGGATTTTGTCGTAGTCTCCCTTGTTCATTTCCAATTCATCACCACCTGCGATGAAAAGAGAAACAGATTAGAGCCTCCGGAAGAAATGTAGCTCCAAATTATTGAAGAATGTTGATTAATGCTTGTGATAGAGGAAGAACTAAAATATCTTACATGGGCGGTCCTACTACAGGGTTCATATCCTTTGTTGATGAGCATTCATGGATGTATTTATGGGAATCTGAGATTTGAAAAGCCTGGCTTTCCTCTGGAATGGATTTTGTTTTGTCCAATCATGGAATCCGCTCCATCTCCAAGGTCAGTAGTCTCTTTGGTCAACCAAAAATTGACCACAAAGCCTGACAGAAGCTCCCTCCACTTCCCTAACCACTCTGAAGCCAACATTTGAAAAGGACAGGGCAGTTCAGGCCAGCCAGATCATTCTAAAGAAAGGCAGAACTGGACAAAGAATTTTCACAGACAAAACAGTCAATAGTCCCTCCATTCAAGGTGGCCTGTGGGGGTATTAGGACTTCAGATGCTGTAGGTGGTGCAGTTAATCAAAATCTTAGGACTGCATTACATATGGAATTTCAAAACAGATATACAGTAATGATCCAACAGGGAACCTTACCGAGAGAGGCCACGATCCCACGATTCTCCTCCATGACTTCCTGATGCAGAGCTCTCTGGTCAGGGTCTAGCAATGCCCATTCCTCGTCTGTGAAATGAACAGCGACATCTTCAAAGCACAACGAACCCTAAAAGGAAAAGGTCCTCCTCTTAGACAGTAGAAAATGAAGTACTGTACTACATATTGTGCTGTTGTTTTCTATCTGTTAATTGCTCTGTTGTTTTCATGGGATTGTTTAATGGGATTGTTTCCATTTTAATTATGGATACTTACAGGTGAAACTCGGAAAATTAGAATATCGTCAAAAAGTGCATTTATTTCGAGTTCCGGTTTCGCTTGTGAGGGAAATGGCTGACCCCTGTTCCATCTCGCCGACCTTCATGGGGAATTTGGCGGCTGCTAGGGGAGTAATAGCAGTCTCCCCACCCCACCCCGGTCTTGACGGGGGGGCCGCTGGCCCGCGGATGCCCCTTAACCCACCCCGATTCTTTGAGGGGTGGGGGGGCCTGGGCCAAAAGCACCCATGGGGGCTGGAACTCCCGGAGGCCACCCTGTGCGAGCGACATCTCCATGATTAAAGAGGATAATTGGAATTAAATTCATGGACGTGCTTCAAAAGAAGGGGGAGAAGATACTGCCAAGGAATTTTCAGCTGCTGAGCGCGAGGAGTTGAGGGAGTATTTCATCATGAAGAAAGATTGATTGGGACAGAACGAAAAGGGAAGTGAACTTTTTATTCTTTTACTTTAAGAGGTACTTAACACTTAACACCTTCCCGGACGCTCTGCCCTGGTATTTTGAACAAATGAGAAATGGAAACGAACTGTGTGATCATCGGACTTTATATAAGTAGAGAACTGCTATTTAGTATGTTTTTAGAAGCTGCTTGCGTAAAGCTGTGAGTGAAAAAACCTCCCCAATTGGACATGTCGCTGGAGTGTGCCTGGAGCTGTCGGGTGGATTTACGAGGTGTGACGCACATTGAATTTGAACAGTGGTCTGAAGCAAAGAGCAGCTAAAGGGCAAGGAGAACCATAAATCTGCTAAGAGTTTGTGCATAATCTGACCTAGTTGTGCCTTGCCTGGAAAAGCTGTAATTTTGTGATAATTGGACAGTTTGAGAGTTGGAGAAGAAGGAAAAAGATCTGAGTCATGCGAGATGGCGCTTGCTGTGCTTGTTTGTGCTGGACGACCGACGCAGCAGGAGAGGCACTCCAGATAATGAGAGATTTATGGGGAGGCTGGTCTGGATAAAATTCGCACAGGAGAACGAACATGTGTTGAATCTTGTTTGATGCTTATCTCAGCAGCTGTGGCAAAATTGAAAGAAAGAAAACATCTAGAGGGAATGTTGGAAAAGATAGACCTTGAGTGACTTTTTTTTTTAAGATTTGGACATTAGAACAAAGACGGCAGCGCAGACAGTTATCTATGACCCCCAGACTTTGAAGCATTGGGAACTCATTTTTTTATGATTTGGCATATTATTTGGTTTAATTGATATGTATTTGTATAATTTGGAATATTGGAAATATGTGAAATAATTGTGTTTTAATTGGAAAATTAATAAAAAAAATTTTTTAAAAAAAAGTGCATTTATTTCAGTATTGTAACTTATTATTATTTTTCTTTTAATTTTTACAAATGCTTTCTTTTGGAAATTCCACAGTAATGAAACAAGTAGTTGCAATAATACAAAAATAAACATCGGTATTACATTTCATTAATTACATTCCATTTATAATTGACCCGCCTAATGACAAATAATTGCAATTACAACAAATAAAGGCTTGACATATCTTGCTTTGCATGTCATGCATCTATCTCATAAATTGGTTTCATCTTTAAAGTTGCCTTACTGAAATAAATGCACTTTTCGACGATATTCTAATTTTCTGAGTTTCACCTGTATCTTAACATCTTAATGGAATTCTTTTATTGTGTATTTTAATGCTAGTTATCAATCTTTGTGCAAATGGATGGAACGCCAATATTGTCTGCTCAAGCTTTCCATTTGCCAGACGGAAGAGTCCTTCCCTCCTCTCTTTGTCTGCTATTGGGGGTGGGGTTAGGGGGAGAAAGCCCTGCTGTGCAGCTGATGGGGCTGGTAAGGTGAATCCTGATCACTGATAAAATAATAGAATTCTTGAGCTGGAAGAACTGGAAGAGACCCTGAGAGTCAGATCATCAAAATCCTGCAATGCAGGACTCTCAACTAGAGGACCCCTGACCAAGGACCACCCAACCTCTGCAATGAAGGAGAGTTCACAACCTTCCAAGGGGGGTCAGTTCAACTGTCCAACATCTTACTGTCAGAAACCTCTTCTAGATTTCTGTTGTTAACGCAGCCTAGAATAGCATTAGCTGATTTTGCTGCAGTTCTGTCTTTTGTCTGTCACCCAAAAACATTTCTCCGTATTTTCTATGCAGGGGAACTACTATTTTCTTGTTCTTCCCCTGGCTTCAAACATAGCCAAATAAAACTTTTAAAAATTATTTTGAACCTCTCTTGCAAACCTGAGCTTTGGCCCACCAGACCTTCTCCCCACAGCTGTTGCCTCCTCTTGTCTACTCCTCCTTTGTGCCCTTCTTACTTTTCAGCTCATCTGTAAGCTCCTTAGGCAACCACACCAATTTCTCTAGATGCCTCCCACTTTTCTTTTTTGTTGGGCTTGTCTGTATTATGCCTTCAACATTTCCGCTTTAAGAAACTCCCAGCCACCTTGGAAACCCTTCTCTTGGGAGTATTTGTGACCATGGCATCTCACCCAGAAGCCTCTGAAGCTTTTTGGAATTGGCCAGAGTGCATGACTGACTGCACTCCATTTTCGGTTGCCTCTGAATCATGAAACCCAGGAGGACATGATCACTTCCTCCCTCATTTCCCAGTAATACAACTTTGTTGACACAAGCCTAGAGGAGAGAGACTTGTTTGGAACCAGAGACACCCTAGCTACCCCACTCCTCCCTCGGCCTCCTTCCCCCTACCTGATCTTGTTCCACAGCCACTGATTCTCCTCCACCATCATAAAAAGATGGATGAGGAGGTCTTGCCGGCATCGTTTTGTCACCTGCAAGAGACAAAGTTAAGTTTATTCCATGAGTGCCTGCTGCTCTCAGGGGTGAAGGAGTGCTTATCTAGGCCTTAGAAAGATTCTCCCCTGCTGATGTTTGTACCAGTCTCATATTTTCATTGTGCAAAGACACATCTCACCTCCAAGTGTCTTCCCCCAAGAGATGAGAAGAATCTACAGATTAGTTTCTAAATCCACAGCATGTGACCAAATGAAGAAGAAACTCCTTCCTCCTTACCCAGAAGCCTCTCTCTGGCGTCCAGTGAAGTCCTCTCTGCCTCAGACAAATCAGGGCACATTTCTGCAAAAAGATCCTTTCCCTGAAAGAAAAACAGGGATTCCAAACAGAGAATGGGGAGAAGGATCAGAAAGCGAATGGCAGATAAAATCTGGGGGTATCATATATCATTCCTTGGATGCTTTCCAAAAAAGGAGGGGACATTAGTAGATGATTTTAGGAGACTCTCCCTCCTGTTTGGAGCCCCTTGGGAGTATCCAGAGGAAAGTCTCTCTCACCTGCTTCCTCTCCTCTGCCTGACTCAGGAGAAAACCTTCGGCCAGGGCCACTGCCTGGGAACTGGTCTCCGCTCCGCATTCCCTCACCCAGCTCTCCATCTCCGGGGGAAGGACAGCCAGGAACTGCTCCAAGATCACCAGGTCCAGCATCTGAGCTTTTGTGTGTCTTTCTGGCTTCAGCCACTGACGGTCAAGGAGGTAGAACCGGCTGCAAACCTCTCGGGGTCCTTTGGCCTCCTGGTTGCAGAGATGTCTGAACTGTTGGCTATGCACATCTGAGCGGAGGGTGTCCTCCTCTCCTAGGACCTGCTGCACAGAGTTTTCCCAGAATCCCCCACTGCTCCCAGTGCCAATGGCATGGGCTACTCCTGCTTCAGGACCAGCTGAATTTTGCTTATCCAACTCTGCTCCCAGGAAGTCTTCCAGAGATCTCAAGGAATCTGTTTTTCCTTTCATCATGTTCTGTCTAATTGTCTGAATTACAGCTGCCAGCAACTTCTAAAAAGCAAATATATTGTTCCATTATAAAATTGACACATACTTAGGAGAAGAGAAAGGTTTCCTGAGCAAGCGTGGATGAGTTTTGCTAGGAACCAGGACTGGATCGCACCACAGCTTTCTTTAATAAGGAAAGGAAGGGGAAGTAATCCGCTAGCCCTCCTATAAGGAAAATGACCATAAAAAATGTGCAGGCAATAGAACTGCTTCTGTGAGTTGAAGCAGCCTGATTGCTTCTACTGTACCTTGCAGTGTTTTCAGTCAAGGAAGGAAGTCAGAACTATGAGTGATGAGTGAGTCATTTGGACCAAGTATAATGTGGACACTGGGCTAAAGTGGGGGTGCTAACCAAGGGATTCTCAAGAGTTTCTCTCCCTCCCACTCTGACTCCATGGCATATTTTTTCCCCTCCTTCTGTCTCATTTTCTAGCACTTGGAACCTCCAACCTTCTCAAGAAAGACTCCTGGGATGGGGTCCCCTTTTCTTTATTCTGAGGGCCAGATCCTGATCTGTCCAACTCCTTGAGGGCCATGTGGACAAAGCCAAAGCGCAGCATTTAAAAGCAAGCAGAACAGGATTCACCTTCTTTCTGTGATTGTGAAGCTTTTTTAAAGCTGTTTTTAAGGTTAACAACAACAACACCAACAACAAAAAACCTTTCCCCCCCCCCCAGCCATATATGCTTGGGGTAAGGTAAAGGTAAAGGGACCCCTGACTGTTAGGTCCATTCGCGGACGACTCGGGGGTTGCGGTGGTCATCTCGCTCTATAGGCCAAGGGAGCCGGCGTTTGTCCGCCGACAGCTTCTGGGTCATGTGGCCAGCATGGCTAAGCCGCTTCTGGCGAACCAGAGCAGCGCACAGAAACACCGTTTACCTTCCCGCCGGAGCGGTCCCTATTTATCTACTTGCACTTGGACGTGCTTTCGAACTGCTAGGTGGGCAGGAGCAGGGACCGAGCAACGGGGCTGCCCTTGAAGACAACTTGGAAACTGGTTCAAAATGCAGTAGCCAGATTATGGGCTTGCTTCTCTCTCTATTCGTAGCATTTCCATATCTGCTTTTTCTTCGAGACAGGATCAAAACTAGGTTTTATTTCACCCAGGTCAAACACCCAGTTTGCCCCACACACCCCACGTGCATTTGAACACACACACAGACAGGCTGGGAGCCTCAATGGCTCCCCTCTGGAGGCTCCACTTGGGGCCAAGAGGGCATCCTAGTGCCAATTCCTTGGTTGGGGAACGCCTGGTTTCCCCCCTCTCCAGATTCTGCAGGCCATGGTCCCCCTGGCCCCCTCCACTATGCCACTGCTTTCCACACCACCACATGGGCTTCCTTTCTAGCAGGGCCTCTCCTGCCTTGGATTCCTTTGATGGCGATGTTAAGCACAATTGATTTAATTCACACTGAAATGGGAATGTCTGTCTATTGCCAAGAAGGGAACAGGCCTTTTCTGTGGTGGCTCCCTAACTGTGGAATGCTCTCCCCAGAGAGGCTTGTCTGGCACCATCATGACATATCTTCAGGTGCCAGGCAAAAACATTCCTCTTTACCCAGACCTTTGGCTATTAAATAAACTATGGCCTGTAAAAGTACGGGGGAAGAGAACTCTTACAATGACGACTATTTTATTATTAGGCTATTTGTCAGTATGCATTTTACTATGTTCTTATTATGTTTTTATCATTGATATTCTGTTATGATTTTTTAAAATGTTGTACAGCACCCAGAGATCTTTTGATAAATGGTGGTATGTAAATTGAAGTAATAATAATAATAATAATAATAATAATAATAATAATAAATAATATTGGTGCAAGGGTTTAACTGGAAGATTCCATTGAAACTTCGGACAAGCAAGAAGAGCTGTCTGTGAGCTTTAACTAGTTGATAATTAACTGGTTGTTGTTCTCTAGCAGCCAGTGAGTGACCTTAGATCCCAGGGGAGGCTACTGAATAGCAAATTCGCCATCTTGGCAGGGTGGTGACTGAGTCTTTTGTTCTCACCGACTCTCCTGAAGGGAGAGGAAATGGGAGGCTGTAGGAAGAGACAGACCTTTGCTTATGTCTGTTTGGAATGTTCTTTCTTCTCTCCCAAAACTTGATGGAAGCGCATGGGTGGTCTTCCCCTGTCACCAATTAATCTACATTGTGCCTCTGAGCATGTGCAGAGTGTCTGCCCTCCCATCCCCATATTTGAATATCCCAGTGGGCATGGAAGAGGCTAAGAAACAGCCACTGCAGAATGGCAAGAAAAAATGGGAGCAGCAAATGTCGGTGGATCTCCCAGCAGTCCTCAGGTTTTTCTATGGAGCCCCCCCACCCCCACCCCGCCTTGGCCTCACCCTCCTTTAAAGCCACCCAGGTAGGCGGCCAACCCTTCCTCCTGCAGGAGGGAGTTCCACAGTTCAGCCAAGGACATAGGGAAGGCCAGCCTTTCTTTATTCCATAGGTCAGGCTTTTTGTATATTTGCATCCAGCTACAACCTCTGTTAATCAATGGGGCTAATTCCTCAGTCTGAATGGGGTTTTTTTTAAGACATGTTCTTTTCCTCTCCCCCCAAGGGGCAAGTAGTGCTTGGATCCAAAGAAAAGATACAGCCCTTGCAGACCTCCTGGGAGCTCAGCCCTCTGAGGTTTTGCAGAGAGGGATGGGGCAGGGCAGGAACCGCTAGAGTAGCCACTGGCTTAGGGACCCCACGCCTTTGAGGGGCCCCACAACAATGGATCCAAATAAAATTGATTTGATCTCGAAAGAAAATGACAACCTGAGGCAGAAGCTTCAAAGTAATTTGCAAGGGAGGACCTGAGATTTCGACTACCGAGAGAGAGGCTCCCCCCCCCCGTTTCTCTCCGCGCATCCGAAGGAGAAGAGAATGGAGATGGAGACTCACCAGATGCCAGAAGATGCAGAGACAACAGTCCCCTCCGCTTGCAGGAAAAGACTTGGGAAGGAGGGGCTCTGGCTCTGGAGGACCTGACACCCCCCCCTTTAATACATGTCCTCTCTAGGAAGGCAGCATCCATTCCTTTTAACCCTTGGCTAGCCGAGCACACCCAATTCACCCTTCTCCCCACCATTTCCCCATGATTGTAGGCTGTTTTGAAGTGTTTTTTTTTAAAAAAATATTGTGCTTCTCTGTTGTCATCTGCCCTGTGAACTTTAGGTGGGTAATTGAAAATAATAACAGGTAGGTAGCCGTGTTGGTCTGAGTCGAAGCAAAATAAAAAAAATCCTTCAGTAGCACCTTAAAGACCATCTAAGTTTTTATTTTGGTATGAGCACATCAGCAGTCGTTAACAGCCATCTACAGGTTTACCACTCCCATCAGCCCATCACCCATTCCCACCCACCCCCACCACCCTCTGTATATATATAAGGGTCTGACACTTCTGTTTGAAGTGTATCTTAAGAAGTGTGCATGCACACGAAAGCTCATACCAAAATAAAAACTTAGTTGGTCTTTAAGGTGCTACTGAAGGAATTTTTTTATTTTGAAAATAATAACAATGTTATAAGAATTTTGAGGTCATATCTATATATATATAATAATTGTTCATAAAACATGTACATGAATGTACAGGCACATGTCTGAAGCAGCACAGGAAGACAGGCCTTTCTGACACCATTTTGACTCTCTCTCTGACCAGGTGTTCCTCTGCAAGGAAGAAGTGGGGTGGGGGGAACCTTCTCATTGTCTCAGGAATTAAAGTGATAATCCCTGGCATCCTGATACCTGACTGCCAGACAAAAGGGTGTGATTAACTTGGCTGGGAAACAGGGAAATGTAAATATCTCTCAATTTTGTTGATTAGGTTTTGGGGGGCAGGGGGCAGGGTCCAGACTGCTCAGATTACTGCCACCAGACCTCCCCTTTCATGATGTACCTATGATGAATCTAGGGAGGGGGGTCTTGGGCTACACCCCTTCTGTGACATATGGATGATGCTTCTGGGGGGTGGGCTGAAACCAATTTCAAATTTCTTTTTAAGGGCAAGACATCTTTGTTTGGGGTTCCTTCCTTGTTCTCCTGTGTGAGAGGAAGGACCCTGTTGCAACAGTTAAAATAAAAGTGCCTTGCTTCGTACGTCCTGGTTTGGTCTCTGTTATTTGGTGGGCAGGAGACGCTTAAATTCGTCTGCTTGCCTGGATCCTTGAGCTCTCCCTGGGTCAAGATCCATTTCTCTGGGTTCATAGGAACCAGCTTAAATTTTACAACAACAATAATTATTTATTCTATTCAATAATATGATGATTCTGTGATGACTCAGGAACTGGTCCCAAATCCAGTGGGCAGTCAGAGTTGTAGTCCAAAGCTCCTGGTCAGCATCGGGTGGGGGACCAGGGAAGAGGGCAGGAGCTTTCTGTAGCCTGAGGGGGGGGCACTTTCCCTTCTGGGCAGACATCCAGGCGCCAGAGTCTGTCCTGGCTGACAAGGGCACAAAGGAGCCTAGGCAGACCTGTCTCCTGCATGAATTGGCCTCACCCCCTTTTGAAAGCCATCTCATCCCTGCCTCCTGTGGGAAGGAGTTCCATAGTTTGCACAGTGCACTGCATGCAGAAGCATCAATCCATCTTCCAACAGTCTTTCTTAAGTTACTGCCTAGGTCAGATTGTCGTTTTTATATTATATGTCTATTTTATGTCCAAATATTTCTGTCTGGCTCTGTTAATGAATGCGACATCTGAATGGGGGTTTGTTTGCATGCCCTTTTCTTCCCAACCCAAAGACCCCTCCATAAAGTGGTGTTATAAGGGGCAGGGTAAGAGGAATTTGCCCCCATGCATTACGAGACTACCAATGTACAGAGAGGGGACAGTTTAGCCAGAGAGAAGCCATTTTCTTGACTTCATGGTTCAAAAGTCAAGAGAAGCCTATTCTGCCGTATCAAGGTAAATTAATCCCCTGCTGACCCAGACAGTTCCTCCAGACCTCTTGGAAAACACACGCACCCTTTTACATAACCCATTGCTAAATCCTGTCTCACACCCACATGGAAACTTGCATAATCGCACCTCCAGCCAGATAACCAAAAACGATAACGATCACCCATTCTCGGAACTTCCACCCTCCCAAATCCCCGCCTGAGGTGCCCTCCCTTGTACTTTTCATGACCCAGATTCAGCTGAACCATGGACCTTTTTAAGATATATATATTTATCCCTAATAAACTATTCCGTTGTTCCTTTAGTAATGTTATGGTGTCCTCTATCATGTTACCCGATGCATCTCCCTATTCTCTACTCTGTATGAAACTGTATCTATTTACGAAACCGCAATAATATAACCTTGCACTGATACCTTGAACCTTTCTATCAAATTGTACCTGTTTAAAAAATCCTGCCATCCTGAAGAATTAATTGTTTGACTCTACTATTTGCAAAGGTTTCCACTTATGCACCCTTCTAAGCTTTTAGTTCGTTGTCCTTGATAAAATGTTATAAGCTGTCAAACATCGCTCTGAACTGTGAACGTTTTACCGCTGTTAGAATTGTATCCTCTCTGTGTATTATTAGTTACTGTATAATATCTTCTTCTTCTTTAACTTTAAGTGTAGTCTTTTCTCTCTATTGCAAACGTTGAATATTTGTATAAACTTTGTTGCAAGTTAATAGGCACCTCTGTGGCACAACATATTTTACGGACTGTTTCCACTTCTTCTTGATACCACACTGCCACCTAGCCAGTCTAAAAGAGCACGACTCAAATACACACTTTCAGTGAGAACAACAATTTTATTTGATAAACAGGTGTTATCAACAATCTTCCCACATCCGCAGAGTCTTCCTGTCAAACAATAAGGAGACATGCATAATCATTACCTGGACTATCACCATGATATCTTACATCAAGAATTCCATCAACCCCTTTGTCCTCTCGCGATTACCCCCTCCCAGAACCCATTTCCCCACCTTTTATGCAATTCTGTACTATTGGAAATGAAACCTATAAATTTGTGAAGCTTCCTTTGTTCGGGGTCCCTTCACTTCAACTTGCTTGTGTGGACGGATCGCTATTGCAATAGCTTTATTATTTAATTAATAAAGTACCTTGCTTCGTACGTCCTGGTTTGGCCTCTGTTATTTGGTAGGCAGGAGACGCTCAAACTTCGTCTGCCTGCCAGGATACTTGGACTCTTCCTGGGTCAAGGATCCACTTAATTCTAGGACCGTGTAGCTCTGCAAATTTTTACAACAGTTTGGCGACCACTTCGGGGACCCAGTTTTGCCTTGAGCTCCGGGTTCACTGAGGAAGGGGAGCCCAGCGCGCCCTTGCCTCTTTTGCAGGGGGGTAAACCAACCTCAGGACCCGAGGCGCTTGGTAGTAATTGAGAGTCCAAGCGGGACCCCCAGGACGAAGCAACGTTTAAAGGGACAAGGCTGTTTTTTCTTCAGGAACCAGTGGGAAGCTGGAGACAACGGGATTCGACTGAAAGGATCGGTCGTGAGTATTAAAAGGGGACACGCGGTGGGCTGATTACTGCAGCAACTAAAATTCTAAAACTTCACTCTTCACTGTTCTCTCCTTTTCTGTTTCTTATCTTGGGCTCTAGTTGCAGCTAAGCTGTAAAGGCATAAGGGATAAAGAAGAATTAGAGCCTTTGGGATCCGTCCTTTCGTTAAACGAAATACCCAGAAGGACGGACCCAGCTCGCTCCTGCCAATCTGCGCAGGAGTTCTGAGCAATCTACCCAACCTTTTTTCCGTATTCCTCTGCTCTTAATCTTCGGGTGAAGCCGCCCCTAGACACCCCCGATCCCCACCGGGAAGTGACGGGGTTGTTCTAGATCGCAAGGTCACCCGTTCTTTTCAAAAAACCTTCCTTCCAAGGCTAACCACCCGGCATTGCGTGGGCAAGCGTCCAGGGCAGGTAGTCTTTCTATTAGATTGTAAGAGGCAGGAAAGTTGCTGCAGGACCCTAGGCAATTGATGACCAGAAGGGGGTCCTTAGGTATCTAGCTGCACCAGGCCGCCTAGTAGTTAGTGCACGCGAACGGCAGGCAGGAACACCACAAGGACGTGGGGGTGAGTCATAGACTCGGGAAGTTAAGAGTGTCCAGGAACAGGGTCGGGGACCCAGAACTGCAGTATAAAGAGCCAGAATAAACATGGGTGCGCATAATTCAAAGGAATTCCTGTCCCAGACTCCCAGCCGTGGCAAAGCTCAATGGAAGCTTCGCCAAAGTGGGGACTCTGAGGATGAAAGCCCATTACAATTCATATTCGAACATTGGCATGAATTACCTGGGGTGGAAAAACTTGACAAAAATCGGCTAAAAAGACTCTGTCAGAAAGACTGGATCCGCGTCACTGCGGACCATCCAGAGGGGGAAAAATGGATCCCGAGAGGTTCCCTTAATGCCCAGCGAATCTCTGCACTAAGAATAACACTGGAAGACCAATACCCCTTGCAAATTCGATATCTCAACTTATTTGAAAAGGCAAAAATCCTTCTTAAAGGGACTGAAGGTCCAACAGCCCCACAAATGCCAGTAATAACGGAAAGGAGTTCAAGACCCCCACCGTACCAGGAAACAATTATAGAAGAGCCGGTAGACCAGCTCTGCAGCCCTGCCGAAGCCCCGGCACCATCTCCTTCTAACGCAAACAGACAACGGGAGGCTGAGGTCCAAGACTCCCGGAGTGCAGTGGAGGGCGGATCTGTAACTCCTGCCATGCCTAGTCTAAGTCCAGCACCTCAGGGCAACCTCGAAGCCCGAATTCCTGCTGAAGTACCCCCCCAGCTAAGTCCTGTTGCTAGCAGAACTCGTAGTCGTGACCCAGAAACCAATTTAGTGGAGCAACTAGTGACAGTTTTATCGGAATTAAAGGGATCGTCCACAAAGGAAAGAGACCCCATAGAAAAGGAACCAGAGGCTACCGAGAAAACCCAGGGACAATATCCCTTAAGGTCAGTCCCAGTTTCAGATGGGACGAACTTCGTCTATTCCCATGTTCCCTTTTTAACCTCAGACCTACTGAATTGGGCTCAGCAGATGTCGACCTTAAAAGACAATCCTGACATGTGCTATCGTAAAATTGCCATTATTTTTTCTACTCATAATCCCTCCTGGGCAGACGTACACATGCTCCTGAATGGTCTTTTTAATGAGCCCGAACGGGAGGAGATTTTAGAGAAAGCAACAGAAGCCCTAAAATTACCTGATGTCCAACTCAATAAACCTGCAGGGATCGAGCCTCTAACTGCAGCCCAACTTAGAACCGAACCAGAATGGGACTATAACACCACGCCTGGGATTTGGTATCTGAAGGCGTTTCGAAAAGCCATCTTACATGGGATAAGGCTCGCGGGAAAAAAATCTACAAATTGGACTAAGATCAGGGAGGTAACCCAAGAACCTGATGAAACTCCCACCGCCTTCTATACCAGGCTAATAACCGCCTTTCGAACATGGGGGGGGATCGATCCTGATACCCCAGACAACCAAGTAGTGGTGAAAAGCTTCTTTAAAGACCAAGCTTGTCCAGACATCAGAAAATTCCTCTCCCTCCAAGTAGCCTATGAAGGGAAACCCATGAGTGAGATCCTCGTTCTTGCGAAAACCATTTATGATGGAAGGGATGAGAAAAAGAAAAAGGAGGCAAGGAAGGAAAAGGAGGACGATGCTAGAGTCCTCGCCTTGGCTTTGAGTGCAGCCAGTACCGCATATAACCCCCAACCTAGTTACCCCTTCAGAAATTCAAAGGCTCCCACACAACCTAGAGGGATGAACGCACATGCAAATCGACAAGCCTCTCCTTACCAAAGGGCTAACAATGTCCAGCATCGAGAGACCACCTCTCAATGCTTTTTCTGCAATCAAATAGGGCATTTCAAGCGAAATTGTCCATTATTCTTAAATACCGTGGCACCAAAACCAGCTCTAGGGATGGGATCCAATGCAGCACAAAACCCTAACCCGATAGCGCCAAACCCTTTCCAGAATCAGCGCCCATTCCAACTACCGCTGGAATTTAACCAGGAGCAAATGCAACCCACTCTTAATTCAGAGACTAACCAATGACAATTAAACGGGGATCCTTCAAACCTTGCCCTGGTATGCCCGACAATTGCCTTATCAGCCCATGACCCCATATGCACAATCACCATAGATGGCCATGAGTATCAGTGTTTACTAGATACAGGGGCAACTTTCTCAACTTTAAACGACAGTCATCTGAGGTCCAGTCAGCAAAAACAACGTATAATGGGCATTGATGGGATCCCCAGGACATGCGCTCTTTCAGAGCCAGCGAAAGTAACGATAGGGCCCCTGACTGCTGAGCACTCATTTCTACTGACCCCGAGCCCTGTCAACCTACTAGGGCGAGACCTACTATGTAAATTACAGGCAACTATAACTTGCAGCACTGAGGGTATCTACCTCCACATGCCAGAAGAGGCGGCAGTCTCCTTTCAAGGCATTTTAAAGGAAGAAAACCTGACTGATTTAGAAATACCAACCCCTCTGATTGACAAGGTACCAGTTCACCTATGGGGAAATACTAATACCTCTGTGGGACTCTTAAAATCGGCAGATCCCGTTGTTATTAAATACCGCACTGATGTCCCATACCCCTCCATCAAACAGTACCCCTTGCCGCAGGAGGCAATAGAAGGATTGAGGCCAATGATACAGGATTTTATGGATCAAGGCATCCTTGTTCCCTGCGTCAGCCCATGCAATAGTCCACTCCTGCCGGTACGCAAGCCATCACCCCCGGGTGCCCCAGTTAAATACAGGCTTGTCCAAGACCTCAGAATTATCAACAACTTTGTGATACCCCGCCACGCCATCACCGCCAACCCTAATACAATTTTGACCGGAATCCCACCAGATAGTACATATTTCAGTGTCATTGATTTATGCTCCGCCTTCTTTTCCATAAGAGTGCATGAGAAAAGCCAATTTCTGTTCGCCTTTACGTGGGAAAAAGGACAGCTGACTTGGACTAGACTCCCACAGGGATATGTAGAGAGCCCAACAATTTTTGCTTGTGCATTGCATAGGGACCTACAAGACCTCTCCTTTCCTGCTGGCTCCTCCCTTTTAATATATGTAGATGACTTGATAATTTGCTCCACCTCCGCAACTAATTGCCACATGGACACCGTCCATCTACTAACCGCCCTTGCCGACAAGGGCCACAAGGTCTCACCAAAAAAACTACAATATTGCCAAACTGAAGTAAAATACTTGGGCCACATAATTGGCCACGGAACAAGAGCTTTGACAACTGAAAGAGTAGATGCTATAGCTAAGGTTCCCCTGCCAAAGACCAAGAAACAGCTCCGCGGGTTTCTAGGAATGAGCGGATTTTGCAGGTCATGGATCCCAGGGTATGGAGAATTAACCAAACCCCTTGTAAAGATGACTAATAAGGACGAACCAGAACCCCTTGAATGGTCCAAAGAAAGCCTACAAAATTTTGAAACTATCAAAAGGGAACTGAGGTCCGCTCCAGCCTTAGGATTGCCAGACTACCGTCTCCCCTTTTCGCTGTTCGTGCATGAACAGAAAGGGGTAGCCTCCGGAGTTCTGACACAAACCTTCAGAGGCCAGGAACGTCCTGTCGCCTACTACAGTATTCAATTAGACCCGGTAGCTAAGGGGACTGTAGGTTGCCTCAGGGCAATTGCTGCCGCTGCGGAATTAGTGGACAGAGCCCTAGAAATCGTTCAAAATCAAGAACTAATCCTAAATGTACCACATGCTGTAGCCACCTTGTTAAACTTACGAAACTGTCAACATTTTAGTAACGAACGACTAAATCAGTACGAAGCTGCCCTGCTCACACCATCCAACGTGCGCATTAAAAGAGTCAATACCCTAAATCCAGCCACCCTACTGCCTCTGCCCGACGACGGGACCCCCCATCACGATTGCACCTTAGCAGTCCGCTTGGCCGAAAGGCCACGGGAAGATTTAGACCACCTTCCCTTGGAAAACCCAGATATCTCAATCTTTACAGATGGAAGTTCCAAGGTCGTGGCTGGAACAAGACAAACTGGGTACGCTGTGGTAACACACGACACCATCCTAGAAGCTGCACCTATAAACCCGCGCTACAGTGCGCAGGCAGCTGAGCTTATTGCCCTTATCAGAGCTTGCGAATTGAGTGAAGGCAAGCGCGTAAATATCTATACTGATTCCAAATATTGTTTCGGACTGGTACACGCTACGGGTACCCTCTGGAAACAGAGGGGATTCCTAACAGCTGCAGGAACACAAATCCCTCACGCACCGCTAGTGAAAAGACTAATGGACTCCATACATTTCCCGAAGGCCATCTCAGTAATACACTGCAAAGCACACACAAATGGCACGGACTTTGTCTCCTTAGGGAATAGTATTGCGGACGCCGCTGCCCAGAAGGCAGCGGCCATGAGAGGGGAAATGTATGAAAATGAATTTCAAGCCATCTTAGTTCCAGCCGATGTAGACTTCAATCGAATGTATCGCACCGCTAGTGTAGAAGAAATAAGCTCATGGCAACAACTGGGGGCACACCAAAGGGACAATGCGTGGGTTTTGCCGGACGGACGTCTAGCAATGCCTAAAGCCTGGGTACCCCGCCACCTCCGGGTTTTACACAATTTCACACACTGGGGAGCAAACCGCCTAGCAGACAGCATCCTTAGGCATTGGTATGCCCCAGGTGCACACCAATTTGCGAAGGCAGTATCCAAAAATTGCACCATCTGCGCCGGATTCAACCCAAAACAAGAACCACGCAAACCACCAGGGTCTAGACCTTGGGCATATATACCCTTTGAAAGCCTACAACTAGATTTTGCAGAACTCCCGAACTGTATGGGGTTTAAACAATTACTTGTCATAACAGACCGACTTTCAGGTTGGCCAGAAGCTTTTCCATGCAAACGAGCAAATGCTCAAACCGTTGCCAAAATCCTCATGCAGGAAATAATTCCCAGATACGGAGTTCCACGTCGATTAGACTCTGACCGTGGGACACATTTCGCTGCAGAGGTAGTTCAGTCTGTCACCAAGGCATTTGGAATTAAATGGGAACTCCACACCCCGTACCATCCGGCCTCTTCAGGTCAGACGGAGCGGATGAATGGACTTATAAAAACCCAATTGGGAAAAATCTGTAAGGCTACCGGGCTAAAATGGATAAATGCTCTTCCGTTAGTCCTACATAATATTCGTAGCCAGCCGAGAGGACTCTTGAAACTATCTCCCTATGAACTCCTGTTCGCCAGACCCTCCCCGACTCATACCACCCAACTCCCCGTCTCTGAGCTAGAGACTGGGGAAAACGAACTGACTGTATATGTTACACAATTACAACGACAACTAAAGAAACTACACCATTATGCAGCAACCTGTCAGAATGTTCCCCTTGATGTCGATGCTCACTCCTTCACGCCTGGACAGTGGATTTGGGTTAAAACTTACAGGCGAGCCACCTTACAACCCCAGTGGGAAGGACCCTACCAGATTCTCCTGACGACCCCAACTGCAATCAAGGTCTCTGAACGTTCTGCCTGGATTCATCACACCTTCTGTAAGTCCGCACCAAACCCCAACGACCTGGGTGACGTTGCAAGGACCTCCCCATCTTCCATCAACTCCACCGAAGACACCGTCCCACTCGACAATCCCGCGCCAGCCATCGAATCCCCCCAAGACCCTCCCGAGGAACCCACCTCGATCCCAATAACAGCCAAGGAAGGTGACCAAGGAGACCTGGAGAAGTGGATGTCAAAGATCCTTGTAGTACCTGAACCAGACGACCCAGATCATCCACCCATACGAATGCAGTTCCGGAAACAGAAATGCCACGACACCGGGAGCGGGACCTGAAACCCCAGTTTTTGTTTTACCTTCCCTTTCTCATACCACCTTCCCAAAACCCAACCCAGTTTTCCCACCCTCCTCCCTTATCTTTCTCAAACCCAAAAACCACCACCCCCTCCCTTCCCTAACTGTATCGTGTCTGTCGAGTTCTTTCTTTATTTTTATACAGATTTTCGCCTCTGCCAACCCGTGAGATGGACCGGACCCTGCTCCTGGGATACTGTCTCGCCTTCATCACCTACGTCGCAGCCCAGCAGCTCAATTGTGGAGAAAATCCTTCTGAGTTCTTCTTCCTGGATCATCGGACCGTCGACTCCTCTGACCCTACTTCCTTGAACAACCTTGGAGACTTCAAATTCTGCCTTCCCGGAACTAAGAGGTGGCTACCACATGCCTTTCGACCCCAACTGCGAGGCACCCAAACCTGGGAATTACTTATAAGGTCTGCCTCCTTCTCTATATTAGGACGTGCTTTCTTTACCCTTGACCATTCCTGGAACCGGTTAACTTGCCACAATGGAACTTCTCATCAGACCCAATGGGGCACCACTATTAAGACTTTTGACCCCGCAGAACAAGGACAAGGACTTTGGGGGGAATACACGGACTCTATGCATTATGACTTTTGGACTTATGGATTCATGTGTACCAATCCATCCACTGCTACGACCATTCAAGGTATCTGCGTTCGAAAATTTTGTTGTATATGGGACATAGGGACGGCATCAACCTGGGAAGGAAATAGGTATGTCGAGGGATGGTTACACTCAGTTGGAGGTGGGGCTAGTACGGAATGGGACCATGTAGGACCCCAGAGATGCGGGGGAGTCTCAACTGACCTACACTTACTCCACCGACAGGACCCTTTACAGCCCCTCGGCACTGCCCCTAGAAACGTCAACCTTACAGGACTTCCCTTGCCCCCGCGCATTTCCGATATCTCTGCATGGCAAAGTAATACGTACGTCCAGCTCCTTCAGCGGGCCGCCCATGCCACGAATTTAACTGACTGCTGGATCTGCACCCATATCCCATCCCACATAGAGCAGGGAGTGCCTTTCGTTGCAAACCCCCTCACCCTCCAACAGTATAAGAGTACCTACCTCCTGAACCGGAACCTTACTTTCTTAAAGCCCACTTCACAGTATATATACCTGAGTGGTGAGTCCCAAGGACCCATTTGTAGAGAATTTACAGGAACTGGAAGCCATGTGGGTTCTAGCAAATGCCCCGTTACGATCTTAATAAACCCCGGAGAGGACCTCACCTTAGTCAGGAATCACACGCATTCCCGTTCTTACCCTGATCTCAAGTCTGCCCTGACAGCCGTCTTGTTCCCGTTCATTCAAGAATCACCCATTGACGGTCTCATAGAAGCCTTTAGCACCGGACGAATTGGGAAACCCCTCAGCGGGCTATTCTGGCTCTGTTCCTCCCAAGGTTATACGTGGGTCAGTATTCACATGAGAGGATCCTGCTTCCTCGGCCACATACACCCAGGGTTCCGGGTAACCCAGGACTTACCTACCGGCCGCTTGAGAAACAGGAGGTCCCCGACTACCCCGTTAAAACCTAAGGCAAAGGCAGAGACCTGGCTCCGCGCAGTGTTCCCAGCCTATGGGGCTTTCTCGAACCATATGGACATCTTAAAACTAACGGATATTTTGTTGCGGTTCATCAATGAATCTGAGGCCGCCACGCTAGCAGTGTTAACAGAACTCACTCAGGTCCGATCCCTCTCTATTCAGAACCGCTTGGCTCTTGATCTCCTCCTGTCAGCGCAGGGCGGGACCTGTAAGCTCATCGGGGCGGAGTGCTGTATGTATGTATCCGATCAGACCCTGAATATAACAGCACACCTCCGAGCCATCGATTCCCTAACAAAAGATCTCCACGAGGTGCAGAATGAAGGGGTCTCAGACTGGGATATCTGGTCGTGGCTTCCCAATGCCTCCTGGCTCAGGGAAATCGTGAAAGGCACCCTTTTTCTAGCTCTATCTTTGATCCTCCTCCTTACCTCCCTTTGCTGTTGCCTCCAATGTTTCCCGGCTATGTTAACTCCCCGCAGACAAAAGCCCTCCCCAACCTCCTTTCAAGCTCCGTTATGTCCTTCCCCTGAGTTCCCCGAGATAGTACCGATGTTCCACCTTGGGAGTGGGGAGTACATTACCCCGGTGTGCGGAAATAATTTTTAATTACTTAAAAATTAATCCGCAGAGAGGGGAAATGTTATAAGGGGCAGGGTAAGAGGAATTTGCCCCCATGCATTACGAGACTACCAATGTACAGAGAGGGGACAGTTTAGCCAGAGAGAAGCCATTTTCTTGACTTCATGGTTCAAAAGTCAAGAGAAGCCTATTCTGCCGTATCAAGGTAAATTAATCCCCTGCTGACCCAGACAGTTCCTCCAGACCTCTTGGAAAACACACGCACCCTTTTACATAACCCATTGCTAAATCCTGTCTCACACCCACATGGAAACTTGCATAATCGCACCTCCAGCCAGATAACCAAAAACGATAACGATCACCCATTCTCGGAACTTCCACCCTCCCAAATCCCCGCCTGAGGTGCCCTCCCTTGTACTTTTCATGACCCAGATTCAGCTGAACCATGGACCTTTTTAAGATATATATATTTATCCCTAATAAACTATTCCGTTGTTCCTTTAGTAATGTTATGGTGTCCTCTATCATGTTACCCGATGCATCTCCCTATTCTCTACTCTGTATGAAACTGTATCTATTTACGAAACCGCAATAATATAACCTTGCACTGATACCTTGAACCTTTCTATCAAATTGTACCTGTTTAAAAAATCCTGCCATCCTGAAGAATTAATTGTTTGACTCTACTATTTGCAAAGGTTTCCACTTATGCACCCTTCTAAGCTTTTAGTTCGTTGTCCTTGATAAAATGTTATAAGCTGTCAAACATCGCTCTGAACTGTGAACGTTTTACCGCTGTTAGAATTGTATCCTCTCTGTGTATTATTAGTTACTGTATAATATCTTCTTCTTCTTTAACTTTAAGTGTAGTCTTTTCTCTCTATTGCAAACGTTGAATATTTGTATAAACTTTGTTGCAAGTTAATAGGCACCTCTGTGGCACAACATATTTTACGGACTGTTTCCACTTCTTCTTGATACCACACTGCCACCTAGCCAGTCTAAAAGAGCACGACTCAAATACACACTTTCAGTGAGAACAACAATTTTATTTGATAAACAGGTGTTATCAACAATCTTCCCACATCCGCAGAGTCTTCCTGTCAAACAATAAGGAGACATGCATAATCATTACCTGGACTATCACCATGATATCTTACATCAAGAATTCCATCAACCCCTTTGTCCTCTCGCGATTACCCCCTCCCAGAACCCATTTCCCCACCTTTTATGCAATTCTGTACTATTGGAAATGAAACCTATAAATTTGTGAAGCTTCCTTTGTTCGGGGTCCCTTCACTTCAACTTGCTTGTGTGGACGGATCGCTATTGCAATAGCTTTATTATTTAATTAATAAAGTACCTTGCTTCGTACGTCCTGGTTTGGCCTCTGTTATTTGGTAGGCAGGAGACGCTCAAACTTCGTCTGCCTGCCAGGATACTTGGACTCTTCCTGGGTCAAGGATCCACTTAATTCTAGGACCGTGTAGCTCTGCAAATTTTTACAACAGTGGCAAGCGGCATATGGACCCAAAGGAAGAGCAGACAGGGAGGAGGAACCTCTGCTTCCTGATTTGGGGGATGTAGGGGGGGGGATGAGTCCCTCCATGGATTAACTGAATGGTCCCCTGCCCCCTCCCCTTCAGCACTGGCCCACCCCCTTCCTGCAAATGCACTCGTGTTGGAAGAAGAGCCCTCTCCCCTCCCATTCAGAATCATTCTTTTCTCCAGCTGTGGAGGCAGAGCAGAGCCATCCTGGCCAGGAGCCACCGCTAGCTCCCTCCTCCTGCCTAAAGTTGTTTCATCTTTTAAAGCCATCCAACTTGGGCCTCATCCTGGCCTCCTGCAGGATGTGAAGAAGGGCTTTTTCTCATCTGTCCTGAGTCACCCGGCCTCCAGCTTCGTTGGGCGTCCTTCCTTGGAGCAATGGATCCCCAGTCCTGCAACACCCCCCCCAAAAAACACCAACGCTTTCCCCCAGCCAGCGCAGTTTATTTGCAAAACACACAACGTGGAGTCGGAGATGCTTTGGAGGCAAATAATAATTAAATAAATAAAAACAAAATTAAATAAAGTGCAATGGAACGGGGCCCTTCGGCCTGAGATGGCAGGAGGGGCTGGGGTGGAGGCCTGCCCACCCCCCTCCCGTGGATGCAGCAGCTGCCAGTGTGAAATGGGGTGGGGGAGGTAAGGGAAATCTGCCCCCTTCCCAGTCCTCAGAAGTGGCACAATCCAGTGTGATCCAGAAGATCCGCAGCAGCAAAGGTACCCCTCTACCAGCAGGGGGCAGCACAGAATCGTCACAGAACCATAGATCTCTAGCGTTGAGGGGGACCCTGAGGGTCATCTAGTCCAGCCCTCTGCAATGCAGCTGTCCAGTGGGTGTACCGTCAACCTCCAAAGTTTAGCAGCAGCAGCTGATTCCTGATCCTCAGCATGGGGCAATTGGGGGAGCTGCCCCCCCCCGATGCTTGGCCTCATTCGCACACACCATGGAGGATGAAGTCAATGAGGTTGGGGGTATGTGCCCCCCATTTTGAAGGAGCAAATGTTGGTAGAGGGAGAGCGGGGGATGGCACAGTGAAGGGGGTGTCTCATGGGGGTGCTGTAGCTCTGAGCCCCCGCAAGGCAAAAGGAACAGCAGGGAGAAGTGAAAGGTCCCCCCACATTTATTGGGTCATGCACGGTTTTTATTCCATGGGGGGGCAGCACTGGGGCATTTGCAGGTTTGGGGGGGCGGGGGAGGCAGGAGGTTTGTTCCCTTGCAAGGCAGGAGGCAGGGTCTCCCTTTCTGAGGAGGGCAGGGTAAGGGGGTGGGGTCTCCCCCCCCCCACCTCACGTGACGGGAGCCACGACCAGCACCTTGCACTCCCGCTTGGCAATCTTGTCCAGGGAAAGAGCAGCCTTGTCGGGGGGCAGGTAGAGGGGTCGCCCCACGGGGGAGCCCACGGGGGGAGTGATTGCTCGGCGCTCCATGACGCTGCCTGACCTGTGGGGAGAAAGAGAGGCCTCAGTGGGGGGCAGGTGGGGGGGAGACCCCAGGAGCCCTGCCTCTCTTGCCTGCCCCCTTCAGCCCGCCCTCCTCCATTACCCTTCCTCCCGGCTCCCCAAAGAGGAGGACACAGAACTGTAGTGTTGGGAGGGACCCCACGGGGCCACCTAGCCCAACCCCTGGCAATGCAGGAATCCCAGGTGAGTCCTGCCCCTTCAGCCAGCCTCCTCCATTACCCTCCCTTCCTGTTCCCTGAAAGAGTGAGAATCATGGATTGTAGCATTGGAAGGGACCCCACAGGGCCATCTAGCCCCACCCCCTCCTGCACCCACCTCATGAGGTGGCCCCTGGCCGGCTGCTGGTGCGAGAAGCTCTGCGAGCGGCCCAGGCTGGCCTGGTGACGCTCCACTAGCTCCCGGACAGCCGGGCTGCCTGGGCTGCTCTTGCGGGAGACAGGCCGGGCCTCGGGAGGTGGGTTCGAGACACTGGCGGTGAACTGCAGCTTCAGCTTCATGTGCTGGGAGAGCTTCCAGGGAGCAAAGAGAGGGAGGGGGAGAGAGAGAGAGAGAGAGAAAGAAAGTGTCAAACAGAGTGGGGAGGCCAGGAGGGCAGCAGCTGCTTCTGCTTCCAAATACAGTAGCACTGGATTGTAGAGTTGGGAGGGAGCCCTGAGGATCATCCAGTCCAACCCCCTGCAGCTCAGCAGGTCCAGAAGGAACGGCTCGTCTGCCCATCAGCACCACCCCGAGTGCAGACACCAGCAAGGTCCCATTCAGAGCCAGAGTTGCCAATTGCAGACCCACAAGCCCATCTCCACTCTGCCAGAAGGACGTCAGAAGGGCCTGCTGGATCAGGCCAAAGGGGCAGTGGCATTCCTAGCCCAGCTGGTACCAGGTGTGGCGCCTGTGCGGGCGGAGGTGAGGGGCGGGCCAGGGAGGGGTGCGCCGAGAGTCACCCCCTATCACCCCCCTTGCTACGCCCCTGCAAAGGGGGCCCATCCAGTCACAGAACCTTAGAACCATAGTGTTCTAGGGCAAAAGGGGACCCTGAGGGTCCTCTAGTCCAACCTCCTGTGATGCAGGAATCTCAGCTCAAGCATCCGTGAGAGATGACCAGGCATCGTCTTCTCACCTGGTGCCCATTGTGAGGCTCCCACAAGCAAAATCCGAGCCCAAGAACAATTCTCTCCCCTCCTGTGGTTTCTAGCAAGTGGGGCCACCTTGCAAGAGTAGAACTCTGGAACTCACTGCCACAGGAAGCAGCGCTGGCCATCCAGATTCAGGACAGGTAAAAGAAAGACCGTCTCCACACCTGGATGGCTTTAAAAGAGGGTCGAGCAGGTGCATGGAGGGGGCTGTGAAGATTTGGGACAGATGAAGGGAAGTCCATCTTCATGCAGCGTCCGATCCTCTCTTAATGCCATCCAGGTTAGTGGCCAACCCTGCCTCCTGTGGGAGGGAGTTCCACAGGTTAACAGTGCTGCGTGGAAAAGGCCGTCTCAAGAACAGTTTCTTCTCTAGAGCGATTTTGGCCTTAAATGGAAAGTCTGGACTTTGAAGTCATCTTATTTTACTTGTTATATTGTATCGTATTGCATTTTTTTAATTAGTAGTTTGTAGTAATTTTGGATTATGTGGAATATCTGAGCTTTATCTAAGTGGATGTGGTAACCGAGTCATTTCATTGTTCCCGCAAGGGGACAATGACGATAAAGATGATCTTATCTCTCTCTTTTCCCTGTCCTGAATCTGCCCACGGTCAACCCCAGCATTGCCGAGTTGCAAGAATCCACTCCGGGCCATGCAGCCCAGCCCAGAGTCCGGGTGCAAGCATGTGGGGGTGCGCAGGGGCTTCTTACCTCGTACAACCCGGCCCGCAGCGCCTGGAAGGTGACGCAGAAGGTACGGGCGCTGCCCTTCCGGGAGAACCCCAAGTTGTTGAGCGGCGTGTGGCAGACGATGGCGTCCTGGGCGTCCTGGATGGCGCGCCGTTCCTCGCAGGACAGCTTCTTGCCTGGGGGGCATCAGGAAAAGGAAAGGGCAGCAGCCGTGTCCCCCCCGAGGTGCCCCAGAGAAGCCCCCAAGCGCAAACCACCAGCTTACGCTTTTGCGGGGAGACTGCCCCTGAGCTTGGAGGCTCTATTCCCTGTGAGCATAGCCAAGGAGCTCTATGTCACCCACTTCCTCATGCTCAAGACCAGGACCAAGAGTGGCAAGGCTCCCCCCACAACTCTTCCTGGCCGGAGAATCATAGAGTTGGAAGGGATACCCAGTGGTCATCCAGTCCGAAGCTAAAGAATCCATGAGAAATGGCTCCCCAACATCTCACAACAAAATATTTCCAGGCAGGACTCATAGAATCATGGAAACTCGAGGGTCATCATGGGATCACAGATCAGCCCTGCCTCTCTCACCCACCCCTTCAGCCAGCCTCCCCCATTGCCCTCCTTCCCTGCTCCCCAAAACAGGAGGGATAGAATTGTAGGGTGAGAATTATGGAATCAGACTGGTAGAATGGGATGGGAACCCCAAGGGTCATCCAGCCCAACCCTCTACAGATGGCGATCCTCCAAGGAAGGAGAGACCGCCATAGAATTATGGAATGGTAGGCTTGGGTGGGGGCCACCAAAGGTCATCCAGCCCAGCCCACCATGCTCTCACCAGCAGCCGCGCTCTCTGGAGTCCACACCAGGCGCACGGCCAGGAAGTCCTGCAGGTTATTGATGAGGGTGTAGGTAACGGTGAAGCGGCGGTGAAGGGTGACCGGAGACTCGCACTCGGCTGTCATGACGAATCGGGGACGGGCCAGGCGGATGCTGGGGAGCCTAATAATAATAATAATAATAATAATAATAATAATAATAATAATACCGTGCCCATCTGGCTGGGCTTCCAGCGCATATAAAAACATAAGAAAGCATCAAACATTCAAAGCATTTAGCAGCCTAAGGGAGGAAGGGAAGCTGTGCTGAGTGTCAGGGCAGGGAGGTGCAGAGAGGGGGGAGTCAGGGGCAGAGTCCCGCCCCACCCCACCCCGCCCCATCCCACCTGGGGGTACAGGTCCCCTTTGTCCCTGGGAACGTGAGCGGGGAAGTCAAGACGGGCAGCCAGCAGCAAGGAGCGGGGAAGTCAAGATGGGCAGCCAGCAGCAAGGAGGCAACGTCCATCGTCCTCATGCAGTCCTGGAGTTGAGAGGGACCCCTAAACGCCATCTAGTCCACCCACCCCCGGCAGGGCAGGAATCACAGCTCAAGATTTCTGCATGACTGAGAGAAACACCTTTTGGACAAAGTGGGCGGAGGTCCAGCCAATTGCAGGTGGGCCTGGCCCCCCTTTGCTGTGGTCACTCTGTGACGTGACCAAGTCCAGTAGCCCTCTATTCTCCTCTCTTCTTGCAGGACTATGCCTGATCCTCCTTTTTTAACCATAGCTGTCAAGTTTTGTGCCATAGCTGTCAAGTTCTCCCCTTTTTTTAAGGGAACTTCCCTTATGCTGAATAGGCTTCCTCATGAGAAAAGGGAAAACTTGACAGCTATGGTTTTATGCAGGCTTCCCAACCTTCCCTTCCATTGCATTCTTAATAAATCTATCTGAAGAAGTGTGCATGCACAAAAGCTCATACCTATGACAAACTTAGTTGGTCTCTAAGGTGCTACTGGAAGGATTTTTTTAAAAAAATGTTTTAAATGAACCTAGTTTTTGCTGCATATCAGTTTATAACACCACCCTAGTTTTCTCCTTGTAATCCTTCATTATATTTAATTGTTGTTTATACAAACACCCCTACTTGTAGATTGATTTTAGCATCATTTTTTAAAAAATATTCCCCAAAGCTGTCCCATTCTCCCTTTGTTTTCCCCGTCTTGGTTTTTTATTTTGGCTGTGAGATTTGCGAGTTCTGCAGGTTCTATTAGTTTATGCAGCCATTGTTCTTTAGCTGGAATTTCTTTTCCTTTCCAACTTCTGGCATATTCTAGTCTGGCTGCAGCCGTCACATATAGAGGAATAGGAGTAGGGATCTCATCTCCAATCATCGCTAGTAGAAAAGCTTCCGGGTGGTTTTTTTGGAAACATGATCTGGAGAATTTTTCTAAGCTGGTCCTAGATCATCCCCCATAACTCTGGGGCAAGTTTATGCTGCCACCACATATGGATCAAGGATCCCTCAACCTCTGAGTATTTCCAGCAGAGGTTGGACCCTTCTCTGTAAATCTTAGCAAGATCAGGTACCACCTGTAGAGCATTCTTTTTCTATTTTCTTTTATCAGGTAGCAAGCTGAAATATTAATAGTTTTGTTCCACAGCTTCTCCCAGGCTGGAATTTCAATGTTGTGTCCAATATCAATAGCCTAGTGTATCATTACTTCCTTGACCATCTCATCTTTGATCTCCCATTCCAGTAAATTTTGATAAAGTCTAGATATTAGCTTTTTAATTATTTCCCAATACCGCTTTCCCGAATACTGATACCCCTTCCAAAAAAACTTTGTCTTTATCTTTCCCAAAGACCTAATGCATTTGAAAGTACTGGAACCAGTCTGGAATCCAGCTTTGCACCTCTTCTGTTTCTTAAAGTCCTATAGAGCCCTCTTTGATTTCAAGGAGGTCCCTGTATGTACCCCAATCCTTACTCATCTTTAGCTTTTTAACTGCAGCTGTTTCAATAGGAAAGATCCACCAGGGAGTCTTGCTTTCTCGGAGGTCTTTATATCTCACCCACACTTTATATAGATTATTCCTTATCATGTGATTATGAAATCTCTTGTGAACTTTGGCTTTGTGATAGCACAGGCAAGTGTGCCATCCATACATCAGGTCGAATCATTCTAGGTCCAGAACACTTGTGTTTTTCTACTCCACCCACTCTTTCATCCAACATAAACAAGCCTCTTCGTAATACATTTTCAAGTCTAGGAGCCCAAATCCCCCCCCCTATTCTTTATGTCAATTAAAATTTTATATTTAGTCCAGGGCTTTCCCCCCTGCCAGATTAAATTAGCTACGTCCGTTTTCCATTGCTTTAAGCAGTGAGTGCCACTAAATACTTGAAGGCCTGAAACAAAAAAAGCATCTTGGATAGAAATTTCATTTTGATTGCAGATATTCTCCCTAGAAACGAAAGCTTCATTTGGTTCCATTTCTCAAGGAATTCTCAAGGAATTTATTATTATTTAATAAATCGGGGGGGGGGGGACTTTTTGAGGTATTTTTTAAATTTCAACCCAAGTCTCTACATACTTATCTTGAAATAGGTTCAGGGTTCAGGGTCCAACCACACTCCCAAATATTTAACGTTCCTTTCTTACCTGTAGTGGGTGTAGATGCTGGCAGTGAAAGGCAGCTTTGGGGTTGACCACTGGACCACGGCGATGAGAGGGACTTCCAGGCCCTGCGATTAAACCAGAGATGGTGAAGTTGGAAGGACCCCAAGGATCATCCAGTCCAACCCCCTGCAAGGCAGGGATCTCAGCCAAATCATGAGGCCATGCTGCATTTTTCAACTTCCAACTTCCAAAAATGAGGGGTGCTAAAAAGTTGTGGCAGGACTTAGGAATTCAAGAGATATGTTGGTTAAATTAAAGCAATTTAGTTCTGCTTGGTAAGTAAAACACGTGTAAAATGCACTAGAGATCATTAAAAACGAGTGTTAAGTACTTGCAGTTATATTATATACTAAAATTATTACTTTTATTTATATAGTATGCATTGCATATTTTATATTACCTGTTGCTTTCAGAAGGCAAAATTAAAATTATTTGGTTTCCTGAGAACAGTTTACGTGCTTCTTAATCAAATGTAGACTTACCAAGCTAACTGTCATCCAATCACAAAAATAATAGGAGATATGGATTCCTCACACCCAAACATATTTTTAAGACCCCTCGCTGCAAAAATTACCAGTAAGTTTCACCCCTTAAAATGATTGGTAGGCAGGAAATGATTGGCAGGCATGCTGGTCCCGCCCACCCCATGCATTATACCCCGCCTCTTCCCCACCATGGCCCCCTCCCTCATAGAATCCCAGAAGGAAGGGACCCCCAAGGGACATCTAGTCCAATGGCTCTCAAACTTCTTTCTCTGGGTCAGACGTTCAGAACAAAAACATTCTTGCACCACACTGAATTTTTTATTGATGAGAGATACAAAAAGAAGCAACTCCAGGCGACGCTTGATTTATAACAGAACTACTTCATCGTATGATCACAGGACACCCAGAAATTATAAAGCAACAGAGCGAGAGAGAATACAGGCGTCCTTCCCATAATATATTTATAGATGAGCCTCTTCCATCGGTACCTTAAGGAGGTCTACAAAGTCATGGAGAGGCGTGAGCCTGCCTTTGCTGGGCAATCTCATTTGAGACAAAGAAGCCCTCCTCTCCTCCTTGACACAAAGAATCCCTTCTCTTCTCTGATCTTTCATATTTGTCAGAGTTGAAGAACAGCCAGTGCTCTTGAAGAGAGGCTGGGATACTGTTTCTGGTTGTATATTCCCAAAGAGCCCAGAGGCAGCTCCCGTGTTGCATTTCTCATGTTTTGGCAACAGAGAAGCTGTCCATGTTTCTCATTTATATGAAGTCTAATTTGAGGTGGACAAACTTTCATCTCGTCAACACAAAGAAGCCTTACTCCTGCACTCGTTTTTAAAGTATACCTATCCATATTCTGTAAATAAATAAATAAATGTATGTTTTCCAATTCGGCTCTCGCCTTGTTATCATTAGACTCAAATTTAAACAATAACTGTCAATGCAGAGTTACAGGTAGGTAGCTGTGTTGGTCTGAGTCGAAGCAACAAAAATAAAATAAAATTATTTTGCATTATTTTGTCAATGCAGAAATTGATGTTTTTTTAAAAATCAGCAGCGCAATTAACAATAGCCTGATACTGGCAGCAATTTATAGAAATCCCCCTTGTAATCTGGCTAAATTATATTTGGAATGGGGCTGGATCAGAACGCCTCCCTCATCCCAGAAGGGGAACGAAATGTGCTGCGAAGAGACACACTTTCGGTGAACTTTGCTTCCTTTCTAAACAAGACAGAAGATACCTTTATTCCAACCCCAACCCCAGAACTTGTGGAGAGGAGAGTTGAATAGATCGGGCATCATTAAACGTACTGCTTTTGTACTGCATATGAAACTTAAGAAGAATGTACCACTGGACCAAAGATCCCCTTATTTTCATACAAGACTATCCACCCCCCAGGTCTGCCTTGAGGAGGTGGCAGCAATCCCCGCAGTGGGGGTGGGTTCGAGCCGGGTGGCGCAGACCCTCACCTCCTTGGCGCTGTCTGGCGGGGGCTGCTCGGGGGCCTGCAGCTGGAAGAGGAAGTTCTGCTCCTCCAGGGCCCGCAGGGAGCAGGGGCAGGAGGCTGTGGCCGAGGGCACCCGGGAGAAGGAGGCCATAGACACCTCACCTGACTGGTGGCTGGAGACAAAGGGGGAGAAAGAGGGGTAAGCGGGGGAGGAAAGAGGCCCCCACCTCCCAAGACTCCTGCCTCCATCCCTCCAGCTGCCCTGTCCCACTTCGCTGCCCCCACCCCAGCGTAGCCAAGTCACAAGGTTGTAGAATCGTAGGGTTGAAGAATTTGGAGGGGTCCCCGAGGGTCATCCAGCCCAACCCCCTGCAATCCTGAGTAATCTGCGTCAGCAGCACTGAAGTGACCTCCCCAAGGCTGTGTATCTGGAGATCCTGGGCTGCCCAGATGACAAGACCCCCCCCCCCACCTCTTGGCCTCACTGATGGGCTTCAAAGGAAAGCAGAGCAAGATGTTTGCCACCAGCCGGGCTGCAGGAGTTGCCGGAAGGAGGCATACAAAGCGCCAGTGGCGGAGCTTCAAGCTCGGGGTGGGGAGCAGGTGTGGGGCAGCCATGATGGTACCCCACTGGGATCGTCCACTGGGGGCGGTGCACTTCCCCTGCACCCCTGTTCCTCCGCCAGTGCAAGGAGCCATCCAAGCATCTTAGGGACTCCACTCTGGATTTGCATAGGGTTTGCTCCTTAGCCATTTCTCTCCCCCCCAAATATCCCGCAAGGCAGTTTTCCTTCCCCTAGATGGGCTCCCTTCCCAGATGGCCGAGCCCCACCTGCCCCTCACCATCTTCGTCTACAGCAGGAGCAGAAATTGTTTTCTCGATCCCCTCTGCTCAATCTCCCAGAGTCTGACCACACACAGGGGAAGCCCCTAACTCTCTGGGGGTTTGAGACCCACCAGCCAACCTCACCTGTCTTAGCTGGCCAATTGAAGACTGGTGACAGCTTCGAGGAGCTACAGGTGAGACCTGAGTGCAGGGTGGGGACCAAAGGTCAAAAGCCCCTGCATTAAGTGGAGGCATTTCCAGGCAATAATGGCAGATTGGGGGGGGGTCACCAGCTCCAGCCGACTGCCCTGCCCCAAACTTTTCCCTTACCAGACATCATCAACCAGTAAGACGGACCCATCTGGCATCATGGGAAGGTAACTGGTGTTGAAATTGGGCAGGATCCGCACATCCCACACAGAGAGCTCCTCCTGCGAGGCTGCGTTCAAAACTGGGGGTGGGGGGGAGAGGGTGGGTGTGCAAAAGATTAAAGGCAGGGAAAAGGTCCTGGGATCCAAAGAGACAACCCTTTGGGAAACATCTTCAGGTGCTCTTGCAAAGGATGGCATCCTCATTAACCTGTGGAACTCCCTCCCACAGGAGGCAGCGATGGCCGCCGACCTGGATGGCTTTAGACAAGGACTGGACACATTCATGGAGGAGGAGAGGGCGACTGGTGGCTTCTAGTCAGGAGTTCAACTCCTCCAAGGGAGTCCCTGGATCAGCAGCCTGGCGTCCCCCATCATCGCAGCCGGAATGTTGGGTGTGGAGAGAGAGCTGGACTTTCCAGGACACCAGTGTGCTTGATCCAGCAGCCTCTTCCGATGCTCCAATGGAACCTCCAGGTCCAGAGACAGTCTATCTGGATTTCCTGGCTCCAAGGGGCATTTGGCCACTGTGAGGACAGGATGCTGGCCTAGGACCTCATTTGGCATGGCTCTCTTTATGATCTTGAGAGGAGGAACCTAGAATAGGGCCCTCCTTTCACTCTGGGCTCTAGGTGGTCTGCCAGACCTTGGGCCTGAGGAGCCTACAGGCAGGTGCACAGCTCTGCTGAGGTTCTTCTGCCCCCAGCCTTCACTTAGAGACCCTCCAGTTGGAGGGGGAAAGGATGTCCCTCCCCAATGGCCCTGCTTACACATATGGGGTGGGCACCACCCACCGGAAAGGGCAGAGCATGGCCATCGGCAGGTCCCTGGATGATGGAGAGGCCCCCTGCCCCCTCCTTGCCCCTGCCCCAGCTGCTCCCCACATTTCCCCCAAATGCCCCCATGTTGGCTCCCCCCCATTCCCGCACCTTTTAGTACCGTCAAGTGTTTCCCCGACACGTTCAGGGGTTGGCATTTCAGCTCCGGAGGGGGCAGGACGGTCAGCATGGTGCTCACTGTAGGGAGGGGGTCAAAGGTCAGAGGGTGACTCCCGCCCCGCACCTAAGAGGAATTTCTTGGAAGGCAGGTGGAGAGAGGGAGGCTTGTTTGGAGGAGGACCCCCCCCAATTCCTCTCAATCGGGAGGCGCTGGGGCCGGGGAGTGGGGTCTGGGTGTTGAGCGGTCACCTTGCGCCTTGAAAGCCCCCTGCTCTTCCCGGAAGGTCTGCGAGGGGGCCCGATCCTGCAGGATGCTGAGGTAGCCGCGCTCCCGCACCTCCGCCTTCTCCTGATCCCGCTTCCAAACCGTCACCACGATCTGGGGGCGCAAAAGCGATCCGCGTGTGTTTCGTGGGGTGGGGTGGGGTGTCCACCCAGGTGCGCCCCCGCCCCGCCCCGCCCCACCGTACCCGCCCGGGTCTCACCTTGGCCTTGACGGTGGTGGGGGGCAGCTTGTCCAGGCAGATGGTCAGGGGGAAGATGACCTCGTCCGTGGACACGATGGGCTCTTCCATGGGCACCTGCGCGGGCCGGGAGGGAAGCATCAGCGGGCCGGATCCAGATTGCCCCCTCCCGCCAGGCACTCCGCCTCACCACCCCGCCACCCGCGTCCGCCCCGGGCCTCACTCCTGCGGCGGGTCTCCCGGGGGTCCCCTGGCCGTGGGTCAGCAGCGCTCGGCAGTCGCGGAAGAGGCTCCCGGGGGCCGGGTCGTCGTCGTCTTCGCGGGCCGGCTCGGGCTCTCCGCCCAGCGTCGCCTCGCCGCCCAGGCTGGCCCCGGGGCTGACGCTGGCCAGGGCAGAGAGGGACCCGGCCAGCTCCCCCCAGGGCGCCCTCCCGCCACCCTCCCCACCGGCGCCCCCCGGCCGGCAGCGAAGCACCAGCAGGAAGCGGACCGTCTCGCCCAGGTAAAGGTGGTTGCGCCGCGGCAGCGCCCGGTAGCGCCCGGGCTCGCCCAGCAGCACCTCCCGCGCCGGGAAGGGCACGGCCGGGAAATACATGAAGTAGTCGCACTGGGACTCCATAGCATGTGCGGGGGGGGAGGGCGGAGGAGGAGAGGGAGCCCCACAGATGCGGGGAGTGGGGCAGATTCCCGGCGGCGGCGGGGGGGGGAGGTCAGCAAGGAAGGAAGAGGGAGGAGGGAAAGAAAGAGAGGGAGGGGGGTTACGCTCGGAGGGGCGGGGGGAAGAGATGCGGGGCAGAGATGAGGAAAGGGGGGCAGATTCTCGGCAGCGCGGGGGGGGGGGCAAAGATCAAGATGGAAGAGCGAGAGAGGGAGGGAGGCGCCGGTGCGTCGTGGGGGGGGGGGGAGGCCGGGCCGGGCCAGGCCGGGCTGTGCGGCGCGGCGGGGCGGAGCGAGCCAGGAAAGAAGGAAGGAGGAAGGGAGAGAATGAAAGAAAGAGGAAGGAGGGGGAGGAGAGGGGGATGCGCTCCCCTCCTCCTCTTCCTCGTTGGCTCTGTCGGCCCCTCCCCCACGACAATGCTGCTCCCTCCGGGGACCCTCGGCCTCGGGGCTGGAGTCTGAACAGGTGCAAGGGGCGAGCGTGGCCCCGGGTGGGACTGCTTTCCTGCTGGGTGTCTCTGCAACATCCCCTATTTTGCGACCGGTCGCAACTCATTCCTGTATTCTTCTGGTGCATTTTAATGGAGAGACGCATTTGGCCTCAGCGTTGCATCCACGCAGGTATTGATAATTGCTTTCCTCTGCGGCTGATATGATCGTGAAGGTCAAAACAACGCCAGGAAAGAAACGGAGGAGATCTCGCATTGGCGGTGGATTCCTAGCGGGTGGTCCATGCCTCCTTCCGCTTCGTACAGGCTCCTGGACCCCTTCTGCCCTCTTCTGCCCCCTGGAGGGTCATCTGCGGGGCGGGGGATGGGGCAGAATGCTAGAATATTTGCCGCATAAAAACTCCAGGATTTGAGTGGGGAGTTGCAGGGGGTCCCTGGGTAGCAACCACCAGAGGCAGGCAGAGATCCTGGGGGGGGGGGCAATAGGGAGCCTCCAGGCTCTTCCTGGCTTGAGCTGGCAATACACCTGACTGGAGGCAGCTTTCGCACTCATGGCCTGCTGGTGGGCTTCCCTCAGCCTGGTCACAGGATGCCTGATTCAATGCACGCCCTGTGGTCGCATCCAGGTGTTGTGGGGCTCTTCTCCTATTGCCCTAGTCCAATGGGGCTTCCTCAGGTGCCCTTATCCAGCCCTCACTCATGTGGGGTTGGCATTCTGGGGGTGATCCCAACCCAAATTGTGGGGTGCTCTTCCCAGGGTGCTCCACCCGGCACCCACTCAGGCATCTTTCCAGGATCCCCCAAAGGCCTTTTTTATAGTCCCAGGCCTTGGCAGGGAAACGGCATCTCTTCTACATTCAAGCGCTGCTTCTCTCATGGCTTGAGCCGTTCTAAGCCTAACGCTCCTCTGCATCTTTCTAGGGTTGCTTACAGATTCATAGAGGCATATTCACTTGTGGGGGGAACAAAAATATACGAGGGTGCAGAGCAGCCACAAAAAGTCCAAGGAATGGACACTTTGTCATCCTCAATTAGAGGTCAAAGAGCTTCTCTGGATGTCTTCTAAAATCAGAATAAACTTATCCCTTATGATGAGGATGAGGATAAAATATTTATGCCCCACCTTTTCATGTGCATGTGTGTATGTACCACACACACACACAGTTTATTAACATACAATTTCAATCTCAATCTCACAATCTCAGAAGAGAAGGTTAAGGGGTGATATGATAGCCATGTTGTTCAAATATATAAAAGGATGTCATAGAGGAGGGAGAAAGGTTGTTTTCTGCTGCCCCAGAGAAGCGGACACGGAGCAATGGATTCAAACTACAAGAAAGAAGATTCCACCTAATCATTAGGAAGAACTTCCTAACAAGGAGTGTGGTGGAGTCTCCTTCTTTGGAGGTCTTTAAGCAGAGGCTTGACAGGCACATGTCAAGAATGCTTTGATGGTGTTTCCTCCTTGGCAGGGGGTTGGACTGGATGGCCCTTGTGGTCTCTTCCAACTCTAGGATTCTATGATTCAATGAGAACTGCATAGCACCAGCTGTTTCATTAAAAGCAGCCATTCCCCCAAAGTCTGTAGGAACGAGGTCTTCACCTGCCAGCAGAAGGACAAGGAGGGAGCCAGTCTGGCTTCTCTAGGGAGGTGGGAGTCCCAAAATTGTCTGGCAGCAGCCACCATGACAATGCCACCTGTCACATCCCCACCAAGGGTACCTTGAGGGTGGGAGGAGCAAGAAAAGGGTCTCCCTGGAAGATCTCGAAACCAGGGCAGGTTCCCATAGGGGACTTTGAGACTGCCTGGTCCCCAGCTGTGTAGGGCTATTTTGGTCAAAAGCAGCACATTGAGTTGTGCCTGGAAATAGGCCGGTGGCCATGGGGACGGTGGCAACAAGGGGGTCACCTGCTCCCAGTAACCAGCCCTGGTCAGCAATCTGGCTGCAGCAGCTTGGGCCAGCTGAAGTTTCTGAGGCAACTAAGGAAGTGTTGCTGGGGCCCAATCCAAGGACCCGGTGCAGGTGCTTAAAGTGTGCCAATGTGCTCCTGATGCAATACATAGAGTGCGTGAGATGCTGGGACAAGCAACAGGAGCTCACCCCGCCATGGGGATTCGAGCTGCAGGCTTTCCGGACCTTCCCATTGGCAAGCCCAAGAGGCTCAGTGGTTTAGACCACAGCACCAGCCTTGTTCCTCGGCCTGAAGTGAGATGAGCACCACACCCCATAGTCCCATTTGACTGGATTTAACTTTTGGAGCTTCTGCTGCTTTTACCATCATATTGCCATACACCTGTGTTCTCCCTGACATTTTGCCAATTCAGCAAAAATTCCCCCCTGACACCATTTTTACACCCGGAAACCAGGACATGTCAGGAATGGACAAGCCTAGCCCTGATACCCCCTGCCTTTCGACCTAGCCTCCCTCACAGGGGGCTTGTACACCCCCTTGGGCTCCTTGGAGAGGACAAGAGGTGGGGGAAGCACCTGTCAGGGGTGCCTGAGTTAAGATTCCTGCATTGCAAAGGGTGGGGCTAGATGACCCTTGGGTTCCCTTCCAACTCTATGATTCTGTGAATACAAATGCATTGAGTAAGTAAATAATATCTCTTCCTGTCGTATCTTCTCTACTTCCAGACCTCCTAATTATACAGTATCAAATTCCTTCAGTGCCACAGGTTAATATTCTTGCTTTCCTATTTCCTCCCCCCCCCCCTATTCTTTTATCTTTTAGACGTTACTCTATTTCTGCTAGTAGAGAATTGTTTGGATAGTACACTTTTAGGTACTTTTTATAAATACTCCATTCTTTTGATATTTTTTGTGGTGATCCTTCTCTTATTGAGTTGGTTAATTTTGCCAGCTGTAGATATTCAAGCATAAGTGCTTGCCATTCTACTACTGTAGGCAAGTTCTCACTTTTCCATTTCCTTGGATTTCCTTGCCACTAGGATCCTGGTTGCTGTTATTGAGTATAGCAGTAAGGTTCTTGCTTCTTTCTTAATATCTGGTGGGAGTATGTTCAGCAGAAACATTTCCGGCCTTTTCTTAATTGGTTGTTTAAATAGTTTTTTATTTTCCCTATAGATACTATTCCAATATTTTCTAATATCTTGGCAGGTCCACCACATATGGTAGTACGACCCTATTTCAGTTTTACACCTCCAACAGTGTGGATTTGCCCCTCCATACATCAGTCATAGGCTGTTCACGTTGCGAATAAGTTTTTTTTTGTGTGTGTGTGTGTGTATTTGATTATATATTATTTACATAACTTTTTTTCTGTAATTTTTGCTTTTGAGATGAATTTGTTGAATTGGAAAATATTTTGTACACTGAAGACAATCTGTTCGAACTTCTTTTTAAACAATAAAGTTTTTCTTAAAAAAAAGAGAGTAAGTAAATAATAATCAAACTCCAGGTCACTGATGAGCAACTCCAGAAATGCAGGCAGGATGGACGCAAAGGAGATGAAAGGTGGAGCACACCAAGTGGCCAATAGCATTTCAATTTATTGAAAAAGGACCAAAAAGAAACAAAAAAGGATTTCCCCCCTTTTAAAAAATGGTTAAGATTAACATCCTTGAAAAAGAAAACAAAAAAAGGCTGCCTTGTGGTGGGATCCATGGATCCCGCAGTGTCCTAAGTGCTGGGAGGAGGAACCCAACAGCGCCCCCCGCTGAGGGCAAGAAGCTCCACAGTCCCCAATGGAAACTGATCAATGATGGCTTGGGTGGGGGAGGGGAGGTTGGGTTGGGGGTCCTCCTCTCCCTCCAGTCCAGCTAGCAGCTCTTTGTAGGTGGTCTCCTTGGCTATGGAGAGAGGAGGGACTCTTCCATGCATTGTGTTTTGAAGCATCCTTAGGGAGCACCCTGGGTTCCGGTTTCCGCCTGCAGGAATGGCGGACCTGTTTTCCATCTCTCTGACCTTCGTAAGGAATTTGGCGGTTGCTAGGGGAGTAAATGGCAACCCCCTACCCTCTCCGGGGGTTACGGAGAGGGGCCGCTGGCCCGCGATGCCCCCTGACCCACTCCGACTGTTTTTGGAGTGGGGGGAGCTTGGGCTGAGCACTTACGAGGGCCAGGACTCCCGGACGCTAATCTGCATGGCGGGGATTTCCATGGTTAAAGAAGATAATTAGGCTTAAATCTATGGACATACTTCAGAAGGAGGGGAAGAAGCGCTGTTTACTGCTGAGAAATTTATGCTGCTGAAAGGAGAGGAGTCAAAGATTGTACTGCATCTGGAAGAAGGATTGATGGGGACGGAGCGATAAGGGAAGTGAGTTTTTATTTTTTTTCCCTTCATATTGCTGCATCGTACCTTCCCGGACGCGATGTCCTGGCTTGTTTGGAGTGAAAGAGAAGCAAAAGACTGTGTGAGTTGAACTTTATAACTGTTGTTACTGAGCATATTTTTTTAAAGATGTGGAGTTGCCGATGAGAAAAGCCTCCCCCTAGTCGGGCGGAAGGGGTTCTGGACGCGCTCGGAGGATTTATGAGTTGTGACGCACTTTAAATTGGAGCAGCGACCTGAAGCTAAGTTCAGCTATAGGGCAAGGAGATCCATTAATTTACCAAGAGTTTATGGTTTGATGTTTGGGTCTCCTGCCTGAAAAAGCTGTAAATTCTATAATGATCGTGAATCTTCATGGCTATGAGAGAAAGCGAAAGTGATTTGAGCTTTTTGAGATGGCGCTGCTTCGGGCTGCTTCGACGCAACAAGGAGCTCCATTAAGAAGATTTATGGGGAGGCTGGACTGATTAACTCACACAGGAGAAAGAACATCTGTGAAACTTTGTTTGATATTTATCTCAGCGGCTGGGAAACAATCGGATGAAAGTGGAAAACATCTATGTGACTGTAAGGGGAAGATCTGGATTATTATGAACTTGGAGGACGATTTGAACTTTAGAAAAAAGACGGCAGTGGACAGTTGCGAGGAATTCCCAATTTCTTGAAGCATGGGAACCCAAATAAAAAATTCTTTAGATGATTTGGCATAACATTCGGTTTGATTGATATATATATGTGTATAATTTGAAATATTGAATGTGATATAATTGGTTTTAATTGGAAAATTAATAAAAATATTTTTTTTTAAAAAAAAGGGAGCACCCTGGGCCAATCTGGTGCCTTCCAGGTATTTTGAACTATAACTCCCATTATGGGAGCTGTAGGCCAAAAGAAGACCTGCTGATGTGTAGCCTCTCGCCTCCAAAGGATGTATTGGGACGTAGGTGCCAACTCCCTGGGGTGTGGGTGCCCAAGCACCCACAAAATTCCCCACGAAGCAGCTGGGCACCCACAAATTTGCTGCCAGGGCCCTGCATGCTGCATGGCACCCATGGCCATAGGGCCAAGTTGGCACTCCTGCATTGGCATATAGGACCAGGTGGGCATCTGTCACCAGCCCCTTGGGGCATGCTGGGGCCCACGAACTCTTCTGGATCCCAGGAGACACATGCCCTCCCCCCACCCCACCTGCAGGACCAGCCTCAGCCCCCAGACAAAGAGCCCCCCCCATGGCCAGAGCAGAGTGTGCCTGGCTCTGCCCTCTAACCAGCACCAATTTAAGCTGCTTCCCTCCACCCCCACCCTCTGCAAGTGTTTAAAGCCCTTCACATGAGTTGCTTCAGTGCTCCACACAACAGCCCTACAAGGTGGGTGGGGTGGTACCATTAGTCTCCCATTGCTGATTGTGGATGGGGGGGGGGGAAGAGACCTCATCTCCTTCCCCATCATGGGTCTGCAGCCAAAGCAACAAAATGAACCCAGGTCTTTGAGGCTCCCATGCCAGCAGGCTGCCCCTCTGGCCCACTGTGGCTGAGTCCCAGGGAAAGAGGTGTGGGGATTCCCCCCCCCCCGATGCAGGACCCCACTTCCTTGTGCAAAGTCAGGCCTGGCTGAGGATGCTGAGCTGAGTCACACGGCAGGATCCTGTGGCTGCTCTTGAGTTGTGCCTGAGAAGACATTGTCGGGTCCACTTTTCATTCCGTCCTCGCTGACAGGAAGGCCTCTTGAAGCTGATGACCCAGCAGTGGCCACATTTAACCATGGGCTGTAGTGGCATAGCATGTGTGTGGGGGGGTGCTACCGGACAACTGCCCCAGGTGCAAAATACTTGCCTTGCCCTGGGCGCTGGCAACCCACGCTATGCCACTGATGGGCTTCATAAAGTCCCTCCTCTCCTTTGGTGGTTTCTACGTAAAGGTTGGGTGGTCATCTGCCATGGATGCTTTGGTGGTGATTCCTGCATTGCAGGGGCTGAGCTGGATGACCCTTGGGGTCCCTTCCAACTCTATGGTTCTACAAAGAAGTCCTTCCTTCCACGTGAATCTCCCAACATCCAGCTTCTTTAGAAGGCCCAGTGCCAGAGGGAGCTTCTTCTGGGAATCCCAGAAATGTGGGCAAATGAGATATTTTGTGGCACCTCAGGTCCTCTGTGCCTTCAGCACCCAGCCCATGCCAAGCCTGTTGGGGGCCAGTTGGCCTTTTTGCACCCCCTTCTGCTTGCCACTGCTCAGGGTCCACTGGGGGGGGCTACCTCACGCCACCAACCTTGGAGCCGTTGCCCTGTGGGGGCAGAGGAAACTGTTTGGCATCCAGAAGGTCCTTGTACTGGAGCTCGGGGGTCACCATGCGCTGGCACAGCACCTGCCATTCAGGGTCCAGGCTGGGCCTCAGGGCGTAGCCCAGGATGGGGGCCTGTCCAAACTGGAAGGGGCGGATACGCTCGTCTGCTATCTGCCCTGCCTCCAGGGGGCCCCCTCCCCGCAGGCACTGCTGCATCCGCTCTGCCCGCTGCCGCCGCAGGACATCCACCTCCTGGGCCAGGCGCGCGCGGCCAAAGCGCTCTGCACGCTCCCAGAAGCTGCGGTTAAAGTGAGTGTAGAGGTGCCAGTCCAGGTTGTTCCAGGCCTGGAGTCGGGCGGCCTCTGCGGGCGCCAGGGGCCGGATGGACTCAGGGCTGCGGAAGTTGTGGCGGAAGGCCAGCATGTCCTCCTCTCCCCAGCAGAGGGCGTCACGCAGGAGCACCAGCGATTCATCCATGTGCTCCGTCAGCAGGACCAGGTGGAAGGTGCGCTCCAGCGTGGCCAGGGCAGCCTGGATTGGGGCCAGGCCAGGGGCCGCTGGTGGGTCCAGGCCAAAGTCAAACCACAGCAGGTTGCGGGCATAGTGGTTGCCCCTCTCGCCGGGGCGGTAGAAGCGCTGGGGCGAGGTCAAGAACTTGGGCAATGTGCCGGCACGGCGGAAGGCAGGGACGACACCCCGGTAGTAGGAGAAGGCCGACTCGGCCAGGGAGACGGGGTGCCTCACGATGGAGAAGTAGAAGCTGTCCGGGGGCATGACTTTCTGGACCTGAGGAGGGAGAAGAAGACATGCTGGAGGGGGCAGGTGGGGCAGAGTCTGGTCCTCGAAATCCCCCAGCCTCATGTGTGTCTGAGGCCCAATTTGCCCTTTGGCAATGGACAGGCTCTCGGCACTTGCTCAGAGACCCAGGTCTGCAGTTCTAGGATTCTATGAAATGTCCAGTTCTGCCCTTGGGTAGAAAACAAAGCTGCATTTGCCAGTACAGTGGTACCTTGGTTTATTCACTTAATGATTCCGTTCTGGAAGTCTGTTCTTAAACCAAAACCGTTCTTAAACAAAGGTGCGCTTTCCCTAAGGAGGCCTCCCGCTCTCAGTGCCCTTCCACTGTTTGGATTCCATTCTTAGACAGAGGTAAAGTTCTCAAACCATGGCACTATTTCCAGTTTTGCAGAGTTTGTAAACCAAATTGTTCTTAAACTGGACTTTTCTTAAACCAAAGTACCATTACAGTCATAACATGCATCCCCATCAGAAGCTGCGCCTTGGTTTCTGAACATTTTGGAACTCGAACAGACTTCTGGAACAGATTCTGTTCGTACTTCCGAGGTACGACCGTGTATGTGAAAAGGATCTAGAATAGAAATAAGCCAGTGCTGTGTCAGAAGAAGACTAGTGTCCTGATCAGGGGAAGTCATAGCACTCCTGTATTCTGCCTTGGTGAGACCATGCCTGGAATCCTGTGTCCCATTCTGGGCACCACAATTTAAGAAGGATGTTGACCAGCTGGAAGGTGGGCAGAGGAGGGCGACCAAGATGACGAAGAGTCTGGGAACCAAGCCCTATGAGGAATGGTTGAGGGAGCTGAACAGGAAGTGTCCCTCGGACACTTAACTTCTGGTGAGGCAGCCTAGAAACGCCTTGACTTCTTTTGCTGCTGCATCACAGGGTCTGAAAGACTTTTTAAAACTGCCATTGGATGTCAAGCCTTTCCTCATTCAGCCCCCCAAATCGGAAACCCAAGCTTCCACTCTTGCCCAGGGCTAAGGCTGGGAACCCTCCTCGCCTGCATCTACTCATGGAGAGCCACCAGTGCTCTGGGGAATCCTGCCTTGCAGGGGGTTGGACTATCTGGCCCTGGGGGATCCAGCTGGATCAGGCCAACGGAGGCCCATCTAGTCCAGCCTCCTGGTTTTGCAGTGGCCAACCAGATGCCCATGTGTTGGGAAAGATTGAGGGCACTAAGGTAGGAGAAGGGGACGACAGAGGACGAGATGGTTGGACAGTGTTCTCGAAGCTATGAACATGAGTTTGACCAAACTGCGGGAGGCAGTGCAAGACAGGAGTGCCTGGCGTGCTCTGGTCCATGGGGTCACGAAGAGTTGGACACGACTAAACGACTAAACAACAACAACATTGGGTTAGAGTTCTATGAGGATTACAAAAGGAGAGAGTGGGTCAGACTGTGCCTTGGCCAAAGGCCTGGCAGAACAGCTCCATCTTGCAGGCCCTGGGGAAAGAGGTCAAGTCCCTAGTCTCTTATGACAGTGTTCCACGTGCCCCCCATGCCCCCCATGCCCCCCAGCCCCACTCTTTGAGCCCCACCTGGTCTCACCTCAGGCAAGTTGAAGCGCATGTGGTGGCAGAGGATGTCGAAGGGGCGCCCTCCAGGACGCCACCCTTTGACCCGCTGTGCCTGGAAGAGGTTAGGGTAGCTGAACTGGTAGCGGGCGGGGAGGGCAAAGCGCAGACCCCGGGCGTCCCCAAAGCGATGCAGGAGGTTGACGATGGTGCTGCTGCCCGTCTTGTGGCTCTTCAGGAAGACCAGGTGGCGTCTTGGCTGGCAGCGGGGTCCTGGCCGCCCCTCCGCCTCCTCCTGCTCCTGCCCCGCTTTGGCCAGAGGGGGAGCCCAGGGGGTCAGGGGCAGCTGGGACAAGGAAGCCCTGGAGGAGGAAGAGGAGATCAGAGAAGCCCTCACTGGCCAGCCGCAGTGTCACAGGGGGTTGGGCTGGATGACCTCTGGGGGTGCCGTCTGACTTTCCAATTCTAGGATTCTAGGGCATTGCCTTGAGTGGCCACCGGGGGGCACTGCTGAGCATTGGGTGTTGCTGAAGGCAAGGAAGGTGGAACAGTTACCTCTTCTGAAAGGAGACCCCAAAGAGCTGGAGGGTGAAGCCGATGGTCATGGAGACAGCCAGGGCGGCCCACAGCACCTGGAAGCGGCAGCAGTGCCCATGGATCACCCTCATGGTCCTCTGGCCTCTGGGGGGCAGGGCGAGAGAGGGGCAGGCCAGGAAGCCACAAGCCTGGAGGGGAGGAGGAGGTTTGTAAATGGAAGAAAACAGACCCACAAATCACTCCCCTGAGGGTCATCCAGTCCAGCCCTCTGCAATGCAGGCATCTTAGCTCAAGCAGGTGGTCTCTGCTTTTTTAAAAAAAAACCAAGGAAGGAGAGACCACCACCTTCTGAGGAAGCTTGTTCCACTGCCATTTGTCCGTTCCTTCCTTGTCATCTGAATCCTGCAGTGCAGAGGGTTTGAGTAGATGACCCTCAGGGTCCCTTCCAACTCTATCGTGCTACGAATCCATTGGTTCAGAGCGTGGAAAACAAGCTTGCTCCATCTCTCCCAGGCATGGGCAGCAACCTCTGCTCAGCCTCACCCACTGGGGCAGCTTGCCGGAGGACCATCCAAGGCTGCTGAAACTCCAGAGGGAAGCAAGAGGCAGATAGTGTGCTCAGTTCCTGGAGGTGCATGGCCTGGGGGGGGGGAGTCAGAGGGTGGTCCTTCTGGCCTTCCTCATCCCACACCCATGTCACACTCCCCACAGTTGCATCTTAGAGCCCAGCACAGAAGAGGCAGCCATCTCTGGGGTGTGTGTGTGTGTGTGTGTGTGTGTGTGTGTGTGTGTGTGTGTGTGCAGGAGCAACACCTGGCCAGTGCCAACACGGATCCTGGCCCGGCCCGCCCCACACCTGGCCTTTCCCCCCACTCTGCACACATCTCGGCCCAACCCAGCACACAACCCAGTTGCTGCGGCGTCTGGATGAGCCAAAAAAAGTGGAGGCGGAGGAAGCAGCAGCCAGGAGACAGATGGACCCAACCCCCCGCACAAACTGAGGGTACCTGAAGGCGGAGTCTATGGGGAAGGAGCCCCCCCCAGATGCTGCAAACCCAGCACCTACTTGCCTCCCACAAAGGCCTGTGCTGGAAGCAGGAAAGAAGCCCCCTCCCTCGAAAGAGCAAACCTCCTAGCCCCAGACAAACCAGGTGGATGAGTCGGCTGGCATTCTGCTGGGCAGGAGAGGCTCTGCCGGGTCAGGGGCTCCATGTCCCTGGGGGAGTACGCCTAGGAGAGCCTCCTGGCCCCTCAGCCCCCCCATTGCTGCGGCTGCCTCCTCTTTGGCGCTTGCCCTTTCTTTGCCTTCCGCCTGCCACTCCTCATTAAGAACTAGGAGGATTAGAAGGCCTGGACCAGCCTGGCAGATGGCAGCAGCCCTGCGGAGGAGGCTTAGGCAGCACCAGGTGGGTCGGGACTGGGACAGCCCAATGGGCCCTGCTGCTGCAAGGAAAGGAGGGGATCACATCCTCCACCCTCCCTCCCAAGGCCGGTCCTTGTGGCACCCAGGGCACTGGCATGGAGAGAATGGGCAGAGAAGCAGTTTCCTCCTTGGTGGGCAAGCAGCAAAGCTCAATGTGGGAAGATTCAGGGCAGACAAGAGAAAACCCTTCTTAGTGAAAATGAGGAAGTCCCTCCGGTAGGAGGAAACAAGAGCCACCAACCTGCGTGGTTTTGCAAGGGAGGGTTATCAAGGTCTAGTACCGTAGCTAGGATGGTTTGGCCCAGATCCTGTTTGCAGGTTTCCTGAAAGACTCTTCTGAGGTTCTTCTGAATGTCTTCAGTCCTTCCAGGGCTCCCCAAACCAGCCCTGTCTGGGGCAATTGCCTGGCCTGGCTGTCCGTCCGGTCCCCGTCCCCCCCCCCAGGTCTCCAGGGGGGTAAAGGAGGGTCTGCTTGCGGGGAGACTGATAAAATGTCCAGGAGATCTAGGAACCCTCAAGCAGAGAGAGGAAGGCTTGAGGGAGTTGGGGATGTTTAGCCTGGAAAAGAGGAGACTGAGAGGAGATAAGATAGCCATCTTCAAATATCCCAAGGGCTGCCACATGGAAGAGAGAGGAAGCTTGTTTTTCTCCTGCTCCGGAGGGGAGGACCCCAAACCATCGGATTCAAACGACAAAAAAGGAGATACCGACTCAACATCTGACGGTAAGATCCCTCGGGAGGGCGCGGACTCGACTTCTCGGGAGGTTTTTGAGCAGAGGTCGATTGGCCCGCTTTCAGGGATGCCTTAGCGATGACTCCTGGGCAGCCGGGGGTTGAGCTAGAAGACCCTTGGGGGTCCCGCCCAACGCCACAGTTGTGCGACTCCCGTCTGGGTCTGCACTATCGCCTCCTCGCCCTGCTTCCGCCCTCTTCCCCCCCCCCCGCAGCCCCTCTCTGCCGGCTTCCCCCACGTGGCTCCCTTGGCACCCGGAGCCGAGCAGCTGCCGGCCAGCTGTCCCGGGGACACACGCCCAGCCCGGGGGCCTGGCGCCCCGCCCGTCCGCTTCCACCAGTAACTCCGAGCCGAGGCTTCCTCCCGGAAGAAGCCGAAACAGAGAGGTTTCTGGGCACGTGCAGAGCGCCTTCTCCATCTCTGCGCCTTGAACTGCCCCCGCCCCCGGGTCTGCTCCCCAGCTCCCCGGCCCCGCCACAGCTCTGGCTTCGCTTCTGCTGCCCCGGACTTTCTTTTTGGGTGGCGCGGGGATCATCTGTCCGTGCAAACTAGCTGAAAATGCATGAGATTATTGCGGAGAGGGCAACAAGCCGGGGGGGCTCCCTAATCCCCCGCCTTGCCCTCCCCATCAAGGACTCAGACCGATCCACCCCCTCCCGAAGCGCAGCTGCCCCCGCCTCACCTGGGAAGGGCAGTGTGTGTTTGGGGGTGTCGCTCGCTCAGAGCCGCCCCCCGCCGTTGCCCGGGCGCCTCACTTCCATCCTGGGGGGCTGGGGAGAAGAGAGCCCGATCCGAGCCTCTTCGGGGGAACCCCTCGTTCCGAGGGTGGGGGGCAGACTGGCGTGGCGGAGCTCCGCCGCCTCTCTCCTTCCCTCCCTGCGTTGTTCTTCTCCTCTTTCTCCTCCCGAACTTTTTCCTTCCCTCCTTCTCTCCGCCCCCTTCTGCCTTCCCAACTTTTCTCTCCCCTCCCCCGCCGCCGCCCCGCCGGCCGCCTTTTGTCTGCGCCGCCCCAGCCCCTCTCTGGCCCCTCTCCCCGGCGGGCGGCTGAACGGTGGGGGGAGAAGGAGCTGCGCACGATTCTCCCCCCCCCGCCGCCCCGCGCCCCCTCCCCTTCCTTGGGCACGCTGCTCCCAGAGCCAGCCTCCTGCGGGTCCTCAGGGGGCAGGAAGCGCACCCTGCACATGCTCTGGAGTCTCTCTCTTTTTCCCCCTGGATTTCGGGGCGGAATGCTGCGGTGGGGGGGGGGGGTTCGCTTTCTTCTCGGCGGCTCAACGCCTCCTCCTCCACCTTCAGCAACCCAGACGCCCCCACCTCAGGATATTTTAGGACTTTTAATCTCACGGTCGTGGGTTTGAGCCCCACGTGGGACAAAAAGATTCCTGGATCTATGATTCTATCTGCTGCTCTTTGGATCCTAAATGTTTGGAGGCTCCATGGCCTGCAAGGTGGGGCTGGAGAAGGGGTGGGGGTTTCTGCTGGGGCATAAGTGTCCCCACCCCATCCCAGAGGCAGAAGATTCCTGCATGATGGAGGGGTCAGACTAGAGGACCCTTGGGTGCCCCTTCCAACTGTCTTTCTCTCTCCTCAATAGGGCCTGCTCTGGCGAGGGACACACAGAGGGAGACCCACTCTGAAGGAAGAGGTTGAGCATCTGCCTTGCAACAGAACGCCTCAAGTCCACACACACACACACACACACACACACACACACACACACACACACGAGAGCATCTCATGTCAGGATTAACATAGCAAGTCAGAAGAGCCTGCAGCTGCATCCTGCCTGTGTCCCCTTGAGTCCAGCATCCTATTCTCACACAGCAGCCACCCAGGTGCCTCAGTGGGGGGTCCACAGGCAGGACCCGAGTGCGAGAGCAGCACCCTTCCCTGTGACCTGATAAACCCTGGGGAGCTGCTGCTGCCAGCCAGGGCAAGTGGGATGGACCCCAGGGGTCTGACTCCATCTCAGTCTGGAGGGGGCACCCTCTTGGCAGCTGGGCCTGAGCTCAAGAGGCAAGACCACCCCCACCCATTGCCTGCCCCAGGCCTCTCCTTTACCCCCACCCCACCCCCTCTCCACTCCCCACCCCCTCTTGCACAAACAAACATCAGGCCCAAAACAACCACCTTGGGCAGCAAATTATACCTGGCAAGCAAAGGCTGACTGTCGGCTGTGGAGATGGCCTGCTTGCTCTGCCTCAACATTCCCCCCCCCCCACTAATGTGCAGGGCTGGGTGCCTCTCTCTCTCCCCCAGCACCTCCAGAGGTGGGACTCTGGCTCCCTGCCCTTGCAGGCTCTTTTGCAACCTCTCTGGCTCCTTCCTGGGAGCTGTCTGCCTCCATCCCCTGCTCTCTCTCACTCACACAGGCACACCCAACAGCTGGACAGAGTCAGAGTTTGGCCTGGGAAGGAGGGGAGCCAGCCCAGCCCACCCCCACCCCTGGGGATAGTCTCTCCATGGCGTGGGGAGGGGGCAGCTGCTCTCCAGCGGAAGGGTAAATATAAGCAGAGCCCTCCTGAATCAGCCCAGGGTCATCTGGCCAGAGCCCAGGAGTGGTGGGTGGGAGGCACCAGCTGGGGAGCCCCCCCCCCTGGGAAGGAGGCTCAGAACTAGAGGACTGGTGGTGGGACAATGATGAGAGGTCAGAGGGAGAAGAGGGGGCAACCTGGGAGGAAGAGGTGTCAACTGCTGGAGAGGCAACAGGGTTTAGTGAGCAGGAAGAGGCTGGAGCAGAGAGCAGCTCAGATTTTGAGACTGAAGCAGAGGCTGGAGAAGAGGCAGGCTGCTGAAGAAGCCATACTTTCTCCTGCTCCCCTCCCCTGCTGGTCTCCCAGAGCCAGAAGAGGTATGAAGAGGGCGGAGCAGAGACAGACAGGGTGAAAATGTTTCCAATTGCTTGGGAAGGACTCGGAGAGAAGGAGACCACCTCATTGGGGGGAAGAGTTGCTGTGCTCACTAGGCCTGGCCTCCTCTTGGAATAAAGAGGGTTAACTTCAGAGCCGGCCCTACGGTCAGGCTGGGTGGCGCAGGGTGCCACGGCGCCGACCCACCAGGGGGGGCGCCTCGCAGCTGCGCCCACCCACCCGCCGGCTGCTCTGCCTTGCAGCAGTGTTTTCGGCAGCCGCGCTGAGCCCGGCCACCCAACCCGCCCGTCGTGCTGGAAAACAGGGCGGCGGAGGGATCCGTCGCACCATGGCGCCAGAGGTCCTTAAGACGGCCCTGGTTAACTTTGCTGACACTGTGAGTTATTGCTGACCTGCTCCTGACCTGCCCCGCCCCCGCCCTGACTCCCAGCATCCTGACCTCACAGTGGCTGAATAGTTGCCTGCTGTGGGAAACCAGCAAGCAGAGTCAAACCCCTCCTGGGGTTTCCAGCAACTGGTGTTCAGAAACATGGCTGCCTCCAAGCATGGCCAGAGTCTTATTTCTTCCCCATAAATGTGTATAATCATCTTTTAGAGCCATCCAAGTTGGTGGCCATCACTTCCTCCTATGGGAGGGAGTTCCATAGTTTATGTACTGCATGAAAAAGTATCTTCTTTTAGGTGTCCTGAATCTTCCAAAATTCAGGTTCATTGGATGTCCACGAGGATCATAGAATTGTAGAAATGGAAGGGACCACGGTGGTCATCTAGTCCAACCCCCTGCAATGCAGGAATCTTTTGCCCGACTTGGGGGTTGAACGTGTGACCTTGGAATTAAGAGTCTCCTGCTCTTCCAAGTGAGCTATCCAGGATGCAACCAAAAGGCTCAAGGGGGTGGAGCAATTCCCCTATGAAGAAAGGCTGCAGGGTGGGGTGGGCTGTTAGAATCATAGAATGTAATGCAAGAATCCAGAGAGTTTAGAGAAAAGGCTGGTAAGAAGCAACACAACAGAAGTTGTGCACGGCTATAAGAATGAGGGTGGGGAGACATTTTTCTCCCCCTGCTCCTAATCACAGTGGGGTCACCCAGTGAGTATGTACATCTAAAACTCTCTGGTTTGTTGCCGTGGGATGCAGCCATGACCGCTGCCAACTTGGGTGGCTCCATCCTCTGAGGATGAGGAACAGGGTGTCCTCGGGGTGTATCTGCTACTTCCTCTGAACCAGGGGAGGCTGTGCAGGCCTTGAGTCAAAGCCCAGAGGCAGGGATGGGCTGGAGTGGAGTCAGTAGGAGACGGAGACTGGAGCCAGGAGGAGGAGGCATTGTGAGGAGGTGGTTCTTGTGTCCAGGAACGAAGGGATGGCCTGTTCTGGGAGAGGCTGTGCCTGGTTGAAATATGTAGCTGGAGGTTCATGGAACTGTAGCCTTGGAAGGGACCCCAAGGGTCATCCAGCCCAACCACCTGCCATGCCAAATCTCAACTGACAGGTGGTTGGATTGGCTCGGGGTGTGTGGAGTGGAGTGCTGATGCCCAGGTATGAGACTGGCACACTACTCTTGGTCATTCCCGGGTGCTGACAGTTTGGCCCTGCCCACCCCATGCCTTAATGTAGCGGTTCCCAAAGTGGGTGGTAGAGCCCCCTGGAGGCCTGTGGGATTCCCTGGTGGGGTGAGTGTGTGTAAAGGACCATCAGGCTTTGCAAAAGGTGATATCCCTCAACCAAGTTCACCCATTTTACTGACTTCATTAAACTAGCCTTAACTGGGTTTTGAAGAAATGTGCAATGAATCATTTCTGTTTCAAATGAACGCTGTGATCACTAAAAGTCAGCATGGGTTTCTGAAAAATAAGTCATGTCAGACTAATCTGATCTCATTTTTTTGACAGAATTACAAGCCTGGTAGATGAAGGGAACGCTGTGGATGTAGCCTATCTTGATTTCAGCAAGGCCTTTGACAAGGTGCCCCATGATATTCTTGTAAAGAGAAGCTGGTAAAATGCGGGCTAGACAATGCTACCATCCAGTGGATTTTTAACTGGCTGACTGACCGAACCCAAAGGGTGCTCATCAATGGCTCCTCCTCATCCTGGAGACTAGTGACTAGTGGGGTGCCACAGGGTTCTGTCTTGGGCCCAGTCTTATTCAACATCTTTATCAATGACTTGGATGATGGGCTTGAGGGCATCCTGAGCAAGTTTGCAGATGACACCAAATTGGGAGGGGTGGCTAATACCCCAGAGGACAGGATCAGACTTCAAAATGACCTTAACAGATTAGACAACTGGGCCAAAGCAAACAAGATGAATTTTAACAAGGAGAAATGTAAAGTACTACACTTGGGCAAAAAAAATGAAAGGCACAAATACAGGATGGGAGACACCTGGCTTGAGAGCAGTACATGTGAAAAGGATTTAGGAGTCTTGGTAGACCACAAACTTGACATGAGTCAACAGGCTGATGCAGCAGCTAAAAAAGACAATGTAATTATGGGCTGCATCAATAGGAGAATAGCATCTAGATCAAGGGAATTAATAGTACCACTGTATTCCGCTCCAACCAAAATGGTCAAAGGCCTGGAAATGATGCCTTATGAGGAACGGCTTAGGGAGCTGGGTATGTTTAGCCTGGAGAAGAGAAGGTTAAGGGGTGATATGATAGCCATGTTCAAATATATAAAAGGATGTCATATAGAGGAGGGAGAAAGGTTGTTTTCTGCTGCTCCAGAGAAGCGGACACGGAGCAATGGATTCAAACTACAAGAAAGAAGATTCCACCTACACATTAGGAAGAACTTCCTGACAGTAAGAGCTGTTCGACAGTGGAATTTGCTGCCAAGAAGTGTGGTGGAGTCTCCTTCTTTGGAGGTCTTTAAGCAGGGGCTTGACAGCCATATGTCAAGAATGCTTTGATGGTGTTTCCTGCTTGGCAGGGGGTTGGACTGGATGGCCCTTGGGGTCTCTTCCAACTCTAGGATTCTATGAATAATGGTTTTTTATAGGGTAGGGAGGCGGCACAGGGGGTGAGTTTATGGAACTTAGCCAGGAGCAGCCCAACGAAGTTTGGGAGCTGCTGCTGTAATGTCTTCCTGCTGAGACCACGACAACATGCTCTTTGTGAATCCAGTGCCTGGTTGGCTGCTGTGAGAACAGGAGCCTGGAGTAGAGGGGTCATTGGCCTGATCCAGCCTCAGGCTGTTCTCATGTTCTGATGAAGTTGCCCTGGAAGCTGCAGCTGGTGCAAAAGGCAGCTTCTGAGCTCTTGCAGTGGGTGGGCAGGGAGGGGATCCCTTGTGCCAGTAGAGCCCAAAGCACTGTGCCGCCTGCCTGGGGGCTGCCAGGCCCCCTTTGGGGTGCTGGTGATGGATGTGCAAATCCCTGAATGGACAGGGGACCCTCAGTCCTTTAAAGACGGCATCTCCCGGCTGGTGGGGTGTGTGAGAGAGAGTCAAGACTCAAGTTCTCCTTCTTGGAGGCTCCATGATGGAGGATTCTTCACATTGCAGGGGGTTGGACTACATGACCCTTGCCCCCCCCCTTGGTGATGCATGTTTGTCACCATCGTTTGGGCATGAAAGAAAGGAGATTTCGACTAAACATCTGGAAGAACATTCTGATAGCAAGAGCGGTTCAACAGTGGAAAGGTTTCCCCCGGGAGGCAGTGGTTTTTAAGCAGAGGCTGGATGGCCATCTGTCTTGGATACTGTAGTGAAGATTCTTGAATTGCAGGGGGTTGGACTAGATGACTCTTGGAGTCCCTTCCAGCTCTACAAATCGATGACTCCATAGAAGCATTCCTGTTCATAATTTGAAAAATAACAAAAGAAACAGAAAAGAAAACACATTTTCTGTGCAGCAATTCTTGAGCTGCTGGTCTTCTGTCCTCAGTCTGTAGTCTGAGGTGAGGACAGAAGACCAGCAGCTCAAGAACTGCTGCACAGAAAATGTGTTTTCTTTTCTGTTTCTTTTGTTATTTGTCAAATTATGTTGTAATGCTGCTCTGGATTCTTTGGGGAGCAGCAGCAGGGTGGGTATTGTAGAATCACAGAATTGTAAACTTGGAAGGTGCCACGAGGGTGATCTAGTCCCACCCCCTGCAATGCCGGAATCTCTGCTAGACGATGCTGACTGCATAGAAGCCGGGGGGGGGGGGGGGCGTTAGGGTTGCTCAGAAGCACTTCTTGTTTTGGCCACTGCAAATCTTCCTAATGTTCTTACATTTGGCTCATTTGGGGAGTGGGGGCCCAATGGGATCCACATTTTGTGGGGAGCCTGTTGCAAGAGCCCTTGAAGAGTCCCTCTCCCCCTGGGTCTGATCAGTGTGCAGAGCAGCTGTAGCTTGACACCTCCCAGGCGCAATCCTGGCTGGAAAAGGATTTGGGGCCAGGGCCCCCACCCCTGTTGGCAGGAGCGAGGGGACTCTGGTGTCTCACCTGCTGAGTCATGGTTCCTCTTGACCCCAAAGGACCTTTCTTGGCAGGCACCCACTCTGGATGCCAGGTGTCCTGGAAGGAGCCCAGTCTGTGCCTTTCCATTCCCTGAGCAGGGCAGTCTGGAGCAGGTCGGGCGCCCTGGCGCGGAGGCGCGGAGATCGCTCTGGTGCCCCCGCCCTCGCAGAGTCCCGCCTGGTTTCTGCGCGCCCCACCTCCCATCCCGGCGCCCTGGCGCCCCGCGCCACCGGGACCTTACCTAGAGCTGTCCGTGCCCCTGAGCAGGGAGCCTGGCGCCTGGCGCCAAAGGGACAGAGGGACCCTCCAGGCCAAGCCCCCCACAAAAGAGGGCCAGCCCCCATTTTCCATGGCAGCCAGAGAAGGAGGGCCTTCCACCTCCCCCAGCTAGTTTAAAAGAAAAGGGAAAGGCTTGTATCTCAGGGGAAGAGCAATTCTTTTGCACAATGGTCCCAGCTCAAACCAGGTAGACTCTGGGGTTGGGGGCAGGCGGGGGGCAAGGAGGAGCCCCTGCGGACCTAAGGAGGCGAGTGGTGTTGTCCTGAAGTGGGCGCATACAGAGGAATGGTGGGAGGAACCAGGTGGGGAACCCCCAACAGAAGAAGGCTCAGAGCCCAGGAAGGGGTGGTGAGACAACGATGAGGGTCAGAAGCAGGAGAGTAGGAGGACAAAGGCCAAGAGGCAGAGATGAGTAGGGCTGGTGAAGACTCGCAGGTGTCTCCCCCTCCTGTGTGGGGCAGTTCCTGTCCCCGCTGGTCTCCCTGAACCAGAAGAGGTACTAAGAGGGTGGATCAAAGACAAGCAAGAAGACCAAGGAGCCTCAGATCGCTTGGGAAGAACCACATGGAGGAGGAGACGGAGGCAGCTGTGGGAAGACCTTCAGTCCTTGCAACTGCCTCACTGGGGCAAGGCAAGACCTACCAGGAAGAGTGATGGGTTCACTAGCCTGGCCTCCTGAGTTGTTCTATTTCTTTGAATAAAGAGAGTTCACTTCACTGACTGACCTGCTGCTGACACTCGCCCTGACAGCCGCTGGGTGGGATTGGGGCAGTTGGGGGCCAGGGCAACTTGCCCCCCCCCCATGTCTCACCCAATGGCCAGCCATGGCCTCACATGCCCTGTGGTCCAAGCACATTGGGCAGCAAAAGAGGACATGGCTGTGACTGGATGGCCACTGGGATGGTGTGAGGGAGCCGAATGCTGGAAGATTCAGGACAGAGAAAAGGAAGGCCTTCCTTATGCAGTGCAAACTGTGGAACTTCCTCCCACAGGAGCAGCAATGGCCACCAACCTGGATGACTTTAAAAGAGAAGGAGGCAAATTGATGGTGGAAGAGAGGGCCCTCAATGGCTCTGCGCACTTCTGAATCCCAGTTGCCAGTGACCCCAGGAGGGGAGAGCTGCTCTCGTGCATCTGGTTGGCCACTGTGAGAAGAGGATGCTGGGCTAGATGGGCCCCCTGTGGCCTGATCCAGCAGGCTCTTCTTACAGGGCTCATGGTCAGCTGTGATTCCCACGTTGCAGAGGGTTTGACTGGATGACCTTTGGGGGCCCCCTACCAACTTTATGTTTCTATGATTCTTAGAATCACTGAATCATAACGTTGGAAGGGATCCACAAGGGTCATCTAGTCTAACCTGCTGCAATGCAGGAATCTCAGCTAAAGCATCCAACCTCTGCTTACAAACCTGCAAGGAAGGAGTCCACCACCTCTCATGTGAGCCCATTCCACTGTCAAACAGCTCTTATTGTCAGAAAGCTCTTCCTAACATTGAGTCTGAATCTCCTTTCTTGAAGCCTTGGGTTTGAGTCCTACTCTCCAGAGCAGGAGAAAACAAGCTTGTTCCCTCTTCCATGTGATAGCCCTTGAGCTATTTGAAGATGGCTATCCTATTGCCTCTCAGTCTCCTCTTTCCCAGGCTAAACATACGCAGCTCCTTCAACCGTTCCTCATCAGGCTCGGTTTCTTCTGCTCTCCAAGGTAATGGGAGAGTCCCAGCACCTGGCTTGTCTGCCTCAGCTGCCCAACGGTGTTGGGTTGACCCGGAGGGGTCAAGCCTTGGCTACGGGGTGGAGGGGAAAAGCAGGTGGCTGCCCTAGGGCGAGTGGAGGCCTGTCGAAGCCGCCCAGACCCCCGCCCGCCACCCCAGTCAGCAATTTGCAGGCAGCTGGCGAGGCTTCCCGAGAGACAAGAGACACAGAGAGGGAGAAACAGGCCTCGGCAGGTTCACCGTCTGGCCCCGGCCGGGAGGCAGCAGAGGCGGGAGGGGCCCCGGTTGCTTGGCTGGCCCTCCCTGGGGGTGGGGGCGTGCTCCTCCCCTTGCGGCTCCTCTTCTCCCCTGCTGCCCCATCCTTCCCAGTCTGGAGGGCCGCCTCCCGCTCCGCTGGCACCGAAACACAGGCTCCTTTGTCCGCCTTCTTTGTCCTGAGAACGGGATCCGGACGGGAGGGAGGCCGTGCGCTCATTCATCCGCGCCTAGAAAGAACAGGGCTGTGTGTGTGTGTGTGTGTGTGTGTGTGTGGTTCCGCTCCATATAGGATCATAGAGTTGGAAGGGGAACCCAAGGGTCATCTAGCCCAACCCCCCTGCTGCAAGGCAGGAATAGCAGCGAAAGCATCCCTGGCAGTAGTGAAGGAGGGCGCCAGCCTTGGAAGGAGTCCCGGGAAGGGCCGCCTCCTCCTCCCCGCCTTGGGCTCAGCCGCCCGAGACTTGATTTAATCCTTTTCCCGGCAGGGCGTCGGGTGGCGATTCTCTTTCCGATTGTCCTCTTCTAATCCCTCGAAAGGATTATAGCGCTGGGGGTTTGTCTGCTGTGGGGCGGGGGCGGGGGGGGGAGCAGGAGAGGAAGATCAGGGCACAGATGGCTCCAGACATGCCTTTTAAGAACATAAGAACATTAGAAGAGCCTGGCTGCTGGATCCGGCCAAAGACCCATTTGCCCAGGCAGCATCCGAGCACAGGAATCCTCTTCCTTCCACCCCTGTGGCTTCCTGGAATCTGGAAGCCGGGCTGAGCCATGGCCCTAGCAGCCCTCTGGAGCCCTTTCCTACTGCATGGATGTGTCCTCCAGTCCTCTGTTAAAGGCACCCAAGTTGGAGGCCATTGCTGCCTCCTGAGGGAGGGAGTTCCACAGTAGCTCTGTTCTTCATGAAGAGGTCCTGCCTCTTCCAACCTTCAGCTTCATTGGATGCACACATGGAAAACTTGGTCCTCTTTCTCTGTGCTAGGCATCATTTTACAAGCTTCTATCTTATCGCCCAACTAATGAGGGTGAAAGAGGAGAGCACAAAATATGGTCTGAAGCTCAACATCAAAAAAACCAAGATCTTGGCCACTGGTCCCATTGCCTTCTGGCAAATAGAAGGGGAAGAAATGGAGGCAGTGAGAGATTTTACTTTCCTGGGCTCCTTGATCACTGCAGATGGTGACAGCAGTCACGAAATTAAAAGACACCTGCTTCTTGGGAGAAAAGCAATGACAAGCCTAGACAGCATCTTAAAAAGCAGAGACATCACCTTGCCTACAAAGGTCCGTATAGTTAAAGCTATGGTTTTCCCAGTAGTGATATATGGAAGTGAGAGCTGGCCCATAAAGAAGGCTGATCGCCGAAGAATTGATGCTTTTGAATTATGGTGCTGGAGGAGACTCTTGAGAGTCCCATGGACTGCAAGAAGATCAAACCTATCCATTCTGAAGGAAATCAGCCCTGAGTGCTCACTAGAAGGACAGATCGTGAAGCTGAGGCTCCAATACTTTGGCCACCTCATGAGAAGAGAAGAATCCTTGGAAAAGACCCTGATGTTGGGAAAGATGGAGGGCACAAGGAGAAGGGGACGACAGAGGACGAGATGGTTGGACAGTGTTCTCGAAGCTACCAACATGAGTTTGACCAAACTGCGGGAGGCAGTGCAAGACAGGAGTGCCTGGCGTGCTATGGTCCATGGGGTCACAAAGAGTTGGACACGACTAAACAACTAAACAACAACAACATCTTGTCGCCTCTTATTCTTTCCTCTAAACTAAAAAGTCCCAAACACCGCAACCTCCCTTCACAGGGAAGGAAGTCACTTCATTCCCCTTGACCCTTTCAGTGGCCCTTTTCTGAAACTTTCCCGACTCCACAATATCATTCTTGTGGCCAGGTGACCAGAAGAACTGCACACTGCATTCCATTGTAGAACAGCCTCATGATCTCTGCAGGTTGATTTTCCGTTCTTTTCTACGGAGCTCAGTCTTCTCTGCTCTCCAGGGTTTGGGGTGGAGCCTTTTCCCACCTGCAAATGCCAGCGGTGGTTGAACCTGGGGCTTTCCTCCTGGAAAGCGGGTGCTCTGCTGCCACAGTGGGGGGTGAAGTCCTTCCCCAAATCACCCCCCTCTGCTGGGGGAGACCAGCCTCTCCACAGGGGATGTATCTGCTGACGTTGCTAGATGGTAAAAACAAAGCAGCTTACAAAAAGTTCAAACATAAAAATAAAAACAATATAATATACGGTAAAACAGGGAAATTGGGGGGGGATCACAATATGTTAAAGCTTACAAAAAAGTTAAAATACTAAGTTTCACACCAGCATTTCTTTCTTTGTATGCTCTATTTTATTTTCAAAAATGATATCTAGGTACAGAATAATAAGAATGTCTCCAGGAGTACAGATATCGGTTATTTCTGAGTCAAGTAACAACAGGAAATATAACTTTTAACCCCGCCCCGACTCCCACATAGTTATTTTTTGTTTGCAATCCACACACAGTGCATTCTCTAGAACAGCGGTCAGCAAGCTTTTTCAGCAGGGGGCCAGTCCACTGTCCCTCAGACCTTGTGGGGTGACTATATTTTTTTGGGGGGGGAATGAACAAATTCCTATGCCCCACAAATAACCCAGAGATGCATTTTAATTAAAAGCACACATTCTACTTATGTAAAAATATGCTGATTCCCGGACCGTCCGTGGGCCAGACTGAGAAGGCGATTGGGCCAGATCCAGCCCCCGGGCCTTATTTTGCCTACCCATGCTCTAGAATAACAGCATAACTCTATTACAAGTGAGACAAAGTATAAGAATAAGACCAGGAAAATAATATTTAAACACATCATTATCCATCTTTAGCTGCCTTGCAAAAATGCTCCTCTTCAACTAGGTCCTGTTGATGAAGGGCAGCATGCAATTTTAATAAATAAGAATAAGAATATACGTAAAAGGATAAGATCATCGTCAGTAAATGCAATGAACAAGATGGGAATAAAGTACTAAAATATCAATACAGATGTTAAGTGTTCCACAGTATATGAAGGAAGATGCTGCGTATAGCCTTTATTAACACAACCAGGGGCACCAATTTGCCATATTAGGGGACGCATCATGTGATGCATCACGTGATGTCACGTGATGCGTTCTGCCCCCCCCCCCAGCGCCAGAGCACTTGTGCCACACGGGCGTCCTGCTCCTGCCCCCATGATGCCAGCACTTGCGCACCAGGTGGGAATGGGAATTGCGGAGGTGGGCTCTGCACTCGGCCTCCTTCTCCCTGTGGCATGCATACCGGGGGCCGGTGAACACAACTAATAAAAGAGCTCCAAGTTGAAGCACAGCAGCATTTCTAAACACCTGTCTAACAAGAATGTTTTTAGCAGGCGCTGATGATAATAATAATAATAATAATAATAATAATAATAATAATAATAATAATAATTTATTTATTTATAGCCCATCCAGCTGGCTGGGTTTTCCCAGCCACTCTGGGCAGCTCCTAACAGAATATTAAACAGAATAAAACTTCAAACATTAAAAAACTTCCCTAAACAGGGCTGCCTTCAGATGTCTTCTAAAAGTCAGGTAGTTCCGTGTTTCTCCGAAAATGGCTTATTTTCAGGGGGTGTCTTATTTCCCCCCCCTGCCGCAGCCAGCATTGCTGCTGCGCCTATTGCTGAGCCAGTGTGGCATAGTGGTTAAGAGCGGTAGACTCATAATCTGGGGAACCGGGTTTGCGTCTCTGCTCCTCCACATGCAGCTGCTGGGTCACCTTGGGCTAGTCACACTTCTCTGAAGTCTCTCAGCCTCACTCACCTCACAGAGTGTTTGTTGTGGGGGAGGAAGGGAAAGGAGAATGTTAGCCACTTTGAGACTCCTTCGGGTAGTGATAAAGCGGGATATCAAATCCAAACTCTTCTCTTCTTCTTCACTATGTCTTATTTTCGGGGTATGGCTTATATTCCTTGAATGCCCTGCTATGGCTTATTTTATGACTATGTCTTAAAATAGGGGAAACAGGGGTGTTTATTTCCTTGACATCTGGTGGGAGGGCATTCCACAGGGCAAGCGCCACCACCGAGAAGGCCCTCTGCCAGAGCGAAGGCGCCTGCTCTGTCTCAATCAGCAGGGAGTTCCAAAGTGCAGGTGCTGCCACACTAAACAATCCAGTACTTTCAACTCTGGAGCGGGGATTGTTGTGTCTTGTGTGGCACCTGCAGGAGTGGGCCTGGACACAGTGTGCCTCCCAGCTGCTCTGTGCAGAGTTTGCTCCTCTTCTCCCTGCCTGGGTCTTCCTGCCCTCAAATCCACCGGATGGATAGCTCCCCCCTTTCCCCCCCCTACTCTAATTTTGATGTCTCAGCTTATGGCCACCAGAAATAGCAGTGGCTGGCCTGGGAAAGCCACAGGAAACCACCGGGAGGAAATTCTGCTTTGAGCCGCATTTGTCCCAGGCAAAAGCACCCAGCTGGGCTCAGCCTTTGGAAAGAGTTTGCCGCAAAGCCATTGCTAAGGAGACTGTGGCTTGGACTGCCCTGAATAGCCAGAAAGAAAACAAAACACGTACGGTAGCTAAGACTTCCAAGCAGAGCCCAACGTGGATGTCCCCCCACCTCACTTGTAAATGTCCTGGCAATGCTTTGCAGAGATGCCTCAGACTCCTGGCCACTTTTAAGCAATTTTAATTCAAATTGCTTTGAATAAAATCAGGAACAGAAGTTTTTTTTGAAAATGTGGGTCAGCTTCTGTCTGAGTAGGAGCGTGCAAGTTTTCAAGAACCCACACAGCTCAAGATGAAGAGTTCTGTATAGGTCTTTAAGGAGGGAGCAAGCTTGTTTTTTCCTGCTCTGGAGGGTAGGACCCAAAGAAACCAATGGATTCAGGTTACAAGAAAGGAGATGATTCTTGGATCCAGTGAGGGTTAATATGTACTGTAATGGAGGATTCCATTGCTGGGCTAGTCAGTTAAGTTTCCTAAGCCCTGTTTGCCCCTAAGCATTCCCTTTGTCTAGACAAAAGCTGTTGGCCAAGGAGTTAAGCACCAAGGAGCTGGGTTGCCAGGGCTGCAATTAACTGATGGTGGGCTAATGGGTGGGCTAGCCTGCTCACCTGGCCAGGATACTGGAAAAACAAAAGGCAGCAGTGTGTGTGTGAGAGAGCTAAGCTGGAAGCAGGCAGAAGCGGACAGGCAGAGACATGCTTGATTCATGCTTGATGCAAAGACTGTCTATGGGAGAAGATACCGTATGCCTTTTGGGGGTCTCTATGCTGTGAGCCCTCCATCCTATGTTTAGGTTGTATATTTTGTTGTTTAGTCATCTTAGTCGTGTTCGACTCTCCGTGACCCCATGAACCAGAGCACGCCTTGGAAACTCTCACTTTCTTCTCAAAGCTTCTCCTTTTTTATGTCCATGGAGTTTTCTTGACAAAATACTGGAGTGGCTTGCCAGTTCCTTCTCTAGGTGGATCACAGTTAGTCTAAACTCTCAGCTATGAGACCTGTCCGTCTTGGATGGCCCTGCACGGCATAGCTCATTGCTTCTTGGAGTTATTCAAGCCCCTTTGCCACAACAAGGCAGTGATCCATGAAGGAGTAGGTTGTTGTTGTTGTTGTTTAGTCGTTTAGTCGTGTCCGTCTCTTCGTGACCCCATGGACCAGAGCACGCCAGGCACTCCTGTCTTCCACTGCCTCTCGCAGTTTGGTCAGACTCATGTTCGTAGCCTCAAGAACACTATCCAACCATCTCATCCTCTTGTCGTCCCCTTCTCCTAGTGCCCTCAATCTTTCCCAACATCACGGTCTTTTCCAGGGAGTCTTGTCTTCTCATGAGGTGGCCAAAGTCTTGGAGCCTCAGCTTCACGATGAGTAGGTTGTATATATGTGCAAATAAATCCCTATATCCTAAAGATGCCACGGTGCCCCCTGACCTTCCTTCTAAGGATGCTGAATTCTAGGTAAGTGCCTGGAACCCCGGAGTCTCTCGCTGCTCATAGATTGGGGTGGCGTCGTGTGACAATATTTATTCCTCAATACAGAAGAAGAAAAAGTGATACACACCTCTGTGCTTCACTCAGCCATGGCTCTGGTTCTGTTAAAAAATATCCTTTGATTGATTTGTACATCTTATCTTAAAGTGATATCCTCAAGAAATAAAAAACGCACATATATTTTAAAAGTTTGCATAGCCCTAATGAAAAGTCTGGCTTGAGAGTTGATTTTCTCTTTGTTTTCCTGAAACAAACAGGGCAGCGAAGGTCTCTTGTCATTTTTCAGCGCAGATGCTGGGTTCTTATTTTGTGGTTGAACTTTGGACTGACAAAACGCCCCAGGAAAGTCCACTGGCAGGGTGGGCTGAAGGGTGAGTCTCCTTCTTTGGAGGTCTTTAAGTGGAGGCTTGATGGCCATCTGTCAGGAATGCTTTGATGGTGTTTCCTGCTTGGCAGGGGGTTGGACTGGATGGCCCTTGTGGTCTCTTCCAACTGTATGATTCTCTATGTGAGGGCTGCTCAGAGATCACAGAATCAAAGAATAACAGAGCTGGAAGGAACCCCCAAGGGTCATCTAAGTCCAGCCCTCTGCAATACAGGAATCTCGGCTAAAGCTGCCCTGACCTCTGCTTAGAAACCTCCACCAAAGGAGAGCCCTCCACCTCCCGAGGGAGACTGTTCCCTTGTCAAACAGCTCTTGTCCCCAGAAGGTTCTTCATAAGGTTCAGTCTGCATCTCCTTCCTTGCCATTTGAATCCATGACCTCATCCACCACCAGCTGGCTCCTGGCAAGACCAAGCAGGTCCCCTTGAGCTGTGGCCTTGCCTTTGTTTGCAGGGGAAAATGGGCCGACCGACCGTCTGTAGATCAGGCATGCAGAGTGTTGGCTCTGGTTCCCTTTCCTCTCCTGTGGATGTGTGAGACAGAGGAGCAGATTCAGTGACCCATGGCTGAAAGTGGAAGGAGGGCCCGGCACAGGGCCATGCTGGTGGGGCCATGCGTGGACAGAAGACCTCCCTCCTCCTCCTCCTCCTGAGACGTTTCTTCAGGTCAAGGAGATCTTGCACAGGGGTAGGCAGTGCTCAGGACAAAGGCATGCTGCAGCCAGGAGGTCCACGTAAGCATGAGACTCTTAATCACAAGGTTGTGGGTTTGAGCCCCACACTGGGCAAATGATTCCTACGCTGTAGGGGGGTTGGACTAGATGAACCTCGGGTCCCTTCCCACTCTGTAATTCTCTGGTTCTATGAGCCTGACCTTACACAGAATCATAGAAACCTAGTTGGAAGGGACCTCTAAGGGCCATCTAGTAATCACAGCTAGAGAATCCTTGACCAGCAGCCACCCAACCTCTGTTCCAAATGATCCTCTAGAACCAGGCCTGTAACTCTCTGTGACCTTTTAAATGTGTGTCTGTCAGGGGGGGGTGTTATTGCTGTGTATTATCATGCTATGTATTTTGTGTTCTCATTCTGTAAACTGCCCTGTGATCTTTGGATGATGAGCAGTAGAAAGTAGTAATTAATACTGCTCATCATCAATTAATTAATTGATGATGTTGATGAGAATGCCCAAATGACAGACAAGGCAGCAAGACTCTGCTGCACAGTGCACTACATCCGAACCCCAAGAAATCTACACCCCCACATCTCTCCATCCAGGCTGGGAAGAGGCTCCTCCCCTTGACAGCTGACTGGTGAGAGTCCTCAGGGTGGGCTAGGCAGACAGGCCTGGGAGGCTGCCTGTGGGGCCTGGACGGAGGCTTCTCTCTTCCACAACCCTGCTCCCAGGAGGGCTGGAAAGGAACCTCTCCCTACCACGCCCAGGTCATAAGGAAGCCAAAGGTGGGGCAAAGTCCTTCCCGGATGCAGCAGGAGATGCCAGGCGGTGACAAGTGGCGTGTGCACCTCAGAATGGCACCTGAACAGCTTCCAGGGGTGGCATCTGCTCTGCGCAGTCGCTGCTGTAGACCTGCGACTCTCTTTCCTCATGAAAATAACCCCCAAAGTATCCAGCCTGACTTGGTTGTTCAGTCGGAATCTCCTTTTTTGCTGTTTGAATCCTTTTGTTCAGCTTGTATGTATGTATGTATGTATGTATGTATGTATGTATGTATGTATGTACAGTGATACCTCGGTTTATGAAATTAATCCGTTCTGGAAGCCCGTTCTTAAACTGAGGCTCACTTTCCTTAATAAGGCCTCCTGTGGCCAGTGCCCTTCCACCATTCGTTCTCAAACTGGAACACAACTTCTGATTTTGTGGAGTTGGTAAACCGAATCGTTCATAATATTCTTGTACAGTGGAACCTCGGTTTATGAATTTTTGGTTTACGAACGCCGCGGACCCATCTGGAACGGATTAATTCACTTTCCGTTACTTTCAATGGGAAAGTTTGCTTCAGTTTATGAACGGACTTCCGGAACCAATTGTGTTCATAAACCAAGGTACCACTGTAAAGAAGTTGGTAAAATGCGGGCTAGACAATGCTACCATTCAGTGGATTTGTAACTGGCTGACTGACTGAACCCAAAGGGTGCTCCTCATCCTGGAGAGTAGAAGTTTGCAGATGACACCAAATTGGGAGGGGTGGCTAATACCCCAGAGGACAGGATCAGACTTCAAAATGACCTTAACAGATTAGACAACTGGGCCAAAGCAAACAAGATGAATTTTAACAAGGAGAAATGTAAAGTACTACACTTGGGCAAAAAAAATGAAAGGCACAAATACAGGATGGGAGACACCTGGCTTGAGAGCAGTACATGTGAAAAGGATCTAGGAGTCTTGGTAGACCACAAACTTGACATGAGTCAACAGTGTGATGCAGCAGCTAAAAAAGCCAATGCAATTCTGGGCTGCATCAATAGGAGTATAGCATCTAGATCAAGGGAATTAATAGTACCACTGTATTCCGCTCTGGTCAGACCTCTGCCGTAGACAGACTTGTAGCCGGTGTTGGCTGTCTTGATGACCACGGTGGTGAGGGGGCTGCGGGCCAAGAGCTGAGTCACAGCTTGCCGCACCCGGCGCAGCCGCCGGACGTAGACCTCCAGGGGGAAGGTGGTGAAGTGCGCCCAGAGTGTGAAGGCCACCACGGTGTCAGGGCCGCCGCCCAGCGCATCCAGTTCGTTGGCCAGGTAGTGCAAGTCAGCCATCATGGTCTTGCCGGTGCGCAGAGGGAGGCCGTGGGCACGCCAGCTCAGCACCAGGCCCTGGGTAGCCTCCACAGCCAGGAGAGGCCCCGACTGGTAAGTGACATGGAGGTCGATGGGCTGGAGTGCTGGCGGGAGGGGCAGGGAGAGAGGGGGGGCAGAGAGAGACTCAGACCCCCACCCCCCTGGTGAGCTCACCTGCTCCTTCTATGTCTGTGGCCCCCACGTGGGCACCCTTGGTCCCTGGCACAGCCACAACCTACTTTCCAGAACATTGGATACTGAGGGTGCTGCAATATATGGGTACAGACCCACACTTCCATGTATGACAGAGTTAAGCATATATAAAACCTCAGGCTGCAAGTGACTTAGTAGGCTCTCAGCAGCCTCTGCTCCCTGCTTCTCAGGGAGATTTTAAAGCCTGCATCTTAATATTGCATGATCTTCTTCATAAGGAAACAAAGTACTTTTCTTTTTAAGACGTTTGGAGCCATTTTTTTGTTGTTCTTTGTTTTACTGCCAGCGAATAGAGACTTGTTTGCTGTAACTTCTGGGAACTCTGTGAGTAAAATAATGCCTTATTTGCAAAGTTTATTGTAGCCTAAGTGTTTGTTTAAAGGCAGGTGACAAAATCTAACCAAGTTTAAATGTTCCTGGAGCAATCGCCGTTATGCTGAACTCTGCTACTGGAAACAAAATAAAAAAATTCCTTCCAGTAGCACCTTAGAGACCAACTAAGTTTGTCATTGGTCTGAGCTTTCGTGTGCATGCACACTTCTTCAGATACACTGAAACAGAAGTCACCAGACCCTTATATATAGTGAGAGGGTGGGGAGGGGTATTACTCAGAAGGGTGGTGGGAATGGGTGATTGGCTGATAGGTGTGGTAAACCTGTTGATGACTGTTAACGACTGCAATTGGTCTTACAGGAAAAAGCAAGGGGTGAGATGGCTAAAAATAGCTTTATCATGTATAATGAGATAAGAATCCAATGTCTCTATTCAGACCAGGTCTCTCCATGGAGAATAGGCATATATTTTCCAACTCTCACTTTCCAACAGGGGGCGCCTCCCACTTGCATAATATTTGTTGGAGGGAGATTTCCCAAGCAGGATACCCCCCTCCCCCTCTCAAGGCTGAGCTGCCATTGGGGGGAGAAGAGCCTGAGCTCCTTCAGGGGCAAGGTCTCTTCCTGCCCCCCCCATTCCCGTCGCCCCTGCATTTTGATCGGCTGTAGGATCGCTCAGCGCCTTACTTCAAAGTATGGGGGGGGAGGACGGGGCTGTTAATCCACTGAAAGCAAGGCAGCAGTCAACCCCCCAGGCAGAATCTCGAAGGAACAGCGGGAGCTTTTGCTCTGCTTGGAATATGGCCGACTCAACCCTTCTCTCCGAAGTGAACAGTTCCCTCGTTACACTGAGGTTGTCCTCCTAGGCTGCCCGGGCAAAGGCTGAAGAGGCTTCTCTTCTCCCTGGAGGCTTTTAAAGAGAAGTCGCGTGGCCCCCCATCAGCTGTGATTCCTGCGTTGCTGCGGGTTGGGCTAGATAGTCCTGACCTTGGGGATCCCTTCCAACCGGAGGATTCTATGATTCTGTGATTCATTGGAAGGTTTTTAAAACAGAGGTCAGGAATTCGTTATCTGTGCTTCCTGCATTAATGAAGGTGGCTGGACTAGATGGCCCTTGGGGGTCCCTTCCCACTCTGCCATTCTGTGATTCCAATACGTCTCTCCCTGTCGCAGCGGCGCCCCCTGCTGCTTGCGCGGGGAAGGGCAACCACAGACTCCTCCGGGCCCCCTCCGCTCCCCTGGGATCCTGAGCCGGGCGCTCTTTCGCTCGGGGCTGGAAGAGGCACGTGAGGTCACGCATAGGACAGCTGCGGGACAGGAAGAATGCGACCCCCACAGTCCCCCGACAGGCCTCGCTCCAGCCGCTTCTTAAGCACTTCAGTTCCAGCAAAGGCAGCGCCTGCTCCGCTGTGGGAAGCGGCTCCGCGGAGCCCCAGGAAGCATCGCAATGCCGTATAACAGAAATATCGGGCGCGACGGCATGTGCAATGTGAAGAAGGCTGTTTTATAGTTTATAGTTTATAGTTTATAAAAAGGCGAATAAGAAGATGTTGTTGTTGTTGTTTTGTCCTTTAGTCGTGTCCGACTCTTCGTGACCCCATGGACCAGAGCACGCCAGGCACTCCTGTCTTCCACTGCCTCCCACAGTTTGGTCAAACTCATGTTCGTAGCTTCGAGAACACTGTCCAGCCATCTCGTCCTGTGTCGTCCCCTTCTCCTTGTGCCCTCCATCTTTCCCAACATCAGGGTCTTTTCCAAGGATTCTTCTCTTCTCATGAGGTGGCCAAAGTATTGGAGCCTCAGCTTCACGATCTGTCCTTCCAGTGAGCACTCAGGGCTGATTTCCTTCAGAATGGATAGGTTTGATCTTCTTGCAGTCCATGGGACTCGCAAGAGTCTCCTCCAGCACCATAATTCAAGAGCATCCATTCTTCAGCGATCTTTATGGTACAGCTCTCACTTCCATACATCACTACTGGGATAAGAGGATAAGACGATAGAAGTGTATAAACTAGTGTATGGCATGGGAACGTGGAGAAAGCGGAGAACTTTCCTCTCTCCTTCTCCTAAAACAAGAACTCGTGGACATCCATTGAAGATGAATGCTGGAGGATTCATGACAGATGAAAGGAAGTCCTGCTTCATGCAGCGCAAACGGTGGAACTCCCTCCCGCAGGAGGCAGCGAGGGCCACCCGCCTGGATGTGACCTGTCCTGCTCTGTCTTCTGCGTGACTGACAACCCTCCAGGGATATCGGGTGAGCCCTCTCCCGTCTTCCTGCTTCTCCAAGGTAAAGACACCCAACTCTTTCAAGTGTTCTCCACAGGACACCCACCCACACCCTGGCCGACTCTTCTGGACATGCTCCAGTTGGTCAGTGGCTGGGGGGTTGGACTAGATGACCCTCGGGGTCCCTTTCAACTCTACGAGTCTATAATTCGTCGCCCAGGTGTGGTGAATGAGAGACTGGGCGGGGAGGTGAATTGGCTTTAGGTGGGTCTGGGCAGCGTCCGCGGCTCATTGGCCAGAGCAGCAGCACAATGGAGCCTCCATGATCAGAGGCAGCAGGAGGCAGAAAACAGGCAGGCAGGGAGGGGAGGGCTGCCTCCGCTGGACTCCCAAAGCAGCTGGCTGGACGGAAACGGACGGAGAGAACTCAGTGGATGGATCTGGGTCCACCAGGTAGAAGCATAGAATCATAGACTTGTAGAGTGGGAAGGGACCCCGAGGGCCATCTAGTCCAACCCCCAGCACAGAAGCCACCCAGTCGCTCCGAGGCAGCCTCGACGTGCCTTGGCGAGGGGCCTTGTCAAGTGGCACCCAACCGCTTTGGCTTCCGCCTGTCACTCACGGACCGGGAGAGGAGGGGAAGCAGCTGGGTCCCTCCGTCCCTCGCTCCCGCCCCGCCCCCCAGCAGGATTGCATCCGCCTCTCTGGCCCGGCAAGAGAGGCGGAGGGCGCTAGGACGCCTCCCTCCCTCCCTCCCTCCTAGCCCCCCGCGCGGCCCCCATTGTCTCTCGCCCGTCGGGCCGGGCGGCGCTAGGGCCGGGCGGCGGCGGCGGGCTCGAGCTGGCCCTTGCCATTGTCTCCGGCCGTTCGCTGCGCTGCGCCGCGCTGCGCTCCCTTGCGCGCTTCCCGGCGGCGGCAGCGGCGCGCTCCTTCCCCGGCCGGCCTCGCCCGCAGGGGCGCTTCTCCCTCCATGGCGCCGCTGCGCCTGCTCCTCCTCCTCCTGCCGCTCCTTTGTGCAGCCGTCGCCGCTGGCGGAGAGACGCGCGGGGCGGCGCGGAGCTGCGCGGAGAGCCGGCAGGCGCTGGCCGGGCGCGGCTTCGCCCTCGCCTCGCTGCCGCCCAGCCTCATCTCCGGTAAGCGGGCGCCCCGTCCGTCCTGGTACCGCCGGGCGCGCGGGCAGCAAACTTTCCCGGCCGTCTCCCGGATGGATGTGGATCAGGGAGAGGAGCGTCTCGCGTGGGTCCCCAACGCCCCTTTTCTCCGGGTCTCGGAAGGAAGTTGCGGGGAAGGCGCCACCCCTCCCCTGCGCGCCCGTGGGGACTGCCCCCTGTCCCGCTATTGCCCCTTTTCTCTGGGTCTTTTTCGGGCAGAAGTTTCGGGGAAGCCCCGCATTTCCCCAAGTCCCACGGGACGTTTTCTCCGTCAGCCCATTCAAGCCTCGTGGAGGGACACTTCCCCGACCGAGGGACACCAGTGCCCCCCGCGCCCGTTCGCTGCCTCTTCTCTGCCCCCTCTCCGCCTCTCCTACCCCATGGAAGGGCTCTCCGTGTTCTGTGGAGTTGGGGGGGGGCATCCCCGGCTGTGGTAGCAAGGAGGAACACCCCCAGCCCCCTCCATTTCTCTTACCTTCCTCATTTATTTCTTGTACCTCCAGGCCACCTCTTTTTCTCCAGGCAAGTTCATGGTGATGCCCCTAGTTCTCTCCCCCCCCTCCGTTTTCTCCTCACAACAACCCTGTGAGGTCCGCTAGGCTGAGAGAAGGCAGTGATTGGCCCTGGAGGTCACTGAGTGGGGAAATTTGAACCCTGGTCTCTCCCAGGTCCCAGCCGGACACGCTAACCACTAGACCACCACTGACTTTCTCATGTGCTTATGTGCCCCTGGCTGCAATTTTGCCACCCCCCCAAAACACCCTGAGACTCCTGTGTTGCAGGGGGTTGGACTAGATGACCCCCAGGATCCCTTCTGACTCTACTATGCGGGACTGGGGAGGCTGCCACCACCTTTGTTCCCCCATGAGGTGTGTGTGTGGGGGCACTTTCTTCAAGCTGTGGGGCCAGGCAGGCTAACAGCAATCCTCCCCCCCCCCCCAGGAGAGCACCTGCGCATCTGCCCCCAGGAGTACACCTGCTGCGCCAGCGAGACGGAGGAGCGTCTGAGTGAGCAGAGCCGGGGGGACCTCCAGGGCCTGGTGGGAGAGGCGGCCAGCTTCCTGCTCAGCACCCTCGGCTCCCGCCAGCGCCGCTTCCACGGTGAGGTGGGGGAAGGGTCCCAGCACCTCTGTTCCCTTTGGGAAACCCCAAAGGCTGTGGGACGCCCAACCCATTGGAGGTCATGAAGGGCTGGAGGAAAGTTATCCCCCACTCTAGGCCAGCCTCTGCTCCGGATCCGGGGGAGAGGGAGGGACCTCTAGGCCAAGGGAGCTCCTGGGGTGAGGTGGGGGGCCTTTTGCCCTGAGCAGCGGAGGAGGCTGGTCTGGCCCCCCGCACTTGGCTCGTGGCCTCCCCACTCTCCTGGTTTCCAGTTCCCACCCAACTGCACACCCGCTTTCCACCCCTAAGTTGCGCAATGGGGCGCTGCAGGGAAGTGCAAATGCTCAGGAGAAGGCTCCTTTTCCAGAGGCAGAGTTTTGGCTCAACCTACCTTCCCCCCCCCCTCCTCCTCCTCTTCCTTTCCTTCTTCCTCTTCCTCCCCGCATCTCCTTGCCCCCACAGACTTCTTCCGGGAGCTCCTGGCTGGGGCAGAGCAGTCCCTCCAGGCCATGTTCACTCGCTCCTATGGGCACCTCTATGCCCAGCATGCCCGCCTCTTCCAGGGGCTCTTTGTGGAGCTGCGGCGCCACCTGCAGGGAGCACGACCCGGCCTGGATGAGGCCCTGAGCGACTTCTGGGCCCGCCTGCTGGAGCGGATGCTGCCCCTGCTCAACCCCCAGTACAGCTTCCCCGAAGGCTACCTGGAGTGTGTGGGGCACCAGGCAGAGGGGCTGCGGGCCTTTGGGGACAGCCCCCGCCAGCTCCGCCTGCAGGTGAGTCCACCCCCTGGCCCTCCCCTCCCCCCCTCCCTGGGATGCCACAACACTCTCTTGCTTCTGCATGGGACACATAGTGAACCCATGGAACTCCCTCCCACAGGAGGCAGGGATGTCCACTAACTTGGAGGGCTTCCAAAGAGCATTGGACAGATGCACAGAGGAGGAGGAGAGAGCTCTCCAGGGCTACTGGCCAGACTGGCCCTGCTCTGCCTCCACATTTAGAGGCAGCAATGCGCCTGAAACCTCAGGAGGGGAGAAAGGCTCTTGTGCTTGGATCCTGCTGGCAGACTTCTCACAAGCATCTAGCTGGGCCCCTGGCCTGATCCAGCAGCTCTCTTCTCCTGCACTTGCAAGGGATGGGCTCAGGCCACAGGGACCCCCTCTTCTCTGGGGCTCATATTAGCCCTTGGCTGTGAGGCAAAAGGCAAAGTCCGGCTGGAAGGAGTCCAGAAATGTTGACTGAGGTGTCCCTGGCTTTGCGTGCAGAATCAAGAGCATAAACAGTTGGCTTGGCTTCCTGCTGTGCCTGAGTTCTCCACCAACTCTGTGTGCAGATGGATTACCCATAGGTCCAGCTCCCAGCCACTGATACACACACACACTCATCCCTGTGTGGGGCTGCCATATCTTGAAGAGCACAAAAGAGGACAGCCAGAGTTGCTTGGGCTGGCCATGGCCGTGGAGTGCAGAGCAGCCCACACCCAAGCAACAAACAAACAAACAAAAACGCACAACACATAAATAAATAAATAAATACCCCCCCCCCCAACCCTGGACATTTCCTTTAAAATGTAGAAATTCCCCTGGATGGGCATGTTGGCCCCACAAAAGAGGACATGTCTGGGATTTCCTGGGTGTATGGCAACCTTAGCCCTGCATGACTTTGGGTCAGGTGGGCGGGAACGAGGGAGGGTTCATTGGTAGTTGCCAGCCTGGGTTTATTGGTAGAAATGCAAAATGTGGGTGGTGCTGGGTTGGTCCCCAACATATTGGCACCTGAGGCAAAACACAAAATTGCCTCTCACCTCTTGGCCAGAGAAGGCAGCTGAAGGAAGATCTACAAGAGGAACAAGCGAGGGATGAAGATCTACATTAGGAACAAGGCAGGGGGAGAGACCAGCAGCGCCTCCTATTGGCCAGGAGGCCACTGCAGCATTGGGTGGCGGGCAGAACCTGCCTCCAGGGAGTGTACCACACTTGTGGCAGCAGCGGGCCATGCATTCCTAGGAGTCCGGCTCTGATGCCCCTGTGGGTCCTGCCTCACCTTGCCCCAGAGGTGGGCCATCCTGGGCTGTGTGCATGCATGCGTGTGTCCAGCTGCTCTGTCCTGCTCCCCTGCAGGTGACCCGTGCCTTCATTGCCGCTCGAGCCTTTGTCCAGGGCCTGGCAACCGGACGAGACGTGGTGGTGCAGGCGGTCAAGGTGAGAAGCCTTGCCTGGGTGAGCTGCCCCCTGGCAGTGGGGAGAAGGCTTACACTTCTGCAGGCATCTTGCTAGAGGGAAGGAGCCTAGATGGCCAGGATGGTTTTTATTATTATTATTATTATTATTATTATTATTATTATTATTATTATTATTATTATTATTTATAACCTGCCCCCACCCAGCCATGCTCCCTAGCAGGCCAGTTTGCTCCACTGCCCCCACCTTCTCTCTCCCCACACCCCACATTGCTGCCAGATTCCTCTCCAAAGGAGCAGCAATGTTGGGAGGTTATCAGATCAGCCGCTTCTGGCTTGCAAATATCTCCAGATAAAAGGAAGGACTGCTTCACACAGAACTGTTACCCTTGCTGGAAACTGCAAGAGGGGAGAGTGGCTCTTACGCCCGAATCCTGATTCTGGGTTTCCCACAGGCATCTGCTTGGCCACCATAAGAACAGGAAGCTGGACCAGAAAGTCCCCCTTTGTGCTGATGCAGAAGGATCTTAGGATGTTCTTCTGAGGGTTTCGTGTGCAGACATGAGAAAACAGAGGCGGGTGGGGGATGTAATGAACCATGCGGAGAGCGCTTTTCCTTTGCTGCCATCCCAAAGAATTTCTCTGAGCACATGCAGAGAGTGTTTCCATTGCAGGTCTCCTTTGGGGGACTCTGGCTGGCCAACTGGGAGAGCAGGAGGCTGAACTGGCCTGGTCTGCAAGGCTCCTGCAAACCTTGCAGTTGCCCTTAAGCAGGCAATGGAGGCACCCCAGAGAGTGTTCCTTCTGGCAGCTCAGCCCTCTTTCCCTGGGAACATCCAAGCTCTGATCACAGGGAGGGTCAAATGCCAAACTTGCCTAATGGAGAATGCAGTGAAGGTCAATAGGCGGGGAGTTCCAAAGGGTGACCTCTCTGCACCTCCCCTGTGCCTGCAGCCATCCAGGGGGAATCCTCAGGCCGCCAAATGCTCAATCTGGTTCCCCCCCATTTTTCCCCCCAGCTCTCTCCCAGCAGAGAGTGCCGCAGTGCCCACATGCGCCTCTCCTACTGCCCACTTTGCCGTGGGACTCCGGCCCTCAAGCCCTGCAACGGATTCTGTCTCAACGTCATGAAGGGCTGCTTTGCCAGCGCAGCGGAGCTGGACCCTGAGTGGGAGCGCTTTCTCGGTGAGCACACCCCCGGGGGAGGGGAGGAGGGCTGTGGGAAAGGCTGGCAGTGGGAATGGCAGGAGGCAGGGTTGGACGAGGGGAGAGCTTGTCCTCAAGTGGCATTTTAGTCCAACTGCAAGGCAGTGTGGTGCAATGGGCATAGCCGAGTCTTTGGCTTCAGCCGGAGAAATCTGATCAGCTGGGGAGCTCCCTGGAGGCCTTGAGGGTCAGCTCGCCATATATCTAGAGGGGACTTCTTAGACTTGTAGAACTGGAAGGGGCACCAAGGGGCATCTAGTCCAACCCCTACCAGCCTGGGTTTATTGGTAGAAAGGCAAAATGAAAGTCTGAGTCTGGTTAGCTGTTACTCTCAGTGCAAGTAGACAGGGTCTTTGGGCAGGGGGAGGCTCTTTCCACTTGCCCCAGCCTCGCCCCCTTGGCCCACTCCCTCTTTCTCCCTCCCAGATGCTTTGACCCAATTGGCCGAGCGCCTCGGGGGGCCCTTTAACTTTGAACTGGCGGCTGACTCCATCGGAGTGAAGATTTCAGAGGCGATCATGTTCCTGCAGGAGCACAGTGTGCAAATCTCAGCCAAGGTGTGTGTGGGGGTGGGGGGTGGGGAGAATCTGACTCCCCTCCTTCTTATTCTGCTAACCCACCTGCAGGCAGGCTCAGGAACACACCTGAGACAAATCCAGAGTGGAGTCCCTAAGATGATGCCTCGTACGCCTCATTCCATCATCTCCTGCAGCTCTTACCCTCAGAAAGTCCTTCCTGAGCTTGAGTTATAGAATCATAGACCTGAAGAGTTGGAAGGGACCCAAGGGATCATCTAGTCCACCCCCTGCAATGCTGAAGCATCCAGGACAGAGTCTGCTTCCCCTTCCTTGCCCTCTGAATCTCCTATCAGAGTGCCTTTGGGGACTTGAGAGAGCAGCTCAGGGTCGGTGTTTCTGGGGTGCTTGTGGGGGTCACCTGGGCCTTCTTCCCCCCCAGGTGTTCCAGAGCTGCGGCAGCCCCCGCCCAACCCCCGCCCGCTCTCGCCGCTCCCCCCGGGAGGAGGCCAAGCGCCGCTTCCGCACTTACTTGCCCGAGGAGAAGCCCACCACTGCGGCAGGAACCAACCTGGACAGGCTGGTAGGTACCGTGGGGACCCCCCGACTCCACCTGCATGGTACGTCCCAGAGCTCAGCCTTGAACTTGTGCCTCTTCTGCCTTGTCAGCCTTAGCATTTTGCATTCATTCCAGGAGATGCTGCTCTTTTTGGGGGGGGGGCACCGTCCACCTTGGGACCCTGCATCTCGTGGTGTGTATAAGAAGAAGCAGATGGCTTGTTGCAACCCTTGGGGCTTCTCAGTTTAGAGAAAAGGCAAAGAAGCCACAGAGAGAGGAGTTTATACAATTATACAAGTCATGGAGAAAATGGATGAAGAAAAGCTTTCTCTCCTTCTCCCCTAATGCCAGAGCTTGTTGACATTCTATGAAGGGGAATGTCAGAAGATTTGGGGCAGAGGAAAGGAAGCCCTTCTGCGTTAATCGCTGGAACCCCTTCCCCCAAGAGGCTGTGATGGCCACCAACCTGGATTGCTTGAAAGGAGGATCCGACCAATTAATTACACTCCCTTCTCCCCCCCCCCAGGTGTCGGATGTGAAGGAGAAGCTGCGTCTCATGCGTCGCTTCTGGGTGATGCTTCCCCACACCCTCTGCAGCAACGAGAAGGTGGCCGCTGATGTCACCAACGAGGACAGCTGCTGGAACGGGCAGGCGAGGGGCAGGTGGGGTGGGGTTGGGGGGCAGGCAGGGAGAAAAGGGCAAGGTGGGACTCAAGAGGAGATGGGGAGCTGGGCTGGCTGGATTTCTCTCCCCCCCCCCTTGAGGCTGGAGGGGGCAGGGGGCCCTTGACCCCTGAGGCTTTTGGGGATACATTTGCACCCAAGCCCCTGAGCATGCCTTTGAACCCGGTCATTGGATGGGGCAAGACTTTCCCCATGCAGAGCTCAGGGCATCTGCTCAGCCACCATGAGAAGAGAAGGCTGGACTAGATAAGCCTTTGACATGACCCAGCTGCGTGGCCTTTCTTAAATTCTTACAGATCCTCCAGGTCCAACGGCAGTCTATCTGGGTTCCTGGGTTCTTAGGAGTACTGGGCCACTGTGAGGACAGGGCTGTGAACCAGATGGGCCCCTTTGGCCTGATCCAGCCACCAGGCTCTCCTTAGGTTCTTTTGGGGCTGGGTGCTTGCTGCGTTGTCTGCCTTAAGGCTCTCCCCACACATACCTTTCCCTTTGCCCCCTCCCAGGTACCTCCCAGATGTGATGGGCGACGGGCTGGTGAACCAGATCAACAACCCCGAGGTGGAGGTGGACATTTCGCGCCCCGACATGCCCACGCGGCAGCACGTCCTGGCCCTACGCAGCGCCACCTCCCGGCTGGTGGGCGCCTGCAATGGGCAGGACCTCGACTTCCAGGATGCAGGTGAGGCCTACAAGCCCCTCATGGGCACCCCCTCCCCACTCTCCTTGTGGGGAATCGGAGGGGAGACCCACATCGCAGGAGTTGGCCCCAGTTCCAGTCACCACACTGGCAGCTCAAGGTCCAGAAGATAAGGCTTCAGGAATACAGTACATAAAGCTCCTATACTCTATATACATTCAGCTTGCAGGCTTGGCAGATACAAATACAGTAACTGCAGCTTCAAACATAACATGAACTTGGACTCACTGGCCGACTATTGAGCTGATGTGCCTTGATCATTGAGGTAGACCCAGGTTTCCAAACTTGGGTCTCCAACTGGTTTTGGACTACAGTTGTCATAATCCCTGATCACTGATCCTGCTAACTAGGGATGATGGGAGTTGTAGTCCAAAAGCTGCTGGAGACCCAAGTTTTGGAAGCACTGGTGTAGACCAGTGTCTCCCAACCGTTTTCTGACCGTAGTCCCCTTCCAACCATGTTTCCTTCCTATGCCCCCCATAGACATAGCCAAGGGGAGATGGGGGGGTAGCTGCCTCCCAATAAGAAAGAAATCAATACAAACAAAAGCCTGCCCCCCCTATCAAAAATTCTGGCTGTGCCCATGCCTGCCCCCGTCCTACCAGTAGAAAGGTGCATGTTATTCAACACATTTCTCCACAACCGCTTGCCCGATCGCCCTCAATTTTGCCCACAAGATCAGAATCACATGTGGGCGTGTAACCATCCACTTACATTGACCAGATGACACACCTAGCACAGGTTAAAACCTGGATTTATGTAGAAAATAACCGCGCCTCCAACAAGGAGCAGGCTACCCCGAGACCAAGCCGCTCCCCAGGGACCCAGGCCCGCCTCGGAGATCGCACACCCAAGAGCAGGCCGCTCCCCAGGGACCCGCCCCTGCCCCGGAGATCCCACACCGTCCACTGGCCAAGCCCGCTCCACAGCCCCCCTCCATGGATCGTGCCCCCGCACACATGGATCGTACCTCTAAAAAAAGCACACTGCCTCCCAACCACCACCCCAACCACGGATTGAACCTCCAAAAAAAACTACACCACCTCCCGAGAACCGCACCACCTACGGATCGACCCGCTAAAGAAACCTCACCACAACCCCAAAACCCCTCCAACACAATCCACGCTCCCAACTCAGACCCACCTCCCCCACCCACCCCCACCTCCCACTGATCCCCCCTACACAAACACTCTAGCCTGCCCCCCGCCCACCTTATCTGGAAGTTCACGGTCTACTGAACTGAGTAAGGCCCACTGAATTCATTGCAGCTTTCTTCTGAGTAGACACTTAGTTATTTACCAGCTGCAAGTCAGCAGCCCCAGCTTGGTTAGGTGCTGGGGTGGATTTCACTGCCAACGGGCCCTGCTCCCCTTGGCAACATCTGAAGGCCCTGATCCATTGCGCACTGGGGTGGATTGCACCCTGCGCCTTGCAGAGTCAGGCCCAGGTGGCCAGCGGGCACAGCACTGGCGGCAGCCACAAGCAGCTCCGAAGCTCCCAGCTCTCCCCATTGCCACCCCACCACCGCACTTGCCTGACCTGGGGGTTCTGGATCGCAAGCTCTACTGGTCAAAACAGGAGCCTCCCGATCGCTCTCTCCCGCCAGAAGCCAACCAGGGCTGCTCCCCATTCTATGATTCTATGAGTGCTGCTAGGCCCTGGTGAGCTTGGGATTGGCTAAGAGGATAGCCAGCCAATCAGGATTTTTTAAAAAAAGGGTTTCCCCCCTTCACTTCTCACTTCCCTCTGTGGCCCCCTAACCTCGTGCTGTGGCCCCCCATTTACAGGATTTTCTCCTGTGCCCGCCTTGCAATATCCTGGGGGGGGGGCCCTTGGGCCATATGACTCCCAATTGGGAATCATGGATGAAAACAGCTGGCTGGCCTCACACCTGCAAGGGGGGAATTGTGCCCATGAAATAAATTAACCCCTCCAACACTCCCCACCCCCAACCCCAGGTCTTAGGGAAGCCTTTGTAGAGTTGGAAGGGACCCCAAGGGTCATTTGTTGTATTTTAATGTTTTGTTGGAAGCTGCCCACAGTGGCTGGGGAAACCCAGCCAGATGGGCGGGGTATAAATAAATTATTATTATTATTATTATTATTATTATTATTATTATTATTATTTCCAACCCCATGCGTAGCTGTCTGGCAATCAGTGGGTGGTGGCTAGACAGGAAGGGGTGGGGAGCAGCCTGCCCCGCCCCGCCCCGCCCCGCCCCGCCCCTCTCCGGCAGGGGCTTCCCAGCAAGGGCTCATCCACATATCCCTTTGCCCCATGATTGTGGAAATGTCAGCTGGGCTTCCTGAAGATTGGCACTTGTTCCACTTCTCGGTAGTGGCACCCGCCTTGTGGAATGCCCTCCCATCTGATGTCCAAGAGAAAAACAACTACGGTACCAGACTTTTAGAAGACATCTGAAGGCAGCCCTGTTTAGGGAAGCTTTTAATATTTAATAGATTATTGTATTTTAATATTCTGTTGGAAGCCGCTCAGAGTGGCTGGGGAAACCTAGCCAGATGGGCAAGGTATAAATAATTATTTATTTGAATTATTTCAATTAAATTATTTGACGAATAATAATAATGAGGAGGAGGAGAGAGAATGCGACCTTTCCACCCTCCCCTTTGTTTTCTGTTCCAGATGAGGACGGCGGGAGCGGCTCAGGGGCTGGGTACAGTGAGGACCGGCTGGCCTTGGGGGCCGGAGCAGGGGGGGCTGGGGTTCCCCCCGCAGGATCCCGCCCTTCATCCGATGCCCGTCCACCTCGCAGGGAGCGGCCTGGGAAGGGCTCCTCCTCCCCCCGACAGAACCAGAGTGGGGGGTGGCCAAGCAGTGGGGCTGGGCTGCCCCCCACAGGGGCCACTTTGCAAGTCAAGGTCTTTGCCCCCCTCTTCCTGCTCCTCCTCCTGGGGCGCTGGTGACCCCTACAGTGGTTTGGCATCTCAAGTGGCTGACTTTCTTTGGCATCACCCCTCCCCCAACACCACCAGGAAGGGGGGAACCTCCCTCTGCATCCAGTCAAAGGGGGGGGCTGGGTTGGGGCGCTCATTCTCCCCCATGCATAAACCCCCACTCACTTGTGAGGTGGGGGTTTAATTTTATGGGAATGACAAAGAGAGGCGGGGGGGGGGGGAGGGATTGAGAGTCAGGTCTTATAGGGTTTTTTTATTACCTGGGGAGCGAAACCAGGGTTTTTTTTTTTGTTAAATGGGGGCTGTAAGGAGAAGCCTAGCAATGAACTTTCACTTCTTTTCTATACCTTTGAGTTTCTCTCTCTTTTTTTTAGGGGGGGGTCTAAGAGTGGGTGGGGTGGGTGAAGGGAAGGGAAGGGTGGAAGAGAGGGGGCAGACAGCTGCCCCCTATTTTCTTCCTCTCAGGAGGGGGGCCAGCAGCTTGTAGGTGAAGAGGCAGCCCCCTCCAACTAGGGCAGGGACCAGACTTACATTTTTGCCCCCACCTCATAGGCTGCCAATCCTTCTGCAGACCTTCCAGGGCATTGGGGAGGGGGCTCCCAAAGCACTGAGAAGCCCCCTCTCTTTTTAAGCACAAAGGGATTCGTCTTATTTTCTGGATCTGTTTTTTCTTAAATTATGGAATAATAAAATATTTAATTTATTGATGTCCTGCTTCTTCCTTGTCTCCTGGGGTTCTGGCAGCACCCCCCCCCCCTCTCATGGCTTCCAGGAAGGGCCTGAGGAGAGTGTGGGAGCTTGTGCTCTGCAATTCTGCCCTTCCGCTTCCTCCCCCCACCACCAATTGTTTGTGGGGAGAGGAAGTGAGAGGGTGGGAAGCAATCTGCGCCTCAGTCTCCCTTTCGCTTTAGGCAGGTGCAGATCCTGCGTGAGGCAGCTGCTCGGGGAGCTTCTGCCTGCCTCATCCAGGACAGGAAGGCCTGTGGACAGACCCCCGACCCCCCCCTGCCCCGCCCAGGGCTGCGAGGACTGTTGTGCATGGCCTGATTCTGCTAAGCAGGAGACCAAGGTGGGAAAAGGGGCTTCGGGTGGGTCTGCAGGACTGGAAGGGAAGGGAGGCCTGGATAGAGCGTGGTGCTGATAACCCCAAGGTTGCAGTTTTGATCTCTATTTGGGACAGTTGCAGAATCTGGCATTGCAGGGGGTTGGACTAGATCCTCTTGGTCCCTTCCAACTAGGCTGAGCAACTCTGGGGTGTGGCTGGAAGGGGCTTCCCTCTATAGGAATGTCAGGAGAGTGTTGTGTAGTGGGTCTTCAGTGATTTCAGCCTGGTGCAGATAAGAAGCTGGAGGCGAGGATCTGGTACAGCATCTCTTTACTTCAAAGAACATGTAAGAGCCAGAACACAGGGATGGGGAAAACTGGGGCTTATATAATACAGAGGACTAGCAGGGAAAAGATACATTTTGGCGGGACCCAATGGCACGGATTCCCTCTCACGGAAACCAATCCGGCAGGGGATCCAAATCCTGCACCCTGAACCAGCAAATGATCGATGTTCCCACTGGAACTTGTACATTCAAATAAACTCTGTAATACAATACATTCAACTCTATGTTACAATACATACTTGGCTGTGCTATTACTTTAATACACAACACCCCCCCCCCCCACACACTTAGTGAGAATTACACACAAAGTCTTTCAGGGACTGTGGCTTCCTGCGACTTCTACTCGGACACTAGGGGTTTGAGGCTGAGGGGTCTCCTCGGGAGTATTTGAACACAATCGGTCAAGCGGTTTTGGTGAAACGTGGATACTAATGGACATGGCCAGTTTACATTTTTATAAATATAGAAGTTTTAGAGGCTGTGGTGGGGACTTCTGTGGTGGGGACTTGGGATTTGGGGGGAGTCGTTTACCCCCCCCCCGGATTTTAACACACCCTTTAGGTAAAACAAAGGTCAGTATTTACATGTTCCTGTTTCCCAGTCCAATCCATTGAGGTTGGATGGGCTGTTGGTCTCGGAATCAATACCTGTCTGGCACCCAGGTACCAGGATGTCCGCAATTATCACCCAGGCAGTGGCCTGCTGAATATGTGGTCTCACACTTCAGAGATTATGGCTGCCCCCCCCCCATGCCATATCCCAAGCTTCTCCTCTGGTAGCCGTTTCCCTTCTGATTAGAACAATGTTGGAATGGTGTAAATCCGTCATTAGAGTGATTTAAATGAATTTTATATGAATTTCAAGTTTTCCCATTGAGCCAGTACATAGATACATTTATCAGTGAATTGTTACATTTGGTAATGTGCAGCGGGGCCCTTTGTCTTTGCCTCGTAGTGCGGAGAGGCAAAGCTGGGGGGGGGAGGTCTCATGGAATAAAACCAAAATAAATAAAGGGATGTGAATGCACAGAAGGGAGGGACTGTAATTATTTACTGAAGATGGCAAAGTTACCTTCTTCAAAGCAAGGGAAGGTAAATGAAAGTATTCAAATGACCAAAGTCACTGTATCAGGCAGATTCACTTGTGGGTCGTGGGCGGGGCTGTCTTCGAACATATTCCTCTTTGCTTAAAAAATGAATTAAGTCAGACCAAACAGGTACAAAATAGTCCTTTTTCCTTTGACCCTGAGGACTCTGAGCTTATCAGTTAGTTTTCCCAGCAGGGCAATCTCCCACGCTTCAGTGTACCAAGTAGTAAAATTGGCCCCATCTAGGGACCCAGGTGGCGCTGTGGTTAAACCACTGAGCCTAGGGCTTGCTGATCAGAAGGTCGGTGGTTCGAATCCCTGCGACGGGGTGAGCTCCCGTTGCTTGGTCCCAGCTCCTGCCAACCTAGCAGTTCGAAAGCATGTCAAAATGCAAGTAGATAAATAGGAACCGCTACAGCGGGAAAGTAAACGGCGTTTCCATGTGCTGCTCTGGTTTGCCAGAAGCGGCTTTGTCATGCTGGCCACATGACCTGGAAGCTATACGCCGGCTCCCTTGGCCAATAATGTGAGATGAGTGCGCAACCCCAGAGTCGCTCACGACTGGACCTAATGGTCAGGGGTCCCTTTACCTTTACCTTTAGTTTCCCCCAAAACTCTAGCAGTGGTCCAACTGCTAAAAGCATGTTCCTTTCCAAGTCTTTACAATGCAGATTTTGGTTACCCTCATCAAATGTAGGTAAAAGTGCTAAAACTGAGAAGTTAGGATAATGTGGCAGTTTAAGATCTTGGTGACTTTTTTGAACCACTGCTCCCTATTTCCTAGCTCAGCTGATGTACAGCTGCCAGGCAGGTCCCTGTGTCAAAGTCCCTGTTCCAGGCAGGGAGCCTGAGGAGCTGAGGCAGAAGTTGGCGGCAAAAGACTGGGTCCTAGACTTGATGGACAAAATAGAAACCGATGAATCCCTGTGCCTGGATGGCATCCACGCCAAAGAACTCAGCGTATCTGTACTGGCAATGCTTGGATAGTGGCCCTGGCCCAAAATGCCAGGATCAAGGAAGGTTTTTAATGTAGGTAATACAGTAAATATACTGTAGTTACAGGTAGGTAGCTGTGTTGGTCTGATGTAGTCGAAACAAAATAAAAAAAAATTCCTTCCAGCAGCACCTTAGAGACCAACTAAGTTTGTCATTGGCATGAGCTTTTGTGTGCATGCACACTTCTTCAGATACACTGAAACAGAAGTCAACAGATGCTTATATATAGTGAGAGGGTGGGGAGGGGAATTACTCCCTCCTTGTGGTGGGAGTGGGTGATTGACTGACTGATAGCAATTGGTCTTACAGGAAACAGCAAGGGGTGAGATGGCTAAAGATAGCTTTATCATGTATAATGAGATAAGAATCCAATGACTTTATTCAGACCAGGTCTCTCCATGGTTTTACGTTTGGTAATGAGTTGGAGTTCAGCAACTTCTCTTTCCAGTCTGTTTCTGAAATTTTCTGTAATAAGACAGCTACTTTGAGATCTTGCATAGAATGTCCTGGGAGATTGAAGTGTTCTCCTACTGGTTTCTCTGTCTTGCGATTTCTGATGTCAGATTTATGTCCATTTATCCTTTGGCGTAGGGTTTGGCCTGTTTGTCCAATATAGAGAGTTGAAGGGCACTGTTGGCATTTGATGGCATACACAATGTTAGACCCTTTTACCACCCTCTACAATTCTCTGGAAGGGTCAGGCTGGGGAGGCGGTCTCCACCATTCCTCCTCTGCCCAGTCCCTGACACCTGGGGGGCTCTCCCTCTTTGGGTGGATTCCGCAACCAGCCAGTCCCTGACATCCCTGGGAGCAGAACTCAAAGTGTCCTCATCCAAGAAAAAGGTGCCATCTCATGTTTAGCACTTGGCATCTCCAGCATTCTCAAGACGGACTCCTGGGATGGCTCCCTGGCCCTCAGAACCAAGACTGGACTGGACTGGATGGCCCTTGTGGTCTCTTCCAACTCTATGATTCTATGATTCTATGACCTCACAGAAATCCCTTCTGTTGCCGGCACAGTTGGCATGGTCACTCTCCTTCTAGGAGGGCTAGAGGCTTGCTTCTCTTTCTTTCTTGCCTTTTCTTTTTTGTTAAAAGAAAGCGCAGTATGGGCTGTGCTTCAGTCCAGCCCTAGTTTTCGGGTGTTCTAACCTCAAGGCAGTGAAACCATAACCCCAAGGCTTCTAGTGCAGGTACTTAGCTGCTGCAACCTTTTCGTTAGCTGTTGAAAATGGTGACCTATTGGCCTTTCATGAAAAAGCGACATTTTCATTACACTGACTGACACACAAAGAATCAGAAGTTCTCTTTCCTTCCCTTTTCCTCCCCCCCTTTCTTCTTTCTTCTTCTTTCTTCCTTTCTCTTTTACTCCTTTTGCTTTAAATTTGTATTTGTTGTTGTTTAGTCGTTTAGTCGTCTCCGACTCTTCATGACCCCATGGACCAGAGCATGCCAGGCACTCCTGTCTTCCACTGCCTCCCGCAGTTTGGTCAGACTCATGTTGGTAGCTTGTCTTCTGTCGTCCCCTTCTAGTGCCCTCAATCTTTCCCAACATCAGGGTCTTTTCCAAGGATTCTTCTCTTCTCATGAGGTGGCCAAAGTATTGGAGCCTCAGCTTCACGATCTGTCCTTCCAGTGAGCACTCAGGGCTGATTTCCTTAAGAATGGAGAGGTTTGATCTTCTTGCAGTCCATGGGACTCTCAAGAGTCTCCCCCAGCACCATAATTCAAAAGCATCAATTATTCGGCGATCAGCCTTCTTTATGGTCCAGCTCTCACTTCCATACATCGCTACTGGGAAAACCATAGCTTTAACTATACGGACCTTTGTAGGCAAGGTGATGTCTCTGCTTTTTAAGATGCTGTCTAGGTTTGTCATTGCTTTTCTCCCAAGAAGCAGGCGTCTTTTAATTTTGTGACTGCTGTCACCATCTGCAGTGATCAAGGAGCCCAAGAAAGTAAAATCTCTCACTGCCTCCATTTCTTCCCCTTCTATTTGCCAGGAGGTGATGGGACCAGTGGCCATGATCTTGGTTTTTTTGATGTTGAGCTTCAGACCATATTTTGCGCTCTCCTCTTTTACCCTCATTAAAAGGTTCTTTAATTCCTCCTCACTTTCTGCCATCAAGGTTGTGTCATCTGCATATCTGAGGTTGTTGATATTTCTTCTGGCAATCTTAATTCCTGCTTGGGATTCATCTAGTCCAGCCTTTCGCATGATGAATTCTGCATATAAGTTAAATAAGCAGGGAGACAATATACAGCCTTGACGAACTCCTTTCCCAATTTTGAACCAATCAGTTGTTCCTTATCCAGTTCTAACTGTAGCTTCTTGTCCCACATAGAGATTTCTCAGGAGACAGATGAGGTGATCAGGCACTCCCATTTCTTTAAGAACTTGCCATAGTTTGTTGTGGTCGACACAGTCAAAGGCTTTTGCATAGTCAATGAAGCAGAAGTAGACGTTTTTCTGGAACTCTCTAGCTTTCTCCATAATCCAGCGCATGTTTGCTATTTGGTCTCTGGTTCCTCTGCCCTTTCGAAATCCAGCTTGCACTTCTGGGAGTTCTCGGTCCACATACTGCCTAAGCCTGCCTTGTAGAATTTTAAGCATAACCTTGCTAGCGTGTGAAATGAGCGCAATTGTGCGGTAGTTGGAGCATTCTTTGGCACTGCCCTTCTTTGGAATTGGGATGTAGACTGATCTTCTCCAATCCTCTGGCCATTGCTGAGTTTCCTAAACTTGCTGGCATATTGGGTGTAGCACCTTAACAGCATCATCTTTTAAAATGTTAAATAGTTCAGCTGGAATATCATCACTTCCACTGGCCTTGTTATTAGCAGTGCTTTCTAAGGCCCATTTGACTTCACTCTCCAGGATGTCTGGCTCAAGGTCAGCAACCACACTACCTGGGGTGTATGAGACCTCCATATCTTTCTGGTATAATTCCTCTGTGTATTCTTGCCACCTCTTCTTGATGTCTTCTGCTTCTGTTAGGTCCTTACCACTTTTGTCCTTGATTATGGTAATCTTTGTACGAAATGTTCCTTTCATATCTCCAATTTTCTTGAACAGATCTCTGGTTTTCCCCATTCTATTGTTTTCCTCTATTTCTTTGCATTGCTCATTTAAGAAGACCCTCTTGTCTCTCCTTGCTGTTTTTTGGAAATCTGCATTCAGTTTCCTGTATCTTTCCCTATCTCCCTTGCATTTTGCTTGCCTCCTCTCCTCCGCTATTTGTAAGGCCTCGTTGGACAGCCATTTTGCTTTCTTGCATTTCCTTTTCCTTGGGATGGTTTTCGTTGCTGCCTCCTGTATAATGTTACGAGCCTCCATCCATAGTTCTTCAGGCACTCTGTCCACCAAATCTAAATCCTTAAACCTGTTCCTCACTTCCACTGTGTATTCATAAGGGATTTGATTTAGATTGTATCTTACTGGCCCAGTGGTTTTTCCTACTTTCTTCAGTTTAAGCTGGAATTTTGCTATAAGAAGCTGATGATCTGAGTTACAGTCAGCTCCAGGTCTTGTTTTTGCTGACTGTATAGAGATTCTCCATCTTTGGCTGCAGAGAATATAATCAATCTGATTTCGATGCTGCCCATTTGGTGATATCCATGTGTAGAGTCGTCTCTTGTGTTGTTGGAAGAGAGTGTTTGCGATGACTAGCTTGTTCTCTTGACAGAACTCTATTAGCCTTTGCCCTACTTCATTTTGAACTCCAAGGCCAAACTTGCCAGTTGTTCCTCTTATCTCTTGATTCCCTACTTTAGCATTCCAATCCCCTGTAATGAGAAGAACATCCTTCTTTGGTGTCATTTCTAGAAGGTCTTGTAAGTCTTCATAGAATTGGTCAATTTCACTTTCTTCAGCACCGGTAGTTGGTGCATAAACTTGGATTACTGTGATGTTAAAAGGTCTGTCTTGGATTCGTATCAAGATCATTCTGTCATTTTTGAGATTGCATCCCTTTTGCCACTCTTTTGTTGACTATGAGGGCCACGCCATTTCTTCTACGGGATTCTTGCCCACAGTAGAAGATATGATAGTCATCTGAACTGAATTCGCCCATTCCCTTCCATTTTAGTTCACTGATGCCCAGGATGTCAATATTTATTCTTGCCATCTCATTTTTGACCACATCCAGCTTACCTCCATCCATGGTTCTTACATTTCAGGTTCCTATGCAATATTTTTCTTTACAGCATTGGACTTTCCTTTCGCTTCCAGGCACATCCGCAACTGAGTGACCTTTCGGCTTTGGCCCAGCCGCTTCATCAGCTCCGAATCTACTTGTACTTGTCCTCCGCTCTTCCTCAGTAGCATGTTGGACGCCTTCCGACCTGAGGGGCTCATCTTCCAGCGTCATAGCTTTTATATGCCTGTTGTCTTTGTCCATGGAGTTTTCTTGGCAGGGGTACTGGATTTAGATTAGTTTTTTTATCTTTGAATGTGTGTGTGTGTGTGTGTGTGTGTGTGTGTGTGTGTGTATATATATACACACACTAGCTGGCCCTGCTACGCGCTGCTGTGGGTTATTTGTGTGATTTCCCCTACCCTGTGCCAATCTATGAAAAAGGGTTAAAAGCTCTGTATAGACTTCAATTTTTCTAGGTTAAAAAAGGGTCAGGCAGATTTATAAGTGGAAGTCTCAACTTTCAGTTCAGTTCAAAATGAGCTAAAAATGAACTTACCATTGGGACACCTGGTTGGCCACGGTGAGAACAGGATGCCAGTCTGAGGGGCCTGATCCGGCTTCAGGGCTCAAAGAAACAAAAAATAACCATGAACACACCTTAAAACAGCAGCAGCTGAAACAGTCCCACAAACAGTTACAGATTCTATGATTCTAACCCAAAAGCAGTCTAATGATCTACTCACATCTGGGCCATTAAAATTACCTCTTTGCCCTCCATAAAATGCCAAATAATTCACTTCCCTGCCATCCTCAATCCTCCTCACCCTTTTAAAGAGACCTGACAGCAGTGAATCACCTGGGCGGCGGCAGCGGGGGTGCGTGTGATGTCATGACGCTGCCCGCTTTCTCTCCTCCCAGCTGCCCCTCACCCGCCAGTCACCCCCACCCAGTAATCGCTTCCTCTCACGCAGCAACATTGCGGGGTCTCCAGCTTCTCTTCCCAGAGTTCTATCTCCTCCTGCCTCTCACCAAGAGGCTTCCTCCCAAAGGGGCTCCTCTGGAGGCAGCCCCTCCCACTTGCTTTAGACACCCCCCCCCAAAGGCACAGAGGTCTCTGCCTCCTTCCAGAGCAGAGGGACTCCAGGCTCGCAAGCCCCCCCCCTCAACTGGCGACCTTCCTGCCCCACGAATGCTGCTGCGTAAGGGGACCTGTGACTCTCCGGGTTCTGCCGTGTAGCCTAACCACTGCCCCCACCTCTGGCCATCAGCCATCCTGACAGCCCTAGCCCAACCTCAGCAAGCATGCTGTAGTGGTTTGAGGGCTGGAGCAGGAACTGGGAAAGAACCAGGGTTCAAATCCTCACATGAAGCCAGTCTCTACCTCTCAGCTCAACCTGGAGTCCACAGGAGGTGAGCCTTGGCTGCTTATGTACAGCATAGACTCATGTGGCTGCCTGCCCAGCCAGAGGAGTGGCTTTCCAGCAGCTGCCCTGCCTCTCCCTGGTGGTTCCCGTCCCCTGGAAAATGGAGCTGTGCCCCTCAGACGCTCCTTTTGAGAAGGCTGTCCAGGAGGAGACTCACACTCCTCCTCCACTCCTTCTGCAACTGTTCAGAGTTGCTTGCCCTGCAGGCAATATTGGGACCTTCCTCCTCCTCTTCCTCCTCCTCCTTCTCCATGGGCTCTGCCTCAGTTACTGAGATGGCACCAGAGATGGGGCTGGTGCCCTGGAGGAGGAGATCTGCTTGCAGAAGTCCCTTCCCTGGCAGGCGGCCTGTTGAGTCCTGCTCCAGGGTGGAGATCCAAGACAGGAAGGGAGAATGCTCCTCTCAAGGTCAGTAGCCTGGCTGTCAGAGTCCCACTGCAAGGTCCCTGGACCCACAGCCTCACTGCTACCCTCCCTTCACTGGGCTGCTCTCTGCCCCTCGCAGGTTGCGCTCGCTCAGCCTCTCTGAGGGTGAGTCACTCCCCCCTTCGTGCCCTGTCAGCACAGACCGCCCTGCAGAGGAAGCAATGGGGCACCTGGCCAAGAAGACTCCTGGGGGCCACCGACCAGCTGGTTTCTTCTTCTTTGGACTAACCTTCCTGCTGCTGGTGAGTCAAGGGGGCACGTTGACTGGGGGAGTAACATGCTCTCTAAAAATACCAGGCCTGGGGGGGGGTGTAAGAGTTGAATGGATCCCTTTGGGAGGGTGCAGTCTTTCGAGGGGAGGGGGGTGTTTTGGGAGGGGGGAGCATTGTGGTGGTTTGTGCATCTCCTGGGGCTGCTGCTGGTCACAGGGCTTAGCCATGTTGCCCCCAGCAGGGCGTGGGGAGGGCTCAGTGGGGTTGACTTTGGGGTGTGCATGGGACTGAAAAGGAATGGCAATGTGGGTCAAAAGCGGACATGTTGCCTCTGTGGGGGCTGTTCCTGGTCTGTCCTTGCTCAGCCCCACTACTTGCCTTCGCCACCAAGCCAGACAGTGTCAGACAGATGTGCAACCTGAGCAGGAGGGGGGGGGGAATCCCATCCTGAAGTTCCCACAAGAAGAACCTACAAAAGACCCATTCAGAGGGGGGGTATCTCCTTCCTTCCCTGGAGGTTTTTAAGCAGAGGTGTGTGGCTATATGTCTCGGTTGCTGTAGTCAAGATTCCTGCATTGCAGGGGGTTGGACTAGGTGAGATATAAAAGACTCTGGGTCCTGAGACCCTTAAATAAAAATTTGAGCAAAATTGGTGAAGCAGCAAAAAGTTAGTTTACTGATTACATATATGTTTCTTTCAAGAATCGGGTGTCCCAAAAGCAGGCACACCCCAGTTTAGTTAAAAACAAGTTTATATCACCTGTCCCCCATTGGGTGGAGGCACACAGGGGTTACAGACTTATCAGGACCACCTAATTAAAATATTAAACTCCTGTTGAAATCTCCCATCCCTCTAAACCCAGGGACCATCACTCTTAATTACTTTTACCCAAATGAGGAAGTGTTTCTCATCCCAAAAAACCCCTTAAGTGCACACGCTACCCTGCTGAAGTGTCTAAACCACATTCCAGCAGTTAGCCACCCTGTTTTCCAGTATTCTAACCCCAAGCCAGTAAAGATAAGCCCCCAAGCAAGTCTGTAGTTTCTGAGTTGTTGCAATCTTCTGCTCGGAAGCTGCAACTATTGGAGGCCTTTTGACCTTTTATTCCTTACAGACAGGATGACCCTCAGGGTCCCTTCCAGCACTACGATTCTATGAGCTGCCTCTTGGTTTGCCTGGAGGACCCACATTTTGCTCAGTAATGTTTGGGGCAAGTGAGCTGGGTGCCAAAGGGAATGAGAGGTAGAAGAGCCCGTCTCTGGGGGGAAGGGGGCTGGGCTGGGTGGTCTTCTGAGTTCTGGGGGGGCGGGCTTGTGCTTCCCTGGCCACTTGGGTGGGCAGGGTGGAAATGCAAAAAGCTTGACTGCTTAATCTCCCCCTTGAGCCTTTCTCAGCCAGGGTTCTGGATGTGCACATAAGGGACATGGCTCCCCCCCCAAGGATCCTGGGAGCCATAGTTCACCCCCAACTGGACCAGAATCCCCCTCACCCAAACAAAATCCAGGAATCTTTGAGGGGAGCCGTGGTGCCTCTCAGTTGGCAGAAGTTTGCTGGATTTGGAGCTTGGAGGTGGGGATTTCTCCCCCTGCTCTCCCTCTCCCTCTGTAGGAAGAGGACTTGCAGAATTGATGGGTGTTGGTGTGTGTGAGGAGCAGTCCAAGGAAGAGCAGTCCAAATTGGGAGTTAAGATTAAAAAGGAAAAGGGTAGCTTTGCTTAAAAAATAAAATCAAGAACTTCCTTACAGTTGCTTCTTGTGCAGGGTCAAATTTTGGAGAGAAAATGTCTCTTTTGCTCCCTGCCCCAAAGGAAACTGGGAAGTGTGTGTGTGTGTGTGTGAGAGAGAGAGAGAGGGCTCCATCTCCTCTCAACCCTTCAGACCTGGCACTGCTCTGGGCACTCCCCTCCCTTCCTTCCCTTTGGCCCTTCCCAGATCCTTCTTGGAAGACGCTGTTCCTGCTGGGTTGTCACAAATAATAAGCGGTTGTCTGGGAGTATGGTGGATGCTCCTTCCACCTCCAGAGCTGCCCCTCCACCTCAGATGTTTGGATTGCCCCTCCCTGCCTTCTATAGTTCACTCAGCCCCCCCCCAAGGGCACCAGCAACCAGGAGATCCCTTGCCCCCCTCTGTCCTGCCCCTCCTTCCTGCAGGGCTTGGGGTCCCAGTGGGCTGGGGAAGGGGCCCATTCTTAGGCTTGGGGGGTTTCTGTTGACCCTTGATGGAGCTCAGCTTTTCTCCCTTCTTGCTTCTCTCTTGACTTATGGCTTCCCAGGGGCTAAGGAGAGGCAGGGTCAGCCTGCAACAAGATGGAGTTGAATAATGGCTGGTGGGAAAGGGGTTAAACAGGGACCCTCTTCTCTACGCTCTGCTGCCCCCCCCCCTTCAGACTACTCAGGCCCGGTAGAAACCTTATTCTAACAAGTAAGATGTAGGAAATGCCACGAAAAACAATTTTGCTTTATCCCAAAGCTGTGGGAACTTGAAAGATATTGTACACTTTATCCCAAAATGGTGTTTTTCTTGACTGGAAGTTACCCTGGCTGCTCTGTCGCTCTGCAGCTCTAGGAGCACTTCTTGCAAAGAAACATCAACGTCTTTTTCTTTTGTTTTCTTCTCTAGGTCACTTCTGTTTTCTTCACTTCTCACTCTGGCCCCCCAGTCTCGGGCCGTGCCCCCTCCCAGTTTACACAATTTTCATCTGTGACCCCCTTGGAATATCCTGGGCGGAGGGCCCAGGGAGCCATATGGCCCCCAGTTGAGAAACACTGCACTAAAAGATGGCCAGATGCAGAAGCCTTACACAAAAAAGTCATAAAAATCCAAATCTGTTGGGAGCATCCGTCCATCTGCCCTTCAGCCTCAGTGGAGACCCCTTGCGCACAGAGGGAATAGACACCCCCCTGCACAAAGCCCGGGTCTGGGGTCCCTCCTCGTAGCCAGCGGGCGTCGTGGGGAGCGTGGAAAGATGCGGTGCAGAATGTGAAGGGCCATGTTTATGCTGTGAACCTCCCTGAAATCTATGGATGAAGGGCGGTATACAAATTTAATTCATCACCACCACCATCTTTGAGGGTGGGGGCAGGGAAAAGAGAGGGAGGGTCTCCCTTTCTAAAGGTAAAGGGACCCCTGACCATTAGGTCCAGTCGTGACCGACTCTGGGGTTGTGGCGCTCATCTCGCATTATCGGCCGAGGGAGCCGGCGTACAGCTTCCAGGTCATGTGGCCAGCATGACAAAGCCGCTTCTGGCAAACCAGAGCAGCACACGGAAACACCGTTTACCTTCCCGCTGTTGTGTTGTTGTTGTTTAGTTGTTTAGTCGTGTCTGCCTCTTCGTGACACCATGGACCATAGCACGCCAGGCACTCCTGTCTTCCACTGCCTCCCGCAGTTTGGTCAAACTCATGTTCGTAGCTTCAAGAACACTGTCCAACCATCTCGTCCTCTGTCGTCCCCTTCTCCTAGTGCCCTCAATCTTTCCCAACATCAGGGTCTTTTCCAGGGAGTCTTCTCTTCTCATGAGGTGGCCAAAGTATTGGAGCCTTAGCTTCAGGATCTGTCCTTCCAGTGAGCACTCAGGGCTGATTTCCTTCAGAATGGAGAGGTTTGATCTTCTTGCAGTCCATGGGACTCTCAAGAGTCTCCTCCAGCACCATAATTCAAAAGCATCAATTCTTCGGCGATCAGCCTTCTTTATGGTCCAGCTCTCACTTCCATACATCACTACTGGGAAAACCATAGCTTTAACTATACGGACCTTTGTCGGCAAGGTGATGTCTCTGCTTTTTAAGATGCTGTCTAGGTTTGTCATTGCTTTTCTCCCAAGAAGCAGGCGTCTTTTAACTTCGTGACTGCTGTCACCACCTGCAGTGATCATGGAACCCAAGAAAGTAAAATCTCTCCCTTTCTAGGCCTCTTTAAAATATGCTTTTCAAATCCACGGAGGGCTCTGGATGGCTCCTGGCCACATCGGCGAAGCGTGGCGCTCTACAGAGGCAGCTATGCTTCTGGCTGCTGCCACTGCCAGCCCTGCCAGGAGACGGCCCTGCGCTTGGAGCCTGCTCGCAAGTCTTCCTTCGGGGCCCCCCAGAGCCAGGGCGCCGGAGCCGCCTTCTCACCGATGCAGCCACCGGCTCTTCCGCCGCTCGGCTGCGCGCCTGACGGGCTCCCCTTCTGTCTCCACAGGTGCTGTATTACACCATCGCCCCCGAGGAGCCCCGGGCCCAGTCGGCGCGCCCCCACCCGCCCCCGGCCTCGCCCGACGCCCGCGACTTGCAGGTGCTGCTCTCGCGGATCGCGTGGCCGGCTCCCGCCGAAGCCGCCGACGTGGCGTTCGCCAGCTCCACCTGCCCGGAGAAGAGCGGCTACGCGCTCCTGCCCCGCGCCCCGCGCAACTATACGGTGGGCGACACGCTGCTGGTGCGCCTGGAGGCGCGCGACCACGCCGGGCGGCGCAAGCGCTACGGGGGCGACTTGGTGCGCGCCAAGGTGCACTCGCCTGAGCTGAAGGCGGCCGCGGCCGGGACGGTGCAGGATCACGGCGACGGCTCCTACACGCTGGCCTTCCCGCTGCTGTGGGCGGGCGCCGTGCGCGTGGCGGTGCGCCTCACCCACTCCAGCGAGGCCGTGGCGCTCTTGCGCCGCATCCGCCGCTCGCAGCCCTCCACGGTCGCCTTCTTCGGCTACTTCGCGCTGCCGGACCAGCCGGGCAAGGAAGAGGTGGCCGAGTGCAACGTCCATCCGCCGCCCGGGCCGAACTGCCAGTACGTGGATCCGGGCACCGGCGAGCGCTGGTTCTGCGCGCGGCCCAAGACGCACCCTTGCGCGGCCCTCGTGCGCCACTCGTCGGGGCGCTACAAAAGCGTGCTGGCGCCCAGGGAGAAGGCTTTCTTTGCGAGGTGAGGGGAGGCTTGTTAGACAGGCTTTTCAAAGGGAGAGGTGGGGGGGGGGTTGTTTCTGCTTTTAATAAGGTTTTAGTAAAGCATTTTCATAACAGAGTAAGAGAAAATAAACTAAATGAAAACAAACAGCGAGAGAAAGAGAAGAGAAAACACCAAAGGAAAACAAAACGAGAAAAGGAAAGGCAAGGGGGGAAATCAAAAGAGGAAAACAGGGGGAAAGTAAAAAAAAGACTTCTTATTTTTTTTGTCTGTCAGTTACATAAAAGAAAGTATTCAAAATATTCACTCTAGAATGACATCCAACTGGCAATATTTCCCTAAACTTCCAACACAAATGGCACAGATTAATTCGTTTTCCTTTTTACACAAAAAGTTCAAAAGGGGTTCTCTAATTATTATTGTTAATAAATGTTAGCAATCATTTTTCTCTAATCAGACATAGAATCATAGAATCATAGAGTTGGAAGAGACCACAAGGGCCATCCAGTCCAACCCCCTGCCAAGCAGGAAACACGATCAAAGCATTCTTGACATATGCCTGTCAAGCCTCTGCTTGTTGTTGTTTAGTCGTTTAGTCTGTCCGACTCTTCGTGACCCCATGGACCATAGCACGCCAGGCACTCCTGTCTTGCACTGCCTCCCGCAGTTTGGTCAAACTCATGTTCGTAGCGTCGAGAACACTGTCTAACCATCTTAAAGACCTCCAAAGAAGGAGACTCCACTACACTCTCAAGCAAGGTGTCTCCCATTCTGTATTTGTGCCTTTCATTTTTTTGCCCAAGGGTAGTACTTTACATTTCTCCTTGTTAAAATTCATCTTGTTTGCTTTGGCCCAGTTGTCTAATCTATTAAGGTCATTTTGAAGTGTGATCCTGTCCTCTGAGGTATTAGCCACCCCTCCCAATTTGGTGTCATCTGCAAACTTGCTCAGGATGCCCTCAAGCCCATCATCCAAGTCATTGATAAAGATGTTGAATAAGGCTGGGCCCAAGACAGAACGCTGTGGCACCCCACTAGTCACTTCTCTCCATATCAGCTTTGTTTCCAATAACTTCAACAACCTCCATATTAAACAATAATAAATATTTCCAACTTTGTCCACACAAGAGTCTCTCTGCTGTAATCATATATTAAAATAACATTCCACAGTTCTTTTCTTATGTTTTGAATAATTTTTATATACAGTTGACAGACAAAGAATCAGAAGTTCTCATTTTTTTACTTTCTTCTTTTCTTTCCCTCCTATTTTTCTTTTCTTTTTTGTTTGTGCTTTTACTGTATTTAGATCTGTTTCTTTTATCTTTGATATTCTAAAAAGATATTGGATATTGATTTTTGTATATCCCCACCCCAACAGAATCCTTTGAAGAAGAAAAAACAAAGAGCAGGGTTGGGTGGGGAGGGGAGGGGAGGGGCCCTTCCAGCTCCCAGGGGCCACCTGGGCAGCTTCTGCAGAGTGTCTCTCTAGGCCCTGACTCCAAAGCCATCCTGTGACCCTTTTGTGTAAAAGCAGCAGGTAGAAAAGGCTGAGAGCGAGGCAGGTGAAGGAAGCGTGGTGCCCGTGGGAGAAGCACCAGCGCAATCAGTCAGTAGCCAGAACCAGCTGCCGGAGGGGCTCTGGGGGCCCTTGATGCCCTTTGCTCTTCCCCAGAGCCAGGAGTTTCCCAGGAGAACCGCAGCCCAGGCAGCAGGACCCCCTCTTCCCCTTCTCCCCTTCTCATTTCTCTCTGTCCACACAGGGCTGTGACAGACCAACCCATCCCAGGGAGTGTGCCTGTTCTCCAGGTGCTGTCCAACCCCCAGCAGGCCATTGGTGAGTTGCCCCGGGGGGGGGGTCAGTTGCCCCCTGCTGGTTCCTGGTCCCTTTATTTCCTGGTCCCATATTTCTTGCCTGGAAATACTTGATAATGGATGTCAGAGGCGTCCTTTTGAAATGGTGAATACCTGTCTCTTTGGACAGAGTGGCACTTTTCTGACCCTCTGTCCTCTTTGCCTGCATCCCTGCAGTGACGCCACCCCCTCAGCCATGCCGCCCCGGCCTTGCCCCCGCCAACCCAGCGGGCTTCTACTACCAGGACGCCTGGGTTTCCTTGCTGTGTTCCAGCCGGCCCTTCACTACTCCAGACTCGGCCCTCAGCTGCCTAAAAGGAAAGATCGTCCACATGGTTGGAGACTCCACCCTGCGCCAGTGGTGGGAGTTCCTGGTGGAATTCATTCCTTGTGAGTATCTGGTCATAGAATCATAGAATCATAGAGTTGGAAGAGACCCCAAGGGCCATCCAGTCCAACCCCCTGCCAAGCAGGAAACACCATCAAAGCATTCCTGACAGGTGGCTGTCAAGCCTCCGCTTAAAGACCTCCAGAGAAGGGGACTCCACCACACTCCTTGGCAGCAAATTCCACTGCCGAACAGCTCTTACTGTCAGGAAGTTCTTCCTAATGTTGAGGTGGAATCTTCTTTCTTGTAGTTTGACTCCATTGCTCCGTGTCCGCTTCTCTGGAGCAGCAGTAAACAACCTTTCTCCCTCCTCTATATGACATCATTTTATATATTTGACCATGGCTATCATATCACCCCTTAACCTGGGGTAGTGGCAGGGTCCCCTGGGGTAGTGGCAGGGGCCACACCGGGGGGGGGGCATTCAGGTGGAACAGGAGGCAGGTTGAGCTGAGCTGAGGAGACCAGGCAAAAAGAAATGGAGGGAAGTGGACAATGAGCAGGGGGGGGGGTATGGGGGGCCCATTTGGTCATGCCGGGTGGAAAGAGGAGGAATGGATGGCTGGGGCTAAGAGAAGCATGGAAGGGGCCAAAAAACTATATTTTACCCAACATGGGTCTCGAACCCATGACCCTGAGATAAATAATCTCGTGCTCAACCAACTGAGCTATTCAGCGACTCTCCAAACCCTGGTCACTCCAAGGTCTGAGTCCAGCACTCTAAGCCAGCACACCATAGTGGGCTGGCAGGAGAGGATAGCAAGTGTGGCAGAATATTCAAGGGCAATCCGAGAAATGCTTAAATTATAGTATAGTACAGCATCAAAATGAGGGACGCAGGTGGCGCTGTGGGTTAAGCCACTGAGCCTAGGGCTTGCGACAGGGTGAGCTCCCATTGCTTGGAGCCTGCTCCTGCCAACCTAGCAGTTTAAAAGCACATCAAAGTGCAAGTAGATAAACAGGTACTGCTCCGGCAGGAAGGTAAACGGCGTTTCCGTGCGCTGCTCTGGTTTGCCAGAAGCGGCTTAGTCATGCTGGCCAATAAAGCAAGATGAGCGTCGCAACCCCAGAGTCGGTCCCTTTCCTTTACAGCATCAAAATCAGTTTTTGCATTTGCAGAATATGGATAGATATATTTTCCAGATGATAGCAAGAGCCTTAAGAAATGCTGAGGACAATCCTACTTGGGGTTTCCAACACATTTCTTATTAATGAAAAAGTTTGGTGTGGTGGGAGCAGATTTTTATTCCACAAGTGCGGCCCAGAGAAAAAAGTTTCAGAACTTTATGCCTAAGTTGCAGAGGGTTGGAGTAGATGACCCTTGGGGATCCCTTCCTACGCTGTGATCCTAACCACTGCTCTAGCCGCTACACCCCCTGTCCCTGGGTGGGTGGGCAAGACCCAGAGCAGGAGAACCCAGGGATGTTTGGGGTCTGAGTCTCTCTCTGTCCCCCTCTCTCTCCCACCAGCACTCCAGCCCATTGACCTCCATGTCACTTACCAGTCGGGGCCTCTCCTTGCCGTGGAGGCTACCCAGGGCCTGGTGCTGAGCTGGCGTGCCCACGGCCTCCCTCTGCGCACCGGCAAGACCATGATGGCCGACTTGCACTACCTGGCCAACGAACTGGATGCGCTGGGCGGCGGCCCTGACACCGTGGTGGCCTTCACACTCTGGGCGCACTTCACCACCTTCCCCCTGGAGGTCTATGTCCAGCGGCTGCGCCGGGTGCGGCAAGCTGTGACTCAGCTCTTGGCCCGCAGCCCCCTCACCACCGTGGTCATCAAGACAGCCAACACCGGCTACAAGTCTGTCTACGGCAGCGACTGGCTCTCCCAGCAGCTGGACCACCTGCTGCGCGCCATGTTTGCTGGCCTGCGCGTGGCCGTTGTGGATGCCTGGGCCATGACCTCCTGCCACTACCTGCCCGACAATATCCACCCTGGCAAAGTCGTGGTGCAGAACGAAGTCGCCTCCTTCCTCTCCTACATCTGCCCGCAAGACTGAGCCAGGAGGGAGAGTTGCAGGTAGGTAGCCGTGTTGGTCTGAGTCGAAGCAAAATAAAAAAATTCCTTCAGTAGCACCTTAAAGACCAACTAAGTTTTTATTTTGGTATGAGCTTTCGTGTGCATGCACACTTCTTCTGATACACTGGAAAAACACTGGAGGGAGCAAAGGAGCCCTGGGCGGGGGTCTCCAGGTGCCAGGGTGCCTTACCCCACTCTGCACAGTGGGTCGAAGATCCCCTGCAGTGGGGAAAGGGGACTCCAGAAAAGTGGGGGGCACCCTTTCCCTCCAACCACAAATGTTATGGGAGAAATGGGGGACTTAGAATCATAGCGTTGGAAGAGACCACAAGCACCATCCAGTCCAATCCCCTGCCAAGCAGGAAACACCATAAAAGCATTCCTGACAGATGGCTGTCAAGCCTCCACTTAAAGACCTCCAAAGAAGGAGACTCCACCACACTCCTTGGCAGCAAATTCCACTGTCGAACAGCTCTTACTGTCAGGAAGTTCTTAAATAAAGAGTAAATTGCATATAGCCTCCCTCTGGAAACTTTTGTCTTCAGCCAACATGCTGATCATCAGGGGGTTTGGGGTGGGTGTTTATCAGTATGCGGATGATACCCAGCTCTACCTCTCTTTTAAATCAAAACCAGTGAAGGCGGTGAAGGTCCTGTGTGAGTTTCTAGAGGCAGCTGGAGGATGGATGGCGGCTAACAGCTTCAGGTTGAATCCTGACAAGACAGAAGTACTGTTTTGGGAAAATGGGGCAGGCAGGTGTGGGGGACTCCCTGGTCCTGAATGGGGTAACTGTGCCCCTGAAGGACCAGGTGCGCAGCCTGGGAGTCATTTTGGACTCCCAGCTGTCCATGGAGGCACAGGTCAATTCTGTGTCCAGGGCAGCTGTCTACCAGCTCCATCTGGTATGCAGGATGATACCCTACTGTCTCGCCAGAGTGGTGCATGCTCTGGTTATCTTCCGTGTGGACTACTGCAATGCGCTCTACATGCGGCTACCTTTGAAGGTGACCCGGAAACTGCAATTAATCCAGAATGCGGCAGCTAGACTGGTGACTGGGAGCGGGCGCCAAGACCATATAACACTTATCCTGAAAGACCTACATTGGTTCCCAGTACGTTTCCGAGCACAATTCAAAGTGTTGGTGCTGACCTTTAAAGCCCTAAACAGCCTCAGCCCAGTATACCTGGAGGAGCATCTCCACCCCCATTGTTCAGCCCGGACACTGAGGTCCAGCTCCGAGGGCCTTCTGGTGGTTCCCTCACTGCGAGAAGTGAAGTTACAGGGAACCAGGCAGAGGGCCTTCTTGGTAGTGGCGCCTGCCCTGAGGAATGTGCTGTAAGCCACTCAGAGTGTCTGGAGAAACTGAGCCAGATGGGTGGGGTAATAATAATAATAATAATAATAATAATAATAATAATAATATTCTGTTGTTTTTGCATCAAGCCCTTCAATGTCATCCGGGGCTCAAGGAGTCCATGGATAAAGGCATCTGCATATGTTCCAGAAAATATTTAACATCTACACACCATCCAAGTACGCCCCCCGGGACACGCACCAGCCACGCCGCCGCCTGCTCTCCACCCCCGTTGCTGGACCATGCAGCTTCACCACTGCCCAGAACATCCCTATTTCCCTCGGCAGCTCGGGCAGCTCCTAGCAGTTTCTGGAGAGCAGGGGAGGAGGAGGAGGAGGAGGAGGAGGAGGAGGAGGAGGAGGAGGAGGAGGAGGAGGAGGAGGAGGAGGAGGAGGAGGAGGAGAGGCTGCCTTTGCCAAGGCCCAGTCCTGCATGGCACACTGGCTCTGAGCAGCAGGCAGAGGGAAGGGCCACTCTGGGTGGGACTCAAGGGAGAAAGAGTGGAGTGACTTAAAAAAAAAGAAAGCTTTGTGCATCCATGTCTAATCTTGCCCCTTTCCAAAATTTTGTAATTGGTGTGTGTTTTTCTTGTTGTAAATCTACCAATAAAATAAAATCAGGATTAAGGGGTTTTCTCAGGGTGGTGGAGGGTGTCTGTGGTGCTGGTGCCGCTTGCCCTTCTTCTGATAGGAAATGCTCTGCAGGGGGAGGGACCAAAAAATGGGCGCCGAGGAGGGTCAGTTAGGAGAAAGAAATGTCTCTATTTTCATCAGCTGAGGATTACTGGAGGGCCTGCATCTAAACATCTGCATCAAAATATAAACAGCCTGAAAGTTTCCAAGTTAATGCATTTTGCCAGACAGAACTTCAGGAATGGGCACCGTGAGAAGGAAAGAAACAATCAGATCCAGGGGGTCAAATCCAGGGACTCTGCCCCCGTTTGCTCTCTGAGGCCCCCAAATTCCAAAAGGGGGAGAAGGGCCAAGTCATTAAGTCTGGTACAAAGGAGTCAAAGGAGATTTCTAATCTGTAATTAGTTTGTTGTTGTTTAGTCGTTTAGTCGTGTCCGACTCTTCGTGACCCCATGGACCAGAGCACGCCAGGCACTCCTGTCTTGCACTGCCTCCCGCAGCTTGGGCAAACTCATGTTCGTAGCTTCAAGAACACTGTCCAACCATCTCGTCCTCTGTCGTCCCCTTCTCCTTCTCCAGGGAAGGCTTGGGATGTTGGATGTTAGAGGGAGAAACACTGGGAGAATAAAAGGAAGAGGTTGAGAGGAAAATCAAGGAGCTGGGAATAGAGGGTAGATATATGGGAAGGTAAACGGCGTTTCCATGTGCTGCTCTGGTTTGCCAGAAGCGGCTTTGTCATGCTGGCCACATGACCTGGAAATTGTACGCCGGCTCCCTCGGCCAATAATGCGAGATGAGCGAGCAACCCCAGAGTCGGTCACGACTGGACCTAATGGTCAGGGGTCCCTTTACCTTTTTATAGGGTAAAACAAACACCACTGGGCATATTTTATACAACTTAATTGCTTTTTGAACTTTTCTAGAGAATGATATTTACTAATCTTGACACTATTTTCTATGTGGAAATTTGACAGGGATCAAACTTTGAACCCTGGTTTTTACATAAATTCACAAAGGTAAGGTAAAGATAAAGGACCCCTGGACGGTTAAGTCCAGTCAAAGGCGACTATGGGCTGTAGTGCTCATCTCCGCTTTCAGGCTGAGGGAGACAATGTGATGAGTGCCAAAGTGCATGGAAAACCATTTACATTCCCACCACAGTGGTGCCTATTTATCTACCGTGTTTCTCCAAAAATAAGACACTGTCTTATATTTATTTTTCCTCAAAAAAACAACACGGTGGCTTATTTTCAGGGGATGTCTTTATTATTATTATTATTAAGTATGGTACAGTTTAACCTACAAGGTTAAACTGCCTATCACTATGGCTTATTTTCGGAGAAACACGGTACTTGCACTGGCATGCTTTTGAACAGCTAGGTTGGTAGGAGCTGCAAAAGAGCAAGGGGTGCTCACCGTGGCACACAGATTTGAACTGCCACCCTTACAATTGGTAATCCCAAGAGGCTCAGTGGTTTCGGCCACAGTGCCACCCGCATCCCTATAAAATTCACAAAACAAGCAGACAAAGCAGACCACATACAAATAGCATCAAAAACAAAATAACAGATCAGTGATGGAACCATTTAAGCAAGCACTACTACCATTCTAGACCCATACTTCAATCCACTGGTACTCAAGGATTCTTCCCTGAATTGTACGCCTGTGGAACAATGCTTAAAGCAGCATCACAAACGAAAATTCACAACAATGGATTCATAAATGGGAAACTCATTCAAACCAAAGGATGCTTCCCTAAATTTATTTCATTGCAATGGAACTATTTTAGAGGTGTCCTGGGTGAACTAGGTTCAGAAACGCAATTACCGTGTTTCCCCTTTTTTAAGACGTAGTCAGAAAGTAAGCCATGGCAGCATTTTTTAGCATTAGTGAGATCTAAGACACCCCCCGAAAATAAGACATACCTCCATGCGAGACCGCCGAGTGCCCCAGCCAGCCAGAGGGGCCTGGAACCGGCTGCTGTTGCTGCAGAGAACGCATGGAGCGCCCTGCAGCGCCTGGCCTCTTCTTTTCTTTTCTTTTTTTTGGGCTGCCCGAGGCCTGCCGCCCCGCCACCGGAACCGGCGGCTGCAGAGCGGAGCGCTCCAAAGCAGCGAGCGCTCGGAGCGCCCTGCAGCGCCTGGCTTCTTTTGCGGGGGGGAGCTGCCCGAGGCCTGCCGCCGTAACCGGCGGCTGCAGAGCGGAGCGCTCCGAAGCGCCGAGCGCTCGGAGCGCCCTGCAGCGCCTGGCCTCTTCTTTTTTGGGGGGGGGGAGCTGCCCGAGGCCTGCCGCCCCGCCGCCGTAACCGGCGGCTGCAGAGCGGAGCACTCCGAAGCGCCGAGCGCTCGGAGCGCCCTGCAGCGCCTGGCCTCTTCTCTTTTTGTTTGGCTGCCCGAGGCCGGCGGCTGCAGAGCGGAGCGCTCCGAAGCGCCGAGCGCTCGGAGCGCCCTGCAGCGCCTGGCCTCTTCTTTTGGGGGGAGAGCTGCCCGAGGCCTGCCCCCCGCCACCGGAAGCGGCGACTGCAGGGCGGAGCGCTCCGAAGCGCCGAGCGCTCGGAGCGCCCTGCAGCGCCTGGCCCATTCTTTTGGGGGGAGAGCTGCCCGAGGCCTGCCCCCCGCCGCCGGAAGCGGCGGCTGCAGAGCGGAGCGCTCCGAAGCGCCGAGCGCTTGGAGCGCCCTGCAGCGCCTGGCCTCTTCTTTTGGGGGGAGAGCTGCCCGAGGCCTGCCCCCCGCCGCCGGAACCGGCGGTCTGCAGTGCTGGGCGGAGCGCCGAGCCAGCAGCCTGCCGCCTCGGTGCCGCGCAGAGCGCCCAGCAGCACCCCGAACCAGTGGCCTGGCCCCTCCGAGGAGGCCTTAAGGTACCGTACAAGACATCCCCTGAAAATAAGACACCGTGTTCTTTTTTGAGTAAAAAAAGTTATAAGACGGTGTCTTAAAAAAGGGGAAACACGGTATCTTAGATAATGTCACGCCAAACACAATTTATTGAACTCCAGTTAGCAGGTTCATTTTTTCGGAACTGGGGAAAAGGTAGCAGGGCAGCCATCACACTTAGGAAAGGCTTGTGTACTGTAGGGCATCCTTTGTGTGGTGTCTCAAAGCAAGTCTAAGCAGATTTCCACCAATACAATAGAGTCTCTTTTTTTTGGAATAGGGAAAGAGTTTGCATTCATACTCTTACTGATAATAATGACTCACAGAATTCCACTTGCTTTGGACCTCACAACACTTAGTTGGGCAACTGGACTCACCTTCCTTCCTGACCTGATCAACAAGATTTTCAGAGACCATCACTCTCATTGGGCATTCATACAAACAAAATAAATAAATAAGGACAACACAAAACTCCCCTCTATAATTTTTTGGCTGCAACCACCCACCATATTCGGCAATACCAATATAACCAGCAACAACAGAAACCTTATTTCAATAAAACCAGCAAACCACCTCAAAAGTAACTTGTAAAACAAAATGAAATAAATTTTCAGTTAAAGCCTGCAATAAATAGCATAGGGGTTAAAACTCACACATCCACACAAGCCTCAAAGACACCAGTGTTGAATGTTGAGGCAAAGGAGGAGATTTTTAAATGTTGGTTGATTTTGCGGCACCTCTGCCCGTGAGAGTCTCCCCACTTCAGTCCAGTTCCTGAGACTCTGTGGTGTATCAGTCAATCCCACTTTTAACATGAAACGGAGAAATTTAAAAGTGGTTCCTAGACTGGAGGTATCCCACCCAGAAAACCAACAGAAAAGGATGCAAGTTCCAAGTGAAAAGATTTGTATTATTGAAATACAAATGTGCCTAAAATAAGAAGGCTGCAAAGAACTACATCCAAAGCAATGTTTTTAGTATACTTCCATATTACAAATGATTTCTATTTACCAATCAAAGGATCATAGCAACCTGAATACCATATAAGACAACTGGCCGTATAAGACGACCCCCAACTTTTCCAGTTGAAATATAGAGTTTGGGATATACTCGCCGTATAAGAAATACGACCCGGCGTATAAGACGACCCCCGACTTCTGAGAAGATTTTCCTGGGTTAAAAAGTAGTCTTATACGCAGGAATATACAGGAGTTGCAACCCAGTGTTGCCACCCCGAATCAATCAAAATAATCTATGGTAGTTCTTCAAATCAGCCTCCATCTCCCTATTAAGACTTTGACTAATTTTCCTATTCATTAAATGTCTCTCAATATCCTTTTTCATCTGTCTACAAAACAATTCAATATTAATCACAACTGCCATGCCTAGCTGATTCTCTTTTCATGCATACAATGGCCATCATAGAGTCTAATAGTTTATTCTTTTCAGTGTTCTGGAATGAACATTCACTGTGCACAGTACCTAAAAGGAACTAGTTATGTGCTGTAAAAAAAACAGGTCCAGGCCTTTTCATTTTGGCTAGGCCATAGACTCAAAAGAAAATGAAACCATCAAATATAGAGTTTTCTGAAATGATTATTATGCTTCTATGATTCTGTCGTCTCCCATCTTCAATCACAGAAAAGGCAGGAACAAAGTGTCTTCCTACTCAGCACTCAGTTGATACCGTGTTTCCCCCTTTTTAAGACGTAGTCATAATATAAGACGTAGCAGGATTTTCAAGCATTTGAGAAATATAAGCCACACCCCGAAAATAAGCCATACCTAAGACGGCCCTGGATAGAGCTCCTGAGGGTGGCCAGCCTCGCTATCGCCACCTCCGCTACTGCTGCCACCCCGCACGCTCTTCGTCCCCCTGTTGTTGTTTTAGTTAGTTTCTCCCCGCTGCAGCGTCTCCCGGGTCCCGCATGCTGAAGCGCGGGCAGATAAAGGTTCGCTCCGCATAGGATCGGCCTGCCGCGGCTGCAGAGCGGAGCACCGAGCCAGCGGCCTAGCCTCTTTCTCTTTTTTTGCCCAGCTGAGGAGGCCTGCAGCCCCGCCGCCGGAATCGGCGGCTGCAGGGCGGAGCGCTCCGCAGCGCCGAGCGCTCGGAGAGCCTTGCAGCGGGCGGAGCGCCGAGCCAACAACCTGGCCTCTTCCTGCCCCAGCCGAGGTGGTCTGCCGCCCCGCCGTCAGAATCGGCGGCTGCAGAGTGGAGCGCTCCGCAGCGCCGAGGGCGCGGAGCGCCCTGCAGCTGGCGGAGCGCCGAGCCAGCGGCCTGGCCTCTTCCTGGCCCGGCCGAGGAGACCTGCCGCCCCGCCATTGGAATCGGCGGCTGCAGGGCGGAGCGCTCCGCAGTGCCGAGCGCTCGGAGCGTCCTGCAGCGGGCGGAGCGCCGAGCCAACAGCCTGGCCTCTTCCTGCCCCAGCCGAGGAGGTCTGCTGCCCCGCCGCCGGAATCGGCGGCTGCAGAGCGGAGCGCTCCGCAGCGCCGAGTGCTCGGAGCGCCCTGCAGCGGGCGGAGCGCCGAGCCAGCGGCCTGGCCTCTTCCTGGCCCGGCCAAGGAGACCTGCCGCCCCGCCGCTGGAATCGGCGGCTGCAGGGCGGAGCGCTCCGCAGCGCCGAGCGCCCGGCAGCACTGGGCAGAGCAAAGAGCCAGCGACCTGTCACCTCGGTGCCTGGAACCTGCTGCTGCTGCGCAGAGCGCCCAGCAGCACCATGCAGAGCACCCAGCAGCACCCCGAGCCCTCGGCCCGGCCCGGCCAAGGAGGCCTTAAGGTACCATAAAAACATAATTAAAAAATTAAGACATCCCCTGAAAATAAGACACCGTGTGTTTTTTTGATGAAAAAATGTTATAAGACGGTGTCTTAAAAAAGGGGAAACACGGTATCTGGTTGAAGGTGAGTAATGATGGATGGCCATCTTCCTATATCTCAAGGACTTTCCCATGGAAGATGGAGCAAGATTGCTTTCTCCTGCTCTGGAGGGAAGGACCCAAAGCAATGGCTTGCAGTGAGAAGAAAAGAGATTGCAAGTCAAAACCAGGAAAGCTGTTTGATAGGAAGAAGGTGATGGGATCTCCTTCCTTGGAGGTTCTTAAGCAGAGTTTGGATGGCCCTCTATCCTGGATGCTTTAGCCGAGATTCCTGCATTGCAGGGGGTTGGACTAGATGACCCTCAGGGCCCATCCAATCCTCCAATCCTATGATCCCAGGATGGAGTTTCCTGCTTCTCGCAGAGCCTTTTCCCCTGCATGCTGCTCTGCCTGTTTCTGTTTCCAAGGAAGGAGCAGCACAGCACCTCAGCCAAGAGGACCCCCCCAAATAAAACATCTCTAGCCACTATGGATGTGAAATCTCTATACACCAACATCCCACACAATGATGGTTTACAAGCCATAAGGAACACCATTTCAGATGAAACCACAGCGGACTTTGCTACCAAACTCTGCCACTTTGTCCTTACCCACAACCACTTCAAATTTGGTGATGACCTGTTCCTCCAGATCAGCGGCACAGCCATGGGCACCCGCATGGCCCCACAGTATGCCAACATCTTCATGGCAGATTTAGAACATCGTTTCCTAGACTCCTACCCACTCAAACCTCTCCTGTACCTACGATACATTGACGATATTTTTATTATCTGGACACATGGACAACAGACCCTGGAAACCTTCCACCAGACATTCAATGACTTTCACCCCACCATCAACCTAACAATGAACCAATCTATGCAAGAAATACATTTTTGGACACTACTATAAAAATACAGGATGGACGTATAGACACCACCTTATACAGAAAACCAACTGACCGACAAACATATCTACATGCTCTCGCAGAGCCTTTTCCCCTGCATGCTGCTCTGCCTGTTTCTGTTTCCAAGGAAGGAGCAGCACAGCACAGTCAGCCAAGAGGACCCCCCCCCCCCAAATAAAACATCTCGGAGTGTGTGCAACACATATGGCTCCTCCTGGGTTCCTGCTTGAGAGAGAGAGAGAGAGAAAAGGCACAGAGGGAGAGAGAGATGCAATTCTTTATATGCTTGGCTTTGAAAGGGTTAAAAGGAACTGAACTGGATTCCTAGACAGGACAGGAAATAAAGGTGGGGGCAGATCCTCCAGAGCCAAAGCTGCTCCCTCCCACGTCCCATGTCCCTTCCTGCCAGGCGGGGCTGCGGAGGGAGGGGGCAGCTGTTGTCTCTGCACTTTCTGGCATCTGGTGAGTCCCTTCTCTCTTCTGCTATAGGGTGCATGGGGGGGGGGCAGATGGGGGTCCCAAGGCTGCAAGAGGCTTACTTCACCTTCTTCCTTTATTTTATTTTATTTTAAAGAAAGCTCAGAGTCTAGGCTGTGGTGCCGTCCAGTCCTGGTTCCTAGCAGGACTCATCCAGGGAAACTCTCTTTTCTCCGGACACTGTGTCCATTTTATAATAGACAGGGCTTTTTTTGTGGCCGGAACTCACTGGAACTCAGTTCTGGCCCCTCTCAAGCGGGCGCCATTGCCATTCTAAGAGAACGAGGGAGGTGTTCATAGTGAGTTCCAGCACCTCTTTTTCTAGAAAAAAAAGCACTGATAACAGAACAATGTATTTGCTTTGTAGTATTCTTCAGCACCTCTAATTCGGACAGACAGATCATGGCAGGAAAAAAATGGAATTCCTTTAGATCTCCAGAAGGCTTCCTGAAAGCACAGATGGATCAGCAAGACTCAGCTGGCCCTGAAACTGGAAGAGGCCAGGCCATGGAAACTGGGAGCAGTGGGGGATTCTGGAAAAACTCCATGCAGAAGATTCTGAGTGAGGGGGACACCCTCCGCTCAGAGGGGCAGAGCCAGCAATTCAGGCAGTTCTGCTACCAAGAGGCCAAAGGACCTCGGGAGGTTTGCAGCCAACTCTACCACCTCTGTTGTCAGTGGCTGAAGCCAGAAAGGCACACAAAAGCCGAGATGCTGGACCTGGTGATCTTGGAGCAGTTCCTGGCTGTCCTTCCCCCGGAGATGGAGAGCTGGGTGAGGGAATGTGGAGCAGAGACCAGTTCCCAAGCAGTGGCCCTGGCCGAAGGGTTCCTCCTGAGTCAGGCAGAGGAGAGAAAGCAGGTGAGAGAGACTTTCCTCTGGATACTCCCAAGGGGCTCCAAACAGGAGGGAGAGTATCCCAAAATGGTCTAATAACTATGCGCCCCTTTTTGGAAACCATCCAAGGAAGTATATCAGATAACCTTACATTTTTATCTCTGCGATTCCTTTTCTTATCCTTCTCCCCATTCTCTGTTTTGAATCCTTGTTGCTGTTTTAGGGAAGGATTATCTTTGCAGAAAGTGGCCTGGATTCCTCTGAAGCAGAGAGGACTTTGTCGGACACCAGAGAGAGGCCGCTGGGTAAGGAGGAAAGAGTTCCTTCTCCATTTGATCACATTCTATCGATTCTGAAACCACCTGTGGGTTCTTTGAATTTTTTGGGGGGAAGCACTTGGGGCCAACTAATATATGAAATGGGTACAAACATCAAAATGCACTCAGCAGGGGAGAATTTTTCTAAGCCCCCCTGTAGTTAGAGAGGCACGGCTTCATCACTGAGAGAAGCACCCTGCTCTTCTGGCTTCCCACTTCCCTTTGTCTCTCACAGGTGAAAGAAGGATGCCGGCAAGACCATCTTTTCATGGTGACGGAAGGGAAGCAGAGGCAGTGGAAACAGAACAGGTAGGGGGAAGGAGCCTTGTGGGGAAAGAGGCGGAGGGGTGGGGCAACCAGGGTGCTTCTGCCCCTGAATGAATCTCTCTCATCCTCTTGCCTTCTGCCAAAGCTTCCCTTAACAAAGGCTGAATATACCACTAGAGAATGTATATGTGCTGAGAATAATAAACAGCTATTTCGTCTTAACTCTCCTTCTGAAAGCCACTAGCATTATCTATCAGTCGCTGCAGTGTTATTTCCATGTTTATCAGTGAATGCTAAAATAGGCTTCTAAGAAAATAACATACCATAAAAAAGCAGTGGCCTGGATTCACCTAGCCAGCCCCATCAGTTGCCCTATGGCATTCCCCCCCCTGTCTCTTACCCCTTACCCTGCCCACTGTTCCCCTTGAACTTGGCTTTAGGGCATCTGCAGGGTCCCCTCCCAGAACAGAACACACAATAAAATAATTCCATTAAGACATTAAAAGAGGCATCCATACGTAGATTGTGCAGCAACAATGTGTAGCAATTAGTCTTTATGCTGTCGGAGAGGACAACATTCTTCTGATTCTTTCAGGGTCCACTGTACTTTGAAGATGTCGGTGTTTGTTTCACGGCTGAGGAGTGGGCCTTGCTGGATCCTGCCCAGAGAGCTCTGCATCAGGAAGTCATGGAGGAGACTTGTAGGACCATGAACTCTCTTGGTAAAGTTCCCTGTTTGGTCATCATATCTGTTTTGAAATTCAATCCATATCTCTATTTGACAAACCTCCCGTATTCTGATAGAGCTCAATGTTGCCACCTACAGCATCAGAGATTCTGACACCCCCACAGCAAACCTTGAATGGAGGGCTATTAACAGTTTAGTCTGTGAATATTCTTCCTCCAGTTATGCCTTTTTAACTGTAGGCTGCATTGCCCGAACTGACCAGGCCTTTAAAAATGTAGGCTTCACAATAGTTAGGGCAGTGGAAATGGTTTCTGCCAGGTTTTTTGTTTTCGCTTCTGCTACTGTCCATTTTTGATTGACCAAAGAGACGTCTGACATTGAAAATGGAGCACATTCCATGGTTGGACCAAATAAAATCCATCTCAGAAAAGAGCCAGGTTTGCCAAATCTCAGGTTCCCATAAATATGCCAGTGAATGCCACTTAGCGAAGGCAGTGAACCCTGGGGTAAGGTGTCACATCTAACTCCCTTCACTTCTTCTTCTTCTATCACAAGCATTAATGAGCCTTGTTCAGTATTTGGAGCTCCCTTTCTTCCTTAGGCTCTAATCCATTTCTGTCTTTATTGCAGGTGGTGAGGAATTGGAAAAGAAGAACAAGGGAGACCATGACAAAATCCACACAGTGAGGAAACCACAGAAATATCTGGAGTGTGGAGAGAGCTTCGATCAGAGCAGCCATCTCACTTCTTATCAAGGAATTCATACAAGGCAGAAATCTTATCAGTGCTTGGAATGTGGGAAGAACTTCAGTAAGGAAGAAAGTCTCACTTCCCATAAAAGAATTCACATGGGGGAGAAACCACACCAGTGTGTGGAATGTGGAAAGAGTTTCAGTCGGAACGCCCATCTCATTTCTCATCAAAGAATTCATACAGGGGAGAAACCTCATCAGTGTGTGGAATGTGGAAAGCGGTTCACCCAGAAGGAAAGCCTCAATTCCCATCAAAGAATTCATATGGGGGAGAAACCACACCAGTGTGTGGAATGTGGAAAGAGTTTCAGTCGGAACGCCCATCTCATTTCTCATAAAAGAATTCATACAGGGGAGAAACCTTATCAGTGCGTAGAATGTGGAAAGTGGTTCACCCAGAAGGAAAGCCTCAATTCCCATCAAAGAATTCACACAGGGAAGAAACCACATCAGTGTTTTGAATGTGGGAAGAGCTTTTATACAAGCACAAACTTTCATCGACATCAGAGAATCCACACTGGGGAGAAACCCAATCAGTGCTTGGAATGTGGAAAGAGCTTCAGTCAGAGGTCCCACCTCACTGCCCATCAAAGAATTCATACAGGGGAGAAACCTTTTCAGTGCCAAGAGTGTGGAAAGAGCTTCAATAAGAGGGCTCATCTCACTGCCCATCAAAGAATTCATACAGGGGAGAAACCTTTCCAATGCCAAGAGTGTGGCAAGAGCTTCAGACGGAAGGAAAGTCTCACTTCACATGAAAGAATTCACAGAGGTGAGGAACAATATAAATGTTTGGAATGTGGGAAGAGCTTTAATACAAGCACAAACTTTCGTCGGCATCAGAGAATTCACAGTGGGGAGAAACCTTTTAAATGCCAAGCGTGTGGAAAGAGCTTCAGTCAGAAGCAAAGTCTCACTTCCCATCAAAGAATTCATACAGGGGAGAAACCATATAAGTGTGTGGAATGTGGAAAGAGCTTCAGTCACAGCTCCACTCTCACTTCCCATCAAAGAAACCATTCAGGAGAGAAATATCAAGGTATCAGGGTGGGTGTCAGGACCAGGTCATCAATAACTCACACGGTGTCAGTAAAGTTAACTCTCTATTCAAAGAAATAAAACAGCTCCGGAGGCCAAACCTAGTGAGCCCAGCAACTCTTTCCATTAGCACTTGACCCAATGAAGCAGTTGTGAGGATCTACGGTCCCCACCTTCCCACAGTTCCTTAAGTCTCCTCCTGCCCCGGTTCCTTCCCAAGCAATCTGAGACTTCTTTACCTTGTCTGTCTCTGCTCCTCCCTATTCATTCCTTTTCTGGTCCTAGAAGATCAGCGGCAGAGACTCCCTGTTTTTTTCACCAGCCTGACTCATCTCTGCCTCTTGGTCTCGCTCCTCTCCTGCTTTAGTTTCTGCCTCTGGTTCTGGACTGCTCCCTGCCACAGAGTCTTCCTGCTCACAAAACCCTGTTAGTACTTTAGCTTCTGACACCCCCCCCCCAAGTCTGCTCTCACTTCTCTCTCCAACCACGCATCATTGTCCCACCACCAGTCCCCAGTGTCTGAGCTATCTTCCCTTGGGGGTTCCCCAGCTGATGCCTCCCCTCCCACCACTCCAGTGTGATGTAGTGGTTATGAGTGGTAGACTTGTAATCTGGTGAACCGGATTCGCTTCCCCGCTCCTCCACATGCAGCTACTGGGTGACCTTGGGCCAGTCACACTTCTCTGAAGTCTCTCAGCCCCACTCACCTCACAGAGTGTTTGTTGTGGGGGAGGAAGGGAAAGGAGAATGTTAGCCGCTTTGAGACTCCTTTGGGTAGTGATAAAGCAAGATATCAAATCCAAACTCTTCTTCTTCTTCTCTATGACACAGTGTTTGGAATGTAGAAAGAGCTTTAATACAAGCACAAACTCCCATAGTAATCAAAATATTCACTGTGGGGAGAAACCATTGCCATGTGAGGAGTGTTAAAAGAGGTTCTGGTTACATATCCTGTTGGTAAACTAGGGTGGAAGCTGTCAAGCCCTCCTCCGGGCTCCCAAGGATCCTCAGAAAAGCATGAATTCTCCAGAGACTCCTGGGGAGCCCGGCACTCAGAGAAAGTTGGAGTTCTTGTCAGTGCAGCATCACGTCTGAATTGAAATTTCTCTCTGCCTCTTAATGTTACACAGGCCCTGTGGCTCCACGCTTTGTTCAGGCAATCCTTTCTAGATGCATAGAAATTGATGTGCTTTAATCTTATGCTGTTAATTTTAATGTATTTATGATTTTGATTTTAATATTGCTCTTTAAATGTTTTTAATTGATAATTTTAACTTTTCCAGTTAAACTGGTTAAATGTTTTGTTACCATCAAGTGGTATTTTATTCAATAGAAATATTTATTCCAATAGAAGTAAATCAGGGGTGCCCAAACTTTTTTCAAAGGGGGCCAAATTTGATGAAGTGAACATGTGTGAGGGCCGGCCAAAGTTGTTGAGCTTTTTTTAGGATTGCTGAGCGTTTTGGGGGATTTTACCCCAGGACATATACTGCCACGGGGGCCAGATTAAATCAACAGTATTAGGCCCCTGAAACGGACTTTGGACATACCTGAAGTAAATAAATCCCACCCCCATGGGTGGGTGTGTTAGAAACCTGTTTTTTGGGGGGAATGCTTGCACCTGGGACTTCTTCCCCAGCCAAAGTATGTAAGAAATAAGGAGTGCTTTCTTCGTGTGCCTGTTCCCTGACATTAGCAGAGCAGCTCTTTTTTGAAACATCATCAGACTTGGGAGTTGCCCTAAGCAACGAAGCATCCTGGGATCAGCCTCTCTCTTTGACCTGGCTCGTTTCTGGACATGAAATTAAAGACAAGAGTTCCTGACTCTCCAGAATTGATAGAGACTGACCACGTAAAGACCCCGAAGCAACATCTTTCCTTCTTTTTAATATTTATTTTTGCCTTGTTTATTATACGACATTTGTTGGAGTTTCAGGCGGATGGGATCCTAGTTGCGGAGCTTTCCTGGAAGCTGGTGTGGCTGGATTTGGCTGAGGTTGTAGATCTTCAGATGTATTCTTAGGACATCAAGTGTCATGTCTGAAGCAGGGGGCGCTCCAAGTCCCAGCAAAGGAGAGGCAGTGAAAGAGGCTCAAGCTCCCTGCTCTCAAGAGAATCTTCAAGGCAGCTCATGAAAATGTGACATTTGGAGCTGTATTAACTTTTCCCATAAAGGAAAAGGTATTTGCAGAATTAAGTTTGTGTTGTTTATCTGTGACTTTGTCAAAGAAACTGCAGCTCTTTCTATTGGGTGCCCTTCAGATTGAAAAATCTGTCCCCGAGTATACAGTACAATGAAACATGAGAGGCATTTTGGGTCTCAATTAGTACTAGTGTTAAAAGCCCTGATTTAATTGGAACCCAAGTACTTTAAAGTATGCATGCATGCATGTATGTATTAGAATTGTAGAGTTGGAGGGACCCTGAAGGAAGTCCAAGGAAGGAAAGTCTGCCACCTTCCAAGGGAGTCTATACATACCTAGATAATATTGTGGGAATTACACAAGATACACTTTTTTAAAAAGTTTTTTAAAGTTTAAATAACAAATAACTTTTACTCAGTGTACTTGCACTTGTTAGATTAAATGTACAAGGCAGGGAGGTGTTACTTATGTAGCTAAAACATTTTACATGCATTTGTATCCAAGGCAAAAAGTGTTACAGATGGACAAACTCTGAGGCAGAACAGAAGCTGCCCCAAGTGATATCACAGCCTCTGGCAGAAGGCATATGACATCACAGAATTCTTTCCTGGAAAGCATTAACCCTTTGCTAAGCATTTTGGATGCTTTCCCACATTCGAATCTATCTATACCTATATAGCTACACACATACACACAATACAGAATAGAAACAAATCAAAATATATTCGGTACAAAATAAACTGATTAACAATAAGATCCCAACACTGCATGGCAGCTGTTGAAAACTACTGCTGATCAATTTTAAAGCCTGATTTGTTGTGTTTTGTTGTATTATTGTGTGCAGTTTGCTGTTGCGCTGTGTTTTTAGTGTGTAAAATGCATTGTAAATTGGTTTTGAAAATAAATATATCTGTGAACCATATAAACAAAGGAAGCAACATCCTATTCCTGTTTTAACTATAGAAGCAACTTCACATTATCAAAGAAATTGACCATAACAGATTGGAGGGATGAGCGCAAGCTAACAAAATGAATTTCAATAGGAACAAATGAAAGGGACAAATGCACCAGTACAGTATAAGATGGGGGATACCTGACTTACTAGCAGTACATGTGAAAAAGATCTAGGGGTCTTGGTGGACCACAAGCTGAACACGAGTCAATAGAATCTGAAGAATGGTATCTGAGGAAGTGTGCATGCACACGAAAGCTTATACCCAGAACAAGCTTCGTTGGTCTCTAAGGTGCTACTGGACCATTTATTAATTTATTTCAAATGAGTCAACCATGTAATGCATCAGCAAAAAAAGTGAATGATATTCTAGGCTGCATCAACAGAAGTCTAGTGTCCAGATCAAGGGAAATAATAGGATCTAATAAGTGTTGGGAATGTAAAGAAATAGAGGGTATTTTTATCATATGTGGTGGGAATGTAGGAAGGTTAAAAGTTTTTGGGAAATTGTTTATAATGAAATGAAAAAAATGTTCAGAGTAACCTTTGTTAAAAAAACCAGAAACCTTTTTATTAGGTATTGTAGGAGCGGAGATTCCAAAAGACCAGGAAAAATTGTTTATGTATGTTATGACGGCCGCCCAGATACTGTTAGCCCAAAGATGGAAAGAGGAATCATAGAATCATAGAATCATAGAGTTGGAAGAGACCACAAGGGCCATCCAGTCCAACCCCCTGCCAAGCAGGAAACACCATCAAAGCATTCCTGACAGATGGCTGTCAAGCCTCTGCTTAAAGACCTCCAAAGAAGGAGACTCCACCACACTCCTTGGCAGCAAATTCCACTGCCGAACAGCTCTTACTGTCAGGAAGTTCTTCCTAATGTTTAGGTGGAATTTTCTTTCTTGTAGTTTGAATCCGTTGCTCCGTGTCCGCTTCTCTGGAGCAGCAGAAAACAACCTTTCTCCCTCCTCTATATGACATCCTTTTATATATTTGAACATGGTTATCATATCACCCCTTAACCTTCTCTTCTCCAGGCTAAACATACCCAGCTCCCTAAGCCGTTCCTCATAAGGCATCGTTTCCAGGCCTTTGACCATTTTGGTTGCCCTCTTCTGGACACGTTCCAGCTTATCAGTATCCTTCTTGAACTGTGGTGCCCAGAACTGGACACAGTACTCCAGGTGAGGTCTGACCAGAGCAGAATACAGTGGTACTATTACTTCCCTTGATCTCTAGACGCTATACTCCTATTGATGCAGCCCAGAATTGCATTGGCTTTTTTAGCTGCTGCATCACACTGTTGACTCATGTCAAGTTTGTGGTCTACCAAGACTCCTAGATCCTTTTCACATGTACTGCTCTCAAGCCAGGTGTCTCCCATCCTGTATTTGTGCCTTTCATTTTTTTTGCCCAAGTGTAGTACTTTACATTTCTCCTTGTTAAAATTCATCTTGTTTGCTTTGGCCCAGTTGTCTAATCTGTTAAGGTCATTCTGAAGTGTGATCCTGTCCTCTGGGGTGTTAGCCACCCCTCCCAATTTGGTGTCAAATTGCCGACCAAAGAAGATTGGCAAACCAAGTTAATGGACTAGGCTGAAATGGCAAAACTAACCGGAAAGCTCAGAAATCAAGATGACAAGAAATTTTAAAAAGAATGGGAAATGTTTATTATGTATTTGCAAAAGTATTGTAAACAGGTTAATACATTGGCAGGATTTTAAGAACACTTGTAAATTTTAGAATATAGGAAATTTGAGGTAAAAATAATAATTTGGAGTAGAAATGACATGCAATTGAAAAGGGAATTTAAGGAACCAGGGGGGGGGAGTCACAGGATTAGGAGAATCTGGATTTGATATTGTTGTTGTGTATAAGTGTGTAATATATATATATACCATGTTTCTCCAAAAATAAGACCCCGTATTATATTTATTTTTCCTCAAAAAACACACACTATGGCTTATTTTTAGGGGATGTCTTATTCCCCCCCCTCCTCCTCCTCCTGCTGCGGCCGGCATTGCTGCTGCGCCTATCACTATGTCTTATTTTCAGGGTATGGCTTATATTCCTTGAATGTTTAAAAATCCTGCTATGGCTTATCTTATTTTATGACTACGTCTTAAAATAGGGGAAACAGGATATATATATGTGAACATTTCTCTTCAACCAGGCCTTGGGCTGATTAACATCCTATATAGCCTTTAAAATGTATTTTTGTGTGTGTGTGTGGGGGGGGGTGTTTTATTGTTTTGTTGTTGTTTCCATTATGTATTTTGTATTTTCATCTTGTCTTTTTTTTGCTGTGAACTGCCCTGAGATCTTCAGGTGAAGGGCGGTAGACAAATGTAATAAATAATTATAATTACCTGTATAACAATTCTCTTCTATTCCACACACCCCCAGTGCTTTTCATAACATGTTGTCCTCCTTCTCACACATTTTCTTTCTGAGTTTCTAAATTGTCACCATCTGTATGCAGTTTTGTCATTCATTTGACTTGTAATCTGGACTCTCCTTCTTGCCTCTGGCCCTGGAGGTAGAATAGGGCAATGATCCCCATATTGCGCATTCAGCCAGAGAAGTTTGCCCCAGGTCTGCAGGGAGGTCCCTGCTGGCCTGATCTTGTCTTCTGGTCTGGAAGGGACTGGGGTTCCCAGACAGGCCCTGATGATCACACCTTGTGCTTTGACCCCCTTCAGGGACAGCAACCCCCCTCCAGCAGGGGGGGAGAAGAGCCCCATTGGACTCGCATGGATCCTGGCTCACATCTGGGCAAAGGTGTACGGAGACATGGAGAAGCTTTGCACGCCCCTTTCCAGCCACAGTCCTCGACTTATGGCAGGGGTCTCCAAACGCCCCTCCCTCCCCAGGCGATTTAGCAGACCCCTGAATGTTCCCTGAATGTTCAGCTTGTAGCCTTCGCCATGTTCTGCACTAGATGCTGCAGGATTGTATTGCTTCTTTAATATATTACAAATTGTATTTTATCATACTCCACAGGATATAAACTGTAATACAATATAGGAGGAGGAATAAGGGCAGCAACTGGAATGCCATTAAAGGTCATTAGGAATCTTTCCTGGCTGGGATGGATCTACCGTCTCCTCTCTTCAGTCCCAGAAAAGGCAGGAACCACGTGCCTCCTCCCTCCTCTGAGATCTGGCAGAAGAGGGGATCTGAGAGCCATCTTTCCCCGATCTCAAGGGCTCTCTCTGCCTTGGAAGGTGGAGGAAGCTTCTTTTCTCCGGCTCCGGAGGGGAGGAACCGAACCAAGGGATCCCAAGATCCCATGAAGCTGTTCCTCTTGTTTCTGGCCAAGGGAGGCGCAGCTCAGAGATCCCGGAAGAGCTGCTTTGGAGAGGGAGGGAGGGAGGGAGGGAGGGAGGGAGGGAGGCATGAGCTGGGCGCACTCGGCCGGGCACGGGTTAAACCGTTAAAGGGAACTGGGCTGGATTCCTAGAGAGGACAGGAGAAGAAAGGCGAGGGGGGGCAGGTCCTCCAGAGCAAAAGGCCCTCCCTCCTCAGTCCTTCCCTGTAAGAGGAGCGAGGCTGTTTACTCCCTGCCGGCTGTAGGACACCTTCTGGGATCTGGCGAGGCTCCTCTCTCTGATTGCATGTGGGGGGGGGGAGAGAAGGGAGCGGGGCTGCAGGGGAGGAGGCAGCAGGAGGAGGAGGGGCAGCTAAGCGCATGCGTGGAAGAAACCCCCCAAGTCAGGGGCAAAGGGTCCTGCCCGCTTCTTCTCTCTGCAAAGCCACGGAGGAGCGGCTAGGTCGTAGTAGGAGGTCTGCAATTGTATGACGAATTCGGGTGCTTACACTGTTTGCCACTTTGGGTTAGGATGATGAAAATGGATGGATTGCTGGATTAGTTAATTCCTGTACCATTTAATATATTAGAAAGTTAACGCCTCTAAGTGGTGCACAGAAAATGAAAGCATCAACAGACAAATATATTACAAAAATGCCCAGTCTACATATATATATATATATAAATGTAGGTGTTGCGCGCACAGGTGTCCCAGCCTTTCACCGTAACCGCTGAACCGCATTGCAACAAATTTGGGCACAACATACCTTGCCCACCAGGGAGGGATCTAGCATAAAAATATTATCAAAAAACCACACCTTTCATGCCTAAAATAATGATTAAACACAATAAAAGTGGCACGCAACTCATACATCACCAGCAGAAGCTCTGAAGACTCCAGCAGCATCCAATAGAAAGGCAGATCGCACGCTGCTGCCTCCAAAGCCGCGCCACCAGATGACATCACAAAATTCCACAGCAACCAACTGAAACCAGGCCTTTTGCAGCAACCAGGCCCAACATTGCCCAGCAGACTGATTAGGCCGCAGCCTAGGCCACTTTCCAGACTAGGCCAAGTGGAGGTAGGGGCCTGCCTGGGTGGGGGATGGGGGGCCTGAATAGGGGGCAGGGATAGGTAAGGGGTCAGAACAGGGTGGGGGGAGACACAGGGATGAAACCTGCCCTCCATAGTATCTCGTGTTTCTGGGGGGATATTTGCATCAGCAGTGGCTCTTGTGTGTTTCTGGGGGCTCTCGGCATCTGCAGTGGCTCTTGTGTGGTTTCGCATTCTATTTCCTCAGCAATTGATTTAGCTTCTAACAACATAGTGTCAAAGGCAGAGTCTGAGCGCATTGTTGCTAAGTTACTCTTGTCCAGCTCTATCATTTTAACTGCTTCCGAAAGAACGACATCAGACTTTTGTAACGTTTTACTTACAACGTTAATTTTCACTAATATGTTGTACCACGTTACTAAAGAACAAATGAATTTGAAAGACTTCAATTTCAACATCAATGAACTTGCCATGTTCCTTGTGTCACAATCTCTCTTGTCATCTGAATAAATAGAATATAAGGCGTCGTAAAACTGCTCCATATTAAAACGAAGTGCTTTCAACGCCACTACTCTACTTTCCCATCGCGTGTTTGATAATGGTTTTAAAGTTAAAGTGGGCATCTGCTTCAAGAGAAGCCGGAAAAGAACACATATATTTCTTGAACAATGGGAAAAAAGTTAGACACTTCAAGTGAGCTTTTAGCAGCATCATTAACTACTAAATTGAGGCTGTGAGCAGCACAAGGAACATAAAAAGCACGTGGATTTATATCCAAGATTTCTCTTTGGAGGCCAATATTTTTCCCTTTCATATTTGCACCATTATCATATCCTTGCCCTAGCATGTTGTCTAATTCAATATTGGAGGATTTAAAAAAATCTAACAAAACTGTTGCTAGTGCTTGTCCTGTAGTGTCATCAACTGGACAAAGCCTCAAAAATGCTCTCTCACCTCAGCCTTTTTTGTTCCTGTGTCAAGGTGTACAAACCGAACAAGAACTGAAAGTTGTTCCTCATGTGATACATCAGGAGTGCAATCCAAAATAATGGAAAAGTATTTATTTATTTATTTTAATTTTTTTTAAAATAAACTTTATTTCATTCTTTAAAAACATACATAAAAATAAACAAACAAAACAAAACAATACTAACAACAAATAATAAATAATAAATCAAATAAATCAGATACAGGTTAAATCAAAGTTAAATTCAACTTAAATCAACTTAAATTTAATCAAAATTAAATTCAACTTAAATCAGCTTCAGTCAATTATGTAACAGAATTAACACCCATACAAAGAAACACAAAAAGGAAGAAAAGAATCGTTAAACCTATAAATATAAACATAAAGTGAAACATAAATAAATCACCCCCAAGTAAAATAATTAAATCATATGAGATTCATATCTGTGAGGGACGAGGGATACAGGGAAGTCCCTCCCATCTTAAGTTCCAGCCCATCCCCAAGCGCGGGAGAGAGTAAGGAGAGCTCTGCCTCCAGCGGAGAGTCAGGAAGTGGTGTCCGAGGCTCAGGCAAGGTTGTGGAGCCCAGGCCGCAGGTGGGACAGGAAGTAGGACGCACAGGGGGGAGGCCAATTCCCCCAGCTCCCGAATTGCGACGCAAACGTAGGGGGAAGAGGTTGGGTCTGCCAAAGCTGTGGTGCTGGAAGAAAACGCGCCAATCGCCATTCGGGAGTTCAGACACCTCACCTTAAGGATGCATTTTTACTGCTCTGAACACTGTAAATAATCAGCACTTAATAAAAACCTTAAAAGACCATGCTGGAGTCGTTACTCTAGAGTAGCCATACCAGGCCCTCTGACAGCAACTCCCGAATCTTTTTTTTGGCTACTTTGGAGTGCAGCGATGAGCGCTCAAGAGGCTGAGCATTGGAGGCTGGAGGCCGAAGCAGCGAAGCAGGAGCTGCAGAACCTCACAGCGCACGCACAGCAGCAATTGCATGCCGCTCAGGAGGAAGCGCGAGGGGCGCAGGAGGAGCTGAACAAGCTGGTGGACCAGGTGAGGACAAAAGAGGAGACTGAGAAACAGCTAAGGGTGATGGTTTTGGACCTACAGAAGAAGTTGGAAGAGGAGAAAGCCGCTAGAGGTGGGGGGGTGCCCCAGCCGCAGCTAGTCCAAGTGAGAAGGGGACAGAGCCTAGTCACCAAGTTTAGCGGCGACCCTAGGGAGTACCTAGGATTCGAGACAGAAATAAATTATGCGCTGGAATTGCATGCAGCAGAATTCCCAGATGACGCGCACAGAGTCTCCTTTATCATAGAGCATTTGACGGGGGCCGCCCGAGAATGGGTAAGACCGCTCATCGCGCAAAAAAATCCTTGCATGAAGAACGCAAAATTATTTCTAGAAGCTTTAAAAATAATGTACGCTAGTGACAGTGAAATGGAGGCCACTAAAGAGGAGCTTCATAACTTAACACAAGGAAAATCGACAGTTAGGGACTACTGGGCGAGATTCACCATGCTGGTGCACAAACTGGGGTGGGATCTGCAAAGTGAGCCAGTGAAATCAGCCTTCTACATGGGTTTGCACGCAGACGTTAAGGATGAGCTGGCAAGAGGTCCCAAACCGCGAACTATGGATGAGTTAAGCAAAGCGGCGCTAGCGGTGGGGGTGAGACAGGAATCCAGATGGAATGACAAACAAGCGACGCGCGCAGCAAAACCTTGGTTCCCACGCTCCCAGGACAGACCACATCACCAAACCCCACCCCAGGGCCCGCCCCCACACCCGCCCAGGCCAAGCCCAGAGCCGGAACCGATGGAGATCGGAGGAGCGCGCGCGCGGGCTTTTCAAACCCCGGCGGCGCCAAGACGCAAGGAGGGAAGAGGCGGGAATTGCTTTCTCTGCAACTCCCCCAGGCATCGCGTCAGAGACTGCCCTCATCGCAGAGAGTGGCAAGGAAAGGCGGGAACGGTTGTACCTTCCCCAGCTGACGCAGCACCACAGCAGGGAAACAAGACAGCCTGGCTGCAGGAGACAAGGGGGAGCGGCCAGGCACAGTCAGCAGACAACAGCCCCCGCCCGCCCACCCGCACAGAGAGGAGCACAGCCAGCCCACCCCTCCCAGAGCAGGAGTGGTTCTAGAAGTCACGCTCACGCTCCCAAATGGCTATCCCCTGACAGTCCTCGCCTTAATTGACAGTGGTGCCTCAGCCAACTTCTTCTCGAGAAACTTTGCGGAAGAGCACCAGATCCAACTTCTGCAGCTGGATTTTCCCCTGCACGTGGCCACCATTGACGGCAGAGAGCTGCTGGGAGGGGCCATCACGCATCAACCCCCCCCCCATGAGAATGACGGTGGGAAGGCACTCAGAGACACTGGCTTTCAACGTCACAACCATCTCAGACCCCCCCATCGTCTTGGGCATGAGCTGGCTGACGCGCCACGACCCCTCCATAAGTTGGCACCAGAGATGCATCACTTTTGGATCGGACTTTTGTCTGGAACATTGCATGCAGCACCAACCAGGGGAGGGGCCTCCGATAGCCACGGTGGCCACCATGCACGTCAAGGGGGGTGAGGCAATACCCAAGCCGTACTGGGACCTGCAGGAGGTCTTCAGCGAAGCGGAGTCCGACCACCTACCCCCACACAGGCCTTTTGACTGCCAGATCAACCTAGTGCCAGGGGCAACTATACCCCCAGCCAAGCTGTACGCCATGTCAGATCAGGAACTGGAGGATCTGCGCGCTTTCATCGACAAGAACCTCAAGCGGGGGTTCATCAGAGAAAGCAAGGCAGCAGGGGGCAGCCCGGTCTTCTGGGTGGACAAGAAAGACACGCAACAGCGCCGTCTGGTGGTGGATTTTAGACGGCTGAATTCGGTGACAGAGCCAATGGCTTTCCCCATGCCCAGAGTGGATGATCTCCTGACAGCGGCACGCAGGGGCAAGATCTTCACCAAGCTCGACCTAAGAGGGGCGTACAACTTGATTAGGATCCGGGAGGGTGATGAATGGAAAACCACGATGTTCACGCCTCTGGGCTCTTTTGAATATCTGGTGATGCCCTTCGGGTTGCAAGGGGGCTCAGCATGCTTCCAGGCCTTCATGCACCACGTCCTGGGGTCCCTCCTCTTCAAGAACTGCTTGGTCTTTCTGGATGACATCCTTATCTACTCCAATGACCCAGTGCAGCATGTGAAGGATGTCAGGGAGGTGTTGCAGCGCCTGAAGGACAACCACCTGTATGTGAAGCTGGAGAAGTGCAAGTTTCACACCAAAGAAGTGGACTTCCTAGGCTACAAGCTGTCAGACAAGGGGCTGGCGATGGACAAGGACAAGGTGCAGGCCATCCTGGACTGGCACAGCCCCAGGACGCGCAAAGATGCCCAACGCCTACTAGGCTTCGCGAACTTCTACAGGAAGTTCATCAAGAACTTCTCTCGCGTCACGGCTCCTATCACCGACTGCCTGAGAGGCAAGCAGAAGTTCCGGTGGACACCAGAGGCGCAAGCAGCGTTCGAAAGCCTCAAGAGGGTATTCGCTTCAGACCAGCACCTGTTCCACGTGGTGCAGGATGCGCCCCTACGCCTGGAGACAGATGCTTCGGACAAGGCTCTGGGAGCGATTCTGTTGCAACTGGACGCCAACAGAGAGTGGAGACCCTGTGCCTTCTTCTCCAGGAAGCTGACCCAGCCGGAACGCAACTACACAGTGTTTGACAGGGAACTTCTCGCGATCCACGCTGCGTTCCAGCACTGGCGACACTTCCTGGTGGGCGCCAAGCACCCCATCCAGGTGTGCACAGACCACAAGAACCTGGAGTTCTGGAGAACTGCCAGGGTGCTCAACCAGCGGCAGATACGGTGGGCAGAGTTCTTCTCGAACTTCAACTTCTCCATCCACTACATCCCGGGAGAGCAGAATGTCAGGGCGGATGCCCTCTCCCGCAAGCCAGAGTACATGGAGGAGGAGTTGCCACCGGCACCCAGGCATATTTTCCCCCCATCAGCATGGTCCTGCGGAGCAACAGTGGCGAGCGAGGCAGAACTCACAGCACTGACAGCAGCTGATGAATTTGCCACCCGCATCTTCAGAGAACTGAGAGGGGGGGGGAGCAGGCCAAAGACTTTGAGGAAAGGAGGGGTTTGCTTTTTTACAAGGGAGCCCTGTACCTGCCAACCAAACAGCTGAGAGGTAAGGCCCTCAAGCAGATGCACGACAACCCAACGGCGGGTCATTTTGGAAGGGACAAAACCACTCACCTAGTCATGAGACACTTCTGGTGGCCAGGGGTGCGGGAGGATGTTCGAGATTATGTAAGGGGATGTGACACCTGCCAGCGAGCAAAGGTGGTCAGAGCGCCACCAGCTGGTTTGCTGGAGCCCTTAGCCACACCGCACAGGCCGTGGGAAGTAGTGTCCATGGACTTCATCACAGACCTGCCGTCGTCCAGGGGCAAGACCGCAGTGTTGGTGGTGGTGGACCTCATGTCCAAAATGTGCCATTTTATACCGTGTGCCAGGGCGGTCTCGGCAGAAGAGACGGCCAAACTGTTTGTTGACCACGTATTCAGACTGCATGGATTGCCTTTAAGGGTTATTTCGGATCGTGGCCGCCAATTTGTTTCCAGGTTCTGGAGGCGGCTCATGAACCTCCTGCAGGTGGAGGTCAGCTTGTCGACGGCTAGGCACCCGCAAACCAATGGACAGGCGGAGCGGGTCAACGCCATTCTGCAGCAGTACCTGAGATGTTACGTCAGCCAGAGGCAAACGGACTGGGTGGATCGCCTGCCACTGGCAGAATTTGCCTACAACAATGCGGTGCACGTCTCCACAGGGGTGTCGCCCTTTAAGGCCAACTACGGGCGCGACCTCAGATCTTTCCCGGAGAGGGAGGGGGAGGAGGAGGAAGAGGGCCCACAGGCAGAGGATTGGGCAGAGGACCTGGAGACGGTGCACCAGCAGCTCAGAGAACACTTGGAGAGGGCCAAGGAAGCGTACAAGAAGGGGGCAGATCGCCACAGGCGACCGGGAGAGGTCATCAGGGTGGGGGACAAGGTTTGGTTATCCTCGGAAGGTCTTCCCACCAGGGGGCGATGCAAGAAGTTAGCACCCAGGAGGCTGGGCCCCTTCACGGTCACGCAACAGGTCAACCCGGTAGCCTTCAGGCTAGCACTGCCGGAGGACATGAGAGTGCACCCAGTGTTTCATAGATCGCTGCTGTCGCCGTACAGGGAAAGTACCAGGTTCAGGGACAGCGATCAGCCTCCAGAGGGAGGGGGGGAGACGGGAGACGCCCGACAGCTCAATGAGGCAACTGAGATTTTAGACTCAAGGAGAGGGGTGAGAGGACTGGAGTACCTGATAGCATGGGAGGACACTCCGCCGTCCCAAAATGAGTGGATACCGGCCACAGAAGTACCTGAGGAATTTTTAGTGGAAGAGTTCCACGCCCTGTTCCCCCACAGGCCCAAGCCCTGGCACATGGAAAGGGAGGGAGAGGGGGAGGGGCAGGAGGAAGGGATAGCAGGCAGCAGCTCTCCATGGAGATGGGAAGCGGAATTTGAGGACACGGAAGAAGAGGTGTGGGTTTCACCGAGGTCAACGACGTCAGAGGCAGGAGAGGACTGGCAGAACATTTTTACTCCCACCAGCTCTGACGCCACTGACTTCTTGGGATTCCCGTCTTCTCAGGGGGAAGGAGAAAGATCGCAGGATTGGGGGGAAATTTTTACACCCACAGGCTCGGATGCCACAGACTTCTTGGGGTTTCACTCGTCCCCAGCAAGCGGAGAGCCACTAGGAAGGGGGGGAGAGGAGCCTGGGAGGGGGATGGATGTGAGGGACGAGGGATACAGGGAAGTCCCTCCCATCTTAAGTTCCAGCCCATCCCCAAGCGCGGGAGAGAGTAAGGAGAGCTCTGCCTCCAGCGGAGAGTCAGGAAGTGGTGTCCGAGGCTCAGGCAAGGTTGTGGAGCCCAGGCCGCAGGTGGGACAGGAAGTAGGACGCACAGGGGGGAGGCCAATTCCCCCAACTCCCGAATTGCGACGCAAACGTAGGGGGAAGAGGTTGGGTCTGCCAAAGCTGTGGTGCTGGAAGAAAACGCGCCAATCGCCATTCGGGAGTTCAGACACCTCACCTTAAGGATGCATTTTTACTGCTCTGAACACTGTAAATAATCAGCACTTAATAAAAACCTTAAAAGACCATGCTGGAGTCGTTACTCTAGAGTAGCCATACCAGGCCCTCTGACAATATCTTAACACAAATCAGTCTTAAAGACATAATATTATTCAAAATAATGGAAAAGTATTTAGATTTCTTCAAAAGATTAACAATGGTCATTTTTATTCTTTCACCTATTATATTGATCAGTTCGTTTTGGATGTTATGCCCCAGATAATGCGGTTTTGAACATTTTGAATTTGAGCAGTATGTTCTGCTAATACATTATCAAAAATAGCAATTTTTTCGACTAATTTAAAAAGATTTCCATTATCTGGTTCAAACAAAGTTTCAGTATTTCCTCTAAATGCCAAATTTTGAACTGCCAAAAAATTAATTAGCACAATTATTCTCTCTAAAACAGCCATCCACCTTTTCTTCTCACGTTCTATTCTGGCTTGATTTAAGGAATCTACAGTTTTCCCTTTCAATATATTCTCTTTTAGATCCATGCTTTTTTTTAATGGACAATAGGTATCCTGCACTCTTTTCGTGTATTTCGCTACTTCTTGATAAATGCTCCCAGTTTTGGAAACCTGTATTGTCACTAAAAGTAGTGACATTAGCATTGAAAAGCAGAACACTGAATTGGTAGATACAGAATATAGAAGCCAATCTCTATTTACAGTTTCATTATTCTTTAACTTTTTGGTGTAATAACAATTTGAAAATGACCTGTTTTTTCCATCTTTCGGATAGGCAGGTAGCTTTACTTGAACTGGCCCTCGATCTTCTAGCAGAAACAGTCTTAGCTTGTCTGGGAGAATTTGCGGCCACAACGAAGGATCACCCATTGCATTTTCATCAAAGGTCACTTCCAGGGGAGTCTCAGACGTTGAGGGAGATTCAGCTGCAAGTGCAGAAGTAGAGGCTTCTTCAATACATGCAGTATGTTCTGAATCTCTTGAAGGTCTTTCATCTCCACCCACAGTTGCAGAAGATGTACCTGTTAAAACAGAAAAAGCATAGGTTAATACACATAAATTACAATAGTGGCTCTGAGAGCAATACGGTAGACCTCATGAGCACTTTGTAGGTTCAAATCCAAACTTGTGAAAAACAATTTAAGGTCAGCTGTTGTGCCATTTAAGTGTCACAACGATTGCTCTTAATACCGTAATTGTTGTTGTTTAGTCATGTTCGACTCTTCGTGACCCCATGGACCAGAGCACGCCAGGCACTCCTGTCTTGCACTGCCTCCCGCAGTTTGGTCAGACTCATGTTGGTAGCTTCGAGAACACTGTCCAACCATCTCGTCCTCTGTCGTCCCCTTCTCATCATCATCATCATCACTTTTAATTTGTATACCGCCTTTCTATCATACAATACTCAAGAATCTAATGAAATACAAAACAACCTTATAACAATCTAATGCAATACAAAAATGTGATAATAAAACATAGCTTTAAAATAAGCAATCAAATAATGTAACAGTCAACAATAATTACAATAGTATAGAATAATATCAGCATATGAAAATTAAACAGAAACCCACTCTTAACATTTACAATAAATAATTTCAAAACAATAATCAATAAAACAACAGCAAGCCACAGTGCATAAAACAATACAATGCAAATTGAAAAATAGAGACTGGAGGGTGAGGCAAGGCAGGTGGAAAGAGGCCTTGCCTGATGGAGTCTCTCCCCTCACAGTTCTTCCTCCAGGCACAGCTTCCTTATGAGGAGTCCCAGGGCTGGAGGGGGCGAGGCAAGGCAGGTGGAAAGAGGCCTTGTGCCCTCCATCTTTCCCAACATCAGGGTCTTTTCCAAGGATTCTTCTCTTAAGATACATGGATAAAGTAAGTAGCTCACTTACTTTGTTGGAGAAAAAATCCAATTGGAGTTGTCAACTTCTTTACATTTTCTTCTCTCTCAAGTTTTGGGATCCTGAAAGTTTCTTCTTATTATCAGCCATCTGCAGAAATTAATCGGCTCGGCTCCTCCCCGTGCACGTTGTAAACTCTCAGTCGGTGCGCAGAATCCGGTAGTACAGCAAGAGAACGGATGGTGCTGGAGGACAATGAGATATGCGTATTAAAAACTTTGTAAAAAGGTAAAGGGACCCCTGACCATTAGGTCCAGTCGTGACCGACTCTGGGGTTGCGCGCTCATCTCACATTATTGGCCGAGGGAGCCGGCGTATAGCTTCCAGGTTATGTGGCCAGCATGACAAAGCCGCTTCTGGCAAACCAGAGCAGCACATGGAAACGCCGTTTACCTTCCCGCTGTAGCGGTTCCTATTTATCTACTTGCATTTTGACGTGCTTTCGAACTGCTAGGTTGGCAGGAGCTGGGACCAAACAACGGGAGCTCACCCCGTCACAGGGATTCGAACCGCCGACCTTCTGATCAGCAAGCCCTAGGCTCAGTGGTTTAACCCACAGCGCCACCTGGTAGTCAGAGGTAATTATGTCACAGCTTTTTCTCGTCATGGCAGCTGGATAAGCACAATCTCCAATAAACATCTCTAATTAGGGAGGAGGACCTGCGAGGCTAGGTGTCTGATTTATTACTCACTCAGAATGTCCATTTACCGGCTGAGATTAAAGTGGACTCCCCCCCCCCTTTTGTGCCAAAGTAGCTTAAGGGATTTGGTGTAGGAGCTGAGGGGCTGGGAAGGTGAAGTCTTATAGCTTGATCCAGGAGAGTGAATGGAAAAGAAAGAGAAAGAGAGAGGAAGGGAGGGAGAGGTGAGGTCTGACCAGAGCAGAATACAGTGGTACTATTACTTCCCCTGATCTAGATGCTATACTCCTATTGATGCAGCCCAGAATTGCATTGGCTTTTTTAGCTGCTGCATCACACTGCTGACTCAGGTCAAGTCTGTGGTCTACCAAGACTCCTAGATCCTTTTCACATGTACTGCTCTCAAGCCAGGTGTCACCCATCCTGTATTTGTGCCTTTCATTTTTTTTTGCCCAAGTGTAGTACAAAGAATATAAAGGGTATAAAGAATAAATTATTATTATTATTATTATTATTATTATTATTATTATTATTATTATTATTCACCACCAGGGTACTTTTGCTTGATGCCAAAGTAATATTTAAGCATGATTGATGCAAGCTGTTCAAATCAATGCCCCTATCCAACTTCATGGGAGAAAACCAAATGCCTGGTCCCAAAGAAGCACGGATCCAGACCAGCAGCCACACATATATAACTCAGCCAACCCTGGTTCCTCTGCTCATCCTCCAACTACAAAGCCAAATCTCACCGTCATCATGCAAACCCCAAACAAGCCTTTATAAGCCATTTTTTGGCTTGCAACACTACGGCCCCCCCTTCCCAAATGATCTCCCATCACCACCCTATTCCCACCTTCAGTCTCCAAACCCGGATTCTCCATTCCCCACCCCCCTTAACCCCATCTTCGAGACCCAAGATGGGCTTTTTTAAAAGGGTCCTTCCCAGTTCCCATCCTCAGCCAGACCACCCCAGCTCCCTTAATTCATCCATCCCCACATGCCGCTTCCCAAGGGTGACCCCCAAAGCAGCTCCGTGGGCACCTCTCGGCGTACCCCACCTTCCCCTTCCTTCTGGATCCGACGGGAGCAAGGGCGCTCCGAACTGCAGGCAGGCAGCAGGCAGGCAGGCCCAGGCAGGCAGGCCAGGCCCAGGCAGGCCCCCCGCTCGGTCCTGAGCCGTTTCTACTGGGCGGGAAGACACACGCCCGTTTAAACTGATTAAACCCCACCCCCTGTGAGCCTGTTGGCTGACGGGGAGGGGCTGCTGCAGGGGGCCGGCCACGCTCTCCTGGACCTTCCGGAGTCCTGCACTGCTGTCTGTCTGGCGGGCACATGTGCACAGCATGTCTGTTGACTCTGGGCCGCGCATGCGCACTGTGGCTGGCTGGTGGGCGCTAGGCTGCTGGCTGGCTGGCGCAGGCGCACAGCGCGCCTATGCACTCTGCCAGCCGGCTGGGCGCACGTGCACAGCGCGCCTGTACACTGTGCCGGCCGGGTGCTACCGGCACAGTGTAGCTGCCACGGGCGCAGCCGCGCGGCGGCCTAGCCCCCTGGCACATTGCGCCACCGAGCCTTGCCTTAGGGCCGGCCCTGGTTGTTGTGTTTGTTATTTGTTGTTGTTTGATGTTGTTTATTTGGAAATTTAATAAAAATTATCTTTGCAATAAACCCAGATTCCAACTTTTCTGCTACATACACCCGGACAACACCATTACTGGCCCCAACAATATCAAACATACCATCTCAGGACTATTTAATTGCTCATCTTCTTATTTTTTATTTGTTTTAAACTGTTTTTTCTCAATACTGTGTTTTAATGCTGTGACCTGCCCTGGGACCTTAGGGGGAAGGATTGGAAACAAATAAATATGCAAAATAAAAAAATTCCTTCAGTAGCACCTTAAAGACCAACTAAGTTTTTATTTTGGTATGAGCTTTCGTGTGCATGCACACTTCTTCTGAAGAAGTGTGCATGCACACGAAAGCTCATACCAAAATAAAAACTTAGTTGGTCTTTAAGGTGCTACTGAAGGAATTTTTTTATTTTACTTCGATCCAGACCAACACGGCTACCTACCTGTAAATAAATATGCAGATTGTTCTTATGTCTGAACATATATTGTAGGCTTCAAGATAATATGGCACAAACACTCCTAGGTTAAATGTATTTGTGTGGGTCCGTATTTATAACAGATTAGGAAGGTGGTGAAATAGTGATGTCCTTTCAAATAAATGTGTGATTATAGCTGAAGGGACTTTGTGAGTTTATCTGTTAACGAAATTTATACCCCCAGAATTCCACAAGAAAGCTCCAAAACACCACTCAAAGAAAATGAGCTGGCAAGTGATTGATTGCCAAAAGGTCCTGAAACAATTTTAACAACTGATGGCATCGCCATATCCTGGTGCATCTACCATAGTTACACATTCAACAAGGAGTCGTTCAATGGAAGCACATAAAAAGCAGTAGTTCACAATGAAAGCAAGTAACAGGCTCTGATACGGCTCAAACCTTGAGCAAACAGGATGGGGTTGCCTGTTCCTAGAACAGAGCACAGTTGGGCTTAAAAACCTTCAGTAGTTAAGCAGTACCAGCTTTTAATTTTGCCCTGATCTTCTTTTTAATATATATATATATATATATATATATATATATGTAAAAATCTTGAAATTGTCGGCCGCTATGTTCTCTGTAACCGCTTGACCGATCGTCCTGAAATTTTGACACAACGATCCAGGCCACTCCCCAAGGGTTGCAGGGGACAAGAAAAACCTCAAATCACACACCTCGGCAGGTTTAGACCTGCTTTTCCACAAAGTCAAACATCACCCTCAAGTGGAATTCATCCCACAGTACACCCCCTCCCTTCCTGTGAAATCTAAGCCACACCCACAAATCAAATGACATCATCAACCAAGTAACTGAAAGCACCAAGTCGGCCATTATCAAACCTCTAGGCCCTGCCAGGCTGCTAGGCCTCCACTAGGCCCCGGGGGGGTAGATAACCCACAGCAACGCACTTGGGGCCACGGCAAGGGGTTTTTACTTTACAATTTAGCACCACTACCCCCCCCAAAATCCCCCACCAAAATACAAATACCATCCTTCATAAATAAATACCATCCTTCAAAACGTCATGAGATACGCCAGTCATGGGGGGGGGCAAACAGAATAGATCATGGATCGGGACACGTGGGGGCAGTCACAGGGATTAGGCAAAACAACGAGCCACACACACAAACTCCGCCTCCGCTCCATTTTACAGACTAGTTATCAGCTCTACAGTCCTTTAAATACTATCCCGAATGGAGCCCTGGGTGGGAGGTGGGGGGAGGGGAAGCCCAAATAGGTCATGGGCTGACATAGGGTGGGGGGGTAGATAACCCACAGCAACGCACTTGGGGGCACAGCAAGGGGTTTTTACTTTACAATTTAGCACCACTACCCCCCAATCCCCCACCAAAATACAAATACCATCCTTCAAAAATAAATACCATCCTTCAAAACGTCATGAGGGGGGGGGCAAACAGAATAGATCATGGATCGGGACACGTAGGGGGTAGTCACAGGGATTGACTGTGGGGTTTTCGCTTTATAATTTAGTGGACGTTGTGTTACATGCGAGGCTCCGGTGGCCATTTTAAGTAAGGGCAGTCGTGCCCCTTTTAACCTAGGCTTTACCATGTTTCTCCGAAAATAAGACACTGTCTTATATTTATTTTCCCTTAAAAACCCCCACATTGGCTTATTTCCAGGGGATGTCTTATTTTTTATTACGCGTCCAGCCTTGCCTCTTCCTTGGGGCCCTGCAGAACTGCACCTATCACTATGTCTTATTTTCGGGGTATGGCTTATATTGCGCAAATGCTTAGAAATCCTGCTATGGCTTAATAATGGGTATGTCTTATTTTAGGAGAAACAACCGATTGTAAGCCTCTGTGTCTTTTTAAAAAAAAACCCACAACCATGCACTTTCTCTCCCCAGTTTAAGTCCTCAGATATTTGCAGTGGCCACCCCCACCCCATTTACAATCCCCTACCTTCCCCTTGCCACTTCCTGGGATTTTTATGGAACTGAACAACTCGGGTGCTTCAGAACGCGCCTTCTGTTGCCAGGCCCTTGCAGGGCCAGACAGAGGCCTGGCCCAGGTAGATAAGATAATGTGACCCTGTTTTTAACCCTTTTGTTACTTTTTTCATTTTACTGATTGTGAATATGCTGACTGAGGCCCCCTTTAGATTCGGAGGCCTGCGCCAAGTGGCCCATATGACCCCCCCCTCCTATCTGGGCCTGTCTGTTGCTACGGGGCTGTGGGGCTTCACTATTTGACCCCCCCCTCGGGATTTTTTAAGCAGTTCTCTGCGTCCCAGGGCACATCATCACCCCCATCCTTAATCTAAATATATAGAAATGTTCACGATGCGTGCGCAGGGGCCAATGCATGGAGATACAGGGGGGAGGGGACAACAGAGGGCTCAGACAAAAGTAAATACTGGGAAATGCAACCCATAAACTGACATTTCCTTCTCCAAGGGTGGGGGCCAAGGTATGGAGATACATGGGGGAGGGGCCAACACTCCCCAGGGACAACAGAGGGCTGAGACAGAAGTGCATGCTGGGAAATAAAACCCAGAACCTAACATTTCCTTCTCCAAGGGTGGGGGCCAAGGTATGGAGATACATGGGGGAGGGGCCAACACTCCCCAGGGACAACAGGGGGAAGGGTATCCTACGGAAACACAGGGATGAGCCGGGGTGGAGGGAGGAGGGGCAGGATATGTCATGGATCGGGACAGGGTGGGGGATGGGGTCACAGGAAAGAACCACAGCAACGCGTGGCCGGGTCAGCTAGTTGTAATATATAACTGTATTTAATAAACCAAAAACTAATTATTTAACCAAACCAAACAAAAAAACCCCTTATTTATCACAAAGTGCCTACCGGTAGAGTTGTTGAGCCTTTTGGGGGGAGGTGCTGACCAAAGTTTTGGAGGTTTTTTGTGGGGGGGGAGTTGCTTTGCTTTTGGGGGGGATGCAGTGAGGGCTCTGCGTGTCACGTCTGACATGCGTGTCGTAGGTTCGCCATCACTGCGCTAGTGAGTCCTCTGCTGCCTGAGGCAACTGGATGTGGCCTAGGAAGCCCTGAAGGTGATAGGGAAGAAAAAAGGAGCCTGGAGAGGAGCAGGGGAGGTAAGAGGTGCAGGAGGCAGCAAGTGGCGCCCTCCTCGGGGGCCTGGATCTGCCCCCCCCTGCTGTCCCCAACCTGCCACCCGAGGCACCTGCCTCACTCAGCCTCATGAGCAGGCTGACCCTGGATGGGGACTTCACTGTCCGTTTCTGCTCATGGGCTTTTGGAGTTTTTAATTGTCACTCAAACTAAAAAAGTGCAGCCCATCCCCCAAGTCGATGCCCCCCAGGAGGCTTCGGGCTACAAGTGTTCCCAGCCAGGAAAGCTGCCCAAAGCATCTGGAGGGCACCAGGTTGGGGGAGTCCGTTGTAGTGCTTCAAAAAGAAGCTAAATTACGTCTGTGTACAGCAGAGGAAAATGGCCCAGCTTGGATGTGATGCACAGCATGAATGAATAAACTTGCTGCACAAATGAAGAAATGTGCCCATTTCCCTCTTCTTCTGATATGATATTGCTGCTTACAAACTGCCCAGGGCTAAAGGCCTGACTGGCTTGGTGTTGGGTCTGAATCAGCTTGTGGTTCGTCTCCCCTCCAGACCAACAATTAAATTAACATGTTATTTCCATGTTAAAAATGCCTTCCAAAGACACCTGACACATCTCCTCACCAGAGGCTCTTGAGCAACATTAGATGGTTGCACTTAGGGTTGGTTGAGGAGATAAACAACAGGAAGCAGAGAGTGGAAATAAATGGGGCGGTTTTCATAAAAGAGGGATATAAAAAGTGGGTGTCCTAATTCTAATTGGGACTGGCATACTTTAATGTTTTCACAAATAATCTACAGCAGCCTTTCCAAGCCCAGTGCCTTCCAATTTAGCCTTTGGGCTAAACTCTCATTGTCCGTGGCCATTGGTCATACTGGCTGGAGTTGATAGAAATTGGGGGAGGTTGAGTGACAGAGTTGTCCAGTGTGATGGTCAAGTATAGTATTCACAGAGTGCAAAGAGGTCTAAAAGCAGAGTGGATTTCATTTAAATCAAACTGATTTAAATCACTAGTCAGTAAGGCTTGATTTAAATCATAGTTTTCTACATAAAGACTCATTCTTGCTGGTATAACTTTAATATGCAAGTTGATGAAGATTTTTAGATTAACAACTTCTCATACTAGTTTTTTATCCCCAGTTTAATAGCATTTTTGGACAACTTTACTGTTGTACTTAGGAAGGAGAAAAATAATCATTACCTTAATAATAATTTAAATAGATTTATTCAACTGAAACAATAACATGACAGCATATGTTATTTGCTTAAAGAAACATCCATGTTTGTTAACTAATTTGGCTAAACAAAAACAAAACATATATATTTTAATAAACTTAGACTGTCAGCCCAGTCTACACATGAAAAACTTAAATACTGTCCACTCCAAACAATCAGAAAAATATTGTTTCTATTCTATTCACTGAACTTCTTGAAACTTAGCACTGGAGGGGCTGTTTCTGTATTCATAGGTTTGTAGAACAATAGGATTAAGGTCTTTTTCTCAACTCTGTTCATGTTATAACATTTTTGCTGTGAAGAAGAGGCATGTGATCTCTGTTAAGTCAAATTCAGTTTTGAGAACTGCAAAAGTAAACAAAGCATCTGTGATAATATCTTGTAGGCAGAGAAACTGCCCAATAATCTTACAAAAACCTCTGGAAGAGCATGACATTGTGAATGGATTAATGGAATTTATTTACCCAAAAAATTAAACATATACAACCTTATTCTACATAATTTAAAAACTAATCTTTATTTCATGATGGAATAACCTTTGGATGGTAATATATTTTCTTCAAAAAGCATTTTATTTAAAAAAATCCGATTTAAATCAAAAAAATCCGATTTATATTTTAAAAAATCCGATTTTTTATTTTTTAAAAAAAATCATTGATTTTTATCCACCCTGACTAAAAGTCTCTCTCAAGTCGGCGCGCATTTAGGGGAGTGCGACTGGTTTGTTTGCACTGAGTGTAGACCCTCGGGGTGCCACAACTATGGTGTAGAGGTGAGGGGTGCTGAATGCTGGTGCTGCTGATATTTGAGGCCCCAAGGTCCACCACTGCTCAAATGGGTTTCAATGTAAATAAGTGTAAAGTGATGAGCACTGGAGCAAACATTTCCTAATTTAACAAGTTCTATGATAGAATCAGAACTAGTAGTGAGTGACTAACTAGGAAAAGATCTTTTTGGAGGTCATGTTTGAGAGCTTGGTGAAAATGTCGACCCCATGTGCAGCAACAGTGAAAAGGGCATACTAGGGATACATTAGGAAACAGAGTAAATATCAACCAATGCCATTATATAAATCTGCTATTTATAAATCACATACACAGTATTTATATAATTTCATCACACCAATAGATGGTATTATTGCATTTCATAGAATCGGAGAATTGTAGAGTTGTGAGGGACCCCACAGGTCATCCTCTCCAAGCCCTGTCATGTAAGATCAGCAACGAAAGAATCCCTAACAGAGGGCCATCCAACCTCTGCTTAACAACCTCCAAAGAAGAGTCCACCATCTTCTGAGGCAGGGGTTCCCAACAAAATTTTCTCGAGGACCCCTCATCGAGCCGCTATTGTGACAAGGAACCCCATTAATTCCTAATCCTAAATATAATTCCTAATTCCTAATCTAATTTTTCCAGTAAGCTTAACACTGATCTTGGAAGGGTTAGGTTCAAGGGACGTCGACGATTTAGGTTCAATGGACACTGACAAGATCGGTTCGAGAGTCACTGACTTACTTGCTTGAACATCAAATGCATTATCTTCCTCTTCATCTGTAGGCCTTTGTCGTTTTAACGAACCACTTTTTAACCAACGGTCCATTTTTAACTACGCGAACTGTAGCTTCCGCGAAAAACAACGCTTTGTTTACAAACACTACTGTTTTGCAAAGAGGCAGCGCGCGCCAGGGAGGAGGGAGGGGAATGGAGAAGACAGGGTACCTGCGCAGTAGCGCACAAATGAAGCCGACGCACGCAAAGCATCTTGGGGAGGTGAGCGTTAGTAGAATGCGTGCGCTGCCTCTTTGCAAAACAGTAGTGTTTGTAAAGCGCCACCTAACGGCATACAGCAGAACTACTGCCTCTATCTAATTCTAGTTTTGCGCTAGACTCTGCTCATGCAGGAAGAGGCTAAAACAAAAAATCTGTTATCATACAAAATATATTTAACATATTTTTTATTCTAATAGCATCTTGCGGACCCCTCTGGCATAGCTCGTGGACCCCTGGGGGTCCGCGGACCACCTATTGGGAACCACTGTTCTGAGGGATCAAATTCAAATCAAACTTTATTTGCGTAGCCGACAGGCCGTAGCATCAAAAGGACAAACACTAAGAAAAATACATTACATATATGGTTACCAATTAAACCTATTAAAACCCAAGATAAAAGCTGGGTTATCATTCATCGATGTCCCTCTGTCCCATGGGCGGTGACTTTCTCTCTGGTAGATTGTTCTGGGCCGGTTAAGTGTAGATCCCAGCCAAATTGAAAGATTGTGAATCTGAGGGATCTCTTTCCACTCTCAAATGGCTCTTACTCTTTTAGTCAGAATCTCCATTCTTGTAACTTGGATCCATTTGTTCAGATTCTACTCTCCTAGCCAGATAAAACAAGCTTCTTCCATCTTCCATGAGACAGCCCTTCAGACATCTGAAGATGGCTATCCTATCTCCCTCCAGTCTCCTCTTTTCCAGGCTAAACATACCCAACTCCCTCAACCGTCCCCCATAAAACTTGGTTTCCAGGCTCTTAATCATCTTGGGCACCCTTTCTGCACATCTTCTACTTTCCTCTGTCAACAGGGATGCCAAGAACTGGACACAGGACTCTACGAGGAATCTGACCCAGGCAACACAGAGCAGCACTATGACATTCCTTGATCTGGATCTAGAATTCTGTTCATGAAGCCCAAAATCACATTAACGTTTTTGGCTGCTGCATCACATGGTTGACCAATGTTATGATTGTGATCTACTAAGGCCCTGAGATCCTTTTTGCATGTACTCCTGGCAAGCCAAGTGTCCCCCACCCTATATTTGCGCATCTGGTTATTCCCGTGTAAGTGTACATTTCTACAACATTCAGGCAGTCCCATCTTCTCATGGATATTTTAAAGTTAGGAAAAGGAGAACCAGAGCCAGCTGGAGTCTGAAGAGTCTTCTATGTATGAAGAAATGGTTAAGCCTTTGTGAATTTTGGTTTAGGAGTCTTTGCAGCACAGGGTAGTTTTCCAGGAGAAAGAACTACAAATGGGTCAAGATGGAGTCATAAAAGCCACAACTTTATTGGGTACAGCTCTTTGGTTACAGTCATTGAAATTCTACTCAGTATTGATCCAGGGTAGATTCCAACATATAGTAAAAACTTTAAACACATTGCAGGATTCCCCAAAAATAGACCAGAGGCAATTTCATCCAGCAGAGCTTTACTGCTACTGAAGGCAAATGAGCATAATGGTCACAAATCCAATACATTCAGGATTGCACGGTCCATAAGAAATCCAGTGGCAGCAGACTTAACGTAAACTTAAAATAACTTAAAATAATAAGACTAAACAATAGGAGAGGATTTCGGCAGAGGAATGAAATCTATATATGGAAATCAAATTGCAAATTTAATAATAAATGGAGATAAAACAGATTGCTTCCCAGTGGGAAAAGGTACAAGGCAAGGGTGTCTTCTATCGCCGTTGTTATTTATTTGGGCATTAGAAATATTATTAATTAAAATAAGAGAAGAAGACGAAATCAGAGGCATAACATGAGGGAAAGAGAAATTTAAAGTAAGAGCATTCACTGATGATATAATAATAATGACATAAGAACCAGAGAAAAGTATTGTTAAGGTAATAGAAATAATAAACGAATTTGGGAAAGTATCGGGATTTAAATTGAATAAGAAAAAAACTAAATTTTTGGCCAGAAATATTCCCGAAAAATATGATAAAGATTTGAAAGATAAAGTGGGATTAAAAATTGTTTAAAAAGCAAAATATTTGGGTGTAGATATAACAATGAAAAATATAAATTTGTTTAAAAATAATTACCGTATGAGAAAATCTGGAAAACTATAGAACAAGATTTGGAAAGATGGAGTAAATTACAATTATCAGTGGGGAGATTATCGATAATCAAAATGAATATATTGCCCAAAATGTTGTATTTATTTCAAAATATACCAGTCATAATTAAGGAAAATTGTTTTGATGAATGGAAAAGAGATTTAACAAAAGTTATATGGCAAGGGAAAAAACCTCGGGTGAAATACAAATTATTAACAGATAGAAATGCTAGAGGAGGATTGGGACTACCAAATCTGGAATTATATTACGAGGCAGAATGCCTGGTCTGGATAAGAGATTGGCGAAGGTTGGAGAAAACTAAACTATTGGATTTAGAAGGATTTAATTGCAGATTTGGGTGGCACACTTATCTCTATTATGACAAAGTTAAAGCACATAAAGATTTCACAAGTCATATTATAAGAGGTGCACTCTATAAAGTATGGATTAAATATAAAAGATTTGCAGAAACATATACCCATTATGGATTTCACCAATAGAAGCCCTAGCAATTAAGAAAATCAATATAAGACACAATTGGCCTATTTATAGGCAATTAATTGAAGAACAACAAGGCAAATACAAATTAAAGACATTTGAGGAAATAAGAGGTTTCGAGATTGATAAGTGGCAGTATATAAAGCTAACAGGCATATTCAATGCAGAAAATTCAAATTTGAAAAAGAAGTGATTCAAAATAAAAAGAAATTATTGTCAAGAACAACTAATTTGCTTTTAGATTGGGATTTAATGGATGAGGGGGTGAAAGAAACAATGATAAAAAATGGTCTAAAGATTTCGACTTGGTAGTATATCTTGGGCAATGGGAAAAACTATGGAAAGAAACTATTAAATTTACAGCCACAATTAATATTAAGGAAATTTTTTTATCAAAATGTATTTTAGATGGTACCTAACGCCAGTAAAGATCGCTAGAATATATAATATAAAGACCAATTTGTGCTGGAAATGTAATAAAGAAGTAGGAACGATGATGCATATGTGGTGGGGGTGCGAGAAAATCAAAACCTTCTGGTTAATGGTACATGAGGAAATGAAGAAAATGTTGAAAAAATCAATAACCAAAAAACCTAGGGTTAATAGATGATGAAATACCCAATGAAAAGGAGAAAGTGTTTCTATACGCCAGTACAGCTGCTAGAGTGGTCCTAGCATCGAAGTGGAAAGAGCAAAAGGTCCCATCGAAGCAGGCATGGATTTATAAATTAAACGAGTATTTATTAATGGCAAAATTAATGGCAGCAATTAGGAATCAATCGAAATGAAAGTTTAAAAATGAATGGAAATATGATGATGATGATGATGATGATGATGATGATGATTTATTTGTACCCAGCCCATCCGGCTGGGTTTCCCCAGCCACTCTGGGCGGCTTCCAACAGAGATTAAAATACATTAAAATATCACACATTAAAAGCTTCCCTAAACAGGGCAGCCTTCAGATATTTTCTAAATGTCAGGTAGTTGCTTATCTCTTTGACATCTGATGGGAGTGCATTCCACAGGGGCGCCACTATTGAGAAGGCCCTCTGCCTGGTTCCTTACAGCTTTGCTTCTCGCAGTGAGGGAACTGCCAGAAGGCCCTCAGTGCTGGACCTCAGTGTCCAGGAAGAAGGATGGGGGTGGAGACGCTCCTTCAGGTATACTGGGCCGATGCCATTTAGGGCTTTAAAGGTCAGCACCAACACTTTGAATTGTGCTCGGAAACGTACTGGGAGCCAATGTAGGTCTTTCAAGACCGGTGTTATGTGGTCTCGGCGGTCGCTCCCAGTCACCAGTCTAGCTGCCGCATTCTGGATTAGTTGTAGTTTCTGGGTCACCTTCAAAGGTAGCCCCACATAGAGCGAACTGCAGTAGTCCAAGTGGGGGATAACTACAGCATGCACCACTCTGGCGAGACAGTCCGTGGGCAGGTAGGGTCTGCGCACCAGATGGAGCTGGTAGACAGCTGCCCTGGATACAGAATTAACCTGCGCCTCCATGGACAGCTGTGAGTCCAAAATGACTCCCAGGCTGCACACCTGGTCTTTCAGGGGCACAGTTACCCCATTCAGGACCAGGGAGTCCCCCACACCTGCCTGCCTCCTGTCCCCCATGAACAGTACTTCTGTCTTGTGAGGATTCAACCTCAATCCATTAACCACCATCCATCCTCCAACTGCGTCCAGGTACTCACAAAGGACCTTCATCGCCTTCACTGGTTCTAATTTAAAAGAGAGGTAGGGCTGGGTATCATCCGCATACTGATGGACACCAAGCCCAAATCTCCTGATGATCTCTCTCAGCGGCTTCATGTAGATGTTAAAAGGCATGGGGGAGAGGACAGAACCCTGAGGCCTCCCACAAGGGAGGGCCCAGGGGTCTGAACACTCCTCCCCCACCACCACTTTCTGGACACAGCCCAGGTGGAAGGAGCGGAACCACTGTATGACAGTGCCCCCAGCTCCCAACCCCTCTAGACGGTCCAGAAGAATGTTATGGTCGATGGTGTCAAAAGCCGCTGAGAGATCCAGCAGAACTAGGAAACAGCTCTCACCTTTGTCTCTGGAGCTCCAGAGCCGACTGGTGCCTGTAGGTAGGATTCAACTTCTATTGTGTGAGCTGTAAGACCCTCCCCTTACCTGGCCAGACCCCTGGCAAACACCTCCCCCAGGCAGGATTGGGCGGTTGGCTGGGGTAGGCGGAGACCCCCTGCATCCTGCCTGGCAAGGTGGTGCTAGATCCGAACTTCCAGGGAGTTGCCTTTTTGGGTCAAGGGGGCTGCGCTGCGCACAACCATGCAAAATGCGCCCCCCCCCCATTTTCTGCGGGGAGCGGTCATTGTCCCTAGCTTGCCGGAGATCATAAAAAAGCGCAACCAAGGCAGTTTCAGTCCCATGATGAGGCCTGAATCCCAATTGGAAGGGATCCAAATGGTCCGCATCCTCCAAGCGTGCCTGGAGTTGTTAAGCAACCACTTGCTCAATCACCTTGCCCAAGAATGGAAGATTTGAGAATGGGCGATAATTGGCCATATTGGCTGGGTCTAAAGATGTTTTTTTAAGAAGCGGTTTAATGACCGCCTCTTTCAGCGGGGCTGGGAACGCTCCCTCACCACCCCGCAGTAAAACATTTATATGGTAAAACATTGCTCAAAAGTTGATATGCTTGTATGCCTGGATTAAATGATATGGAGGGAAAAGGGAGGTAATTTAGGAAGATAAGAAAACAACATAGAAAGAAGAGAATGACAATATAGAATGCATACTGAGTTAAGGTTTTGTATACTGAAATCAAAGGAGTGTCGGAGGGAAGTCTGAAAGGGGAGGGGTGCTGGGAAATGGTGGTGGGTTAGAATTAAGGAGGTAAGCTAATGTAAAAGTGTATGTAAAGTTGATTGTGAATGAATGAGAAATTGTAATTGTAAATAAATGATGTAATTAACACAAATAATTTTTTTATATATATAAAAAGATTAAACCTTAACTATTGTATTTTAATCTTTTGTTGGAAGCCGCCCAGAGTGGCTGGGGAAACCCAGCCCAGATGGACAGGGTATAAATAATAATTTTTTTATTATTATCATTATTATTATTATCATTATTATTATTAAACACTATATCCATAACACCACACCAGAAGGGAGAAAGAAAGAGAAAGTGTGAAACTCGGGCTCCTTCTGGCCCTACTTTTATAGTTAGCATGACCTTGACTGAAGAGATAGGAGAACCAGTTTAAGGCAGCTGTATCCAGCTTCTCAGAAGGAATACCCAAAACAAGAACCTTCTTTCCCACAGAGAAGAAAAACTTCCAGTAACTTCCAGAATCAATCAGAACCGGAAAAATCTCTACCTATCAGATCAATAGTGAAAAGTGAAGATCTCCTGGCTGGGTAGACTGAGCTGGCCTTTGGGTGGCCAATGTGAGAACAGGATGCTGGATCCGCCCTTGGCCTGATTCAGAAGGGCTCTTCTTAAGTCCTTATCCTGTGACCGCGGTGTGCACCAGGCATGCCAACCCTGTGAGCTATGGGGTGGTCATCAGACCCACACCCACAATATTCTTTTAGAGAATCCCACTTTCAGTGATGCCTGATGTGGACCTGGCCCAGTGCCTTCTCCACCAGGAGATCCAAAAGAAGTCATAGAAATACATTTAGGATCAAATTATGCAACTGTATAAGCAGAATAGCGGCGTTGCTATGAGGAAACAGAAAACCCTGTGCTGCAAAGCCCAATCGCAATTGTGAGTAAAATTACTTCCCAACCCTGTCAACCAGCGGCAAACGTCCATCCATAGCAAGGCAGTTAAGACTAGAATTAGAGGAAGGGAGAGAAGCCCGCAGTGTCTGTCCATTGGGATTTCTACTCAATAGTGATCCTGGGTAGATTCCAATGTATAGTTAGTAGATTCCAATGCATAGTTAGTAGATTCCAATGTATAGTTAGTAGATTCAAATGTATAGTTACCGTAGTAGATTCCAATGTATAATTCACCTATGGGTTTCCAAACCCATGGCCTTGGAAGCAAAACTCTCCACAACTTAAGACTGATAGTGGAAGACATCATTTGATGCTGGTTCAACATCAAACACTCTTGGGTGGAAGGTCCAAGCCACATCTTTTCCCAGCTGCAGTGAGTTAGGCTGCAAGAAAAGGTCATAGTGGATGCTGTTTTGCCACCCATCCAATGCTTAGCCTAGTATGCATTCAGGAAGATGATGATGATCCAGACACTCTTGTGCTCAGATGACAGTGAGGAGAGCTGGTGTCCAAAAGCTTGTTGACTTGAAAGGTGGAGATGATGACACTCTGGGAGATCTTTCTGTACATCTGATGAAGACAGTCCCCAGTGCTGTTCCAGTTGGAGCTGAAAGATTGGTCTGGCATGGATGTCTCATGGGGTCTTTACAGCGGAAATCAAGAAGTTCATTCACAAATCCATGCAACTTCCATGGTGACTCTGTCATGCCCAGTCTATAGTAAGGTGTGTGGAACAACTCACAGAGGCAGCAGGCAGGGTGTATAGACAGGAGAAGCAGGAGGTGCTACACCAGAGCTCAAGAAACAAGTTGGCAGATGAGGTCAAATAACAAATGAGACTTGATGAAACTTGTTGCTTAAAATTCTTATTAACTGATGTCATTACTTTCTAATGTCGTTTTATGGTTACAAGGTAATGTTGTGTGCCTAGTAGGATATGTTTTATGCAGAGAAAGTAAGTTTTTTTTAATAGCATTACCTGACATTTTCAGAAGGTAAAACTAAAATTCTTTGGTTTTCTGGGAGGAGTTCATGTGCTTTTTGATCAATCAAAATGTTGTCCAATCACAAAAATAATAGATTTGAATTCCTCTCATCCCAAAACATATTTCTAAGAAATTTGCAAGAAGTTTTATCCCCTAAAATGACATGCCCTTGTAGGGTGCTCAAGTTGCTAAGGGTGAGCTTGGAATCAACCTGTAATTCCCCAAACAAGATAATGCACCTGGGAAACAGCAGTGAGGGTTTCCAGTTGTAGGTAGGGGGTGGGGGTGGGGGTGGCTCTGAGTTCAAAGCCTGGGACAGCAAATGGCCAAGTGACTGGTTTACTTGCCTGCTGCAAGTGTTTCTGGAGAGAGGGAGGTTGAGTGGGTGGGAACAGGTTGAGTGGGTGGGAACAGATGGCATTCCTGCATTGCAGGGAATTGGACTAGATGACCCTTCAGATGCCTTCTAACTCTGCAATTCTATGATAGGGCTCCAAAAACAGGGCTTCCCGTTGCTGGAAATGCCACCTGCTGCAGTTACCTGGAGGCTTTTTAATCACATGGAAACTCAATCATGGGCTTTGAAAAGCTAAAATGCAGGGTGCTCTCATCAGCATAGGAAGCTGCTTCATACTGAATGATAGGCAGCAGCAGTTCTCCAGAATTTCAGGCCAGGAGCCTCTCCCAATCCTATCTGGAGATGCCGTCAGGGATTGAACCTGGGACCTCCTGCTTGCAAGGCAGGTGCTCTACCCACGGAGCTATGGCCCTTCCCCAAAGACCAGCCATATCACCCACTGAAGCTCCCAAGATGGGGCCTCAGACACAGGGCAGTTGGGTGTCCTTAGACAGCAGGCCACCAGCCACACCCAGGAAAGGGTCTCCCTCTCTGCTGCTCACTCCCCTTGGTGGCGCAAGGAGGGGGGCCCAGGGCTGCTCTGAGCAAGGGTAGGCGATCGGGGGGGGGGAGGGGGAGGGAATTGGAATGTATAGGGGGAGCTGCTGAAAATGGCAACCCCTCCCCCAAGGCTATTCTTTGTCACCAGTGGTTGTTCCTCCTCTGCTGAACAGCAACTTCAGGTTGGGAGGCTGGATTTGGGTCAATATGAGAGCATGGGGTCCTGATCAGACCTTCCTACATCTGCTTTTTTAGAAAGAAAGAGGGATATGGTTGAGGCTTACAAAAAGCTTGCATTTTTCCTGAAGAAAGTGGACAGAGAGAATTTCCTCACATCAGAACTGAGGGATTCCCCCCCCCCCCCAGTAGAACTGATTGGCCTCCTGATTCAGGAGAAAGAAAATGGAAGGCTTCACACAATGTCTAATAGATGCACAGAAATTTGCAGTGCAAGTGGTGGCGATGGCTTTGGAAAGGGATTACCCAGAACTGAGGAGGGGGTGCTGTTCCTCATGGCAGCTAAGTACAGCCATGTTTAGGGCTGTAATCCTCTGGATACCAGTTCCAGGGGAACAAGAGCAGATTGTGGACCTTGCCATCCCTGCCTCTTGCTGGTCACTGTAGTAAAGAGGGTTCCTGGCTGGGTGGGTTCTTCTGAGGTTCTTCTGTCTTGGCAAGTCCCTTTGCAAGAGAGAGTCCTACAGCTGGGAGGCAGCAACCACAAGTTTGTTTCCTTGCTGTCTGGACACGGAGTGCAGGTAGATATCCAGGCCAATCGTGATCGGATAAGAACAACAGACGGTGGTTTCCCAGGAATATGGTGATCAAGTTGTTAAGGGTGTGATGGAGCAAAACCTGTAACTCAAAAAACAAGATGGTATATGTGGGAAGCAGTGGTGGGTATTGCAAATGTGGGTGTGGTGGGTCTGAGCCCAAAGGCTCTGGCAGCAATCTGTCGACTTACTAGCACCCAAGAAGTCATCAGTGCTTCTGGAGAGGGTGAGTTGGTGTGCACAGGTGTTAGCAATGGGATTCCTGCCTTGCAGGGGGTTGGACTAGATCACGCATCCCCAAACTGCGGCCCTCCAGATGTTTTGGCCTACAACTCCCATGATCCCTAGCTAACAGGACCAGTGGTCAGGGAATTGTAGTCCAAAACATCTGGAGGGCCGAAGTTTGGGGATGCCTGGACTAGATGATCCTTTGCGTCCCTTCCAACTCTACAATTCTGTGATTCAGTTCCATTTTTTGATTCTATGAGATAGGGCTCTAGGCAGGTGACTGTAACAGTTGCTGGGAATACCACCTGCTACAGCCACTCGGAGGCTTTTTCCTGCATTGAATCTCAGTATTCAAAAATGCAATGTGACCTATTGAAATCAAATTAAAACTTTAAGAATATTTATTTATTCCATGCCCATCTGGCTGGGTTTCCCCAGCCACTCTGGGCGGCTTCCAACAGAAGTATTAAAATACAATAATTTATTAAACATTAAAAGCTTCCATAAACAGGGCTGCCTTCAGATGTCCTCTAAAAGTCTGGTACTGTAGTTTTTCTCTTTGACATCTGGTGGGAGGGCGTTCCACAAGGCGGGCACCACTACCAAGAAAGCCCTCTGCCTGGTTCCCTGTAAATTGGCTTCTTGCAACAAGGGAACCGCCAGAAGCCCCTCAGCACTGGACCGCAGTGGCCAGGCTGAATGATGGGGGTGGAGACACTCCTTCAGGACTGAGGCCGTTTAGGGCTTTAAAGGTCAGCACCAACACTTTGAATTGTGCTCGGAAACGTACTGGGAGCCAATGTAGGTCTTTCAGGACTGGTGTTATGTGGTCTCAGCGGCTGCTCCCAGTCACCAGTCTAGCTGCTGCATTCTGGATTAGTTGTAGTTTCTGGGTCACCTTCAAAGGTGGCCCCACATAGAGCACATTGCAGTAGTCCAAGCAAGAGATAACTAGAGCATGCACTACTCTGGCGAGACAGTCCGCGGGCAGGTAGGGTCTCAGCCTGCGTACCAGATGGAGCTGATAAACAGGTCTTTATAAAATAGACTTGAAACAGTCTCTGTAAATGAGAGAACATGGCAACCCTTGCTAGCACAATACCCACCCAACTTCTAAAAAAAAAAGATTGAAAGCATCTTTTGAGCTAACCACAGTTTCCTGTGATGTCAGAGCTTGAAAAACTGGGGTGTGTTCTAACTACATTTAGTTAACTGACCAGGATATAAAAGTTTCTTACTTTGAACAAACGATAGTTCAGATGTCACAGGAAACTGCTTTTTGTGTGTAAAGAACTAGGAGAGAAGGGAATGTGGAAGGCTGGTTTGATTATTCTAACGTGAAATCATGGTGATGCTGAACTTAGCATATACTGAAGATGCTTCTAACTGATTTTCTCCACCACTGCAAACCAGAATGGATTCTTTTAAATCAAGGTGATTTAAATCATCTGTTTAAACCATGATTTAAATGACAAAGAAAATGCAAATTTAAATCATATATTTGAATCAGTTCTCTCAATGTGTTTCCTGAGCAACCATGAAACCTAAGTGCTTGCTCTAATAATGAGAACATATTGGTTTGCAGCTAATTGGAGCCTTTTAGGAACCAAACAGTGTAATTCAAAGCCTTTGTCCATGCAGCCCATGTGACTTTTGCACTACAGAATTATGTCTGGGTGTTTATTCATCTCGCTCACGTGGCATTGTAGTTCCACATCCCAAATTCATTGATGGATTATTGCTCTCGCTTTCTCGTAACCTATCTATCAGGGCCTGTGGGGAAAACCCCAAGCCTCTTAGTTTTTCATGCAGTGTAGCTTTCCATTTGGATTGGTAGGGGATCTAGTAGGGTTAGGTTTTAACCAATAATGGATCTTCAGAATCCATATCCAAGTGCTAACAGGGATTTGCCCGACCTCCAGCTATGTTAGACACACAAGAAGGGATCCCTAGCAGGCAGCAACAGAACTTAGTTTGGAATGATTCTAAGGGAGCAAGATTTAAGAAGTTGCAGATCTGAGAGCCGTATGTCAGTTGTGTTAATATTTTTGCAGCATGTCAATGTTAAGTCTGGTGGTTGTATTATTGTGGGTGAGGAGTTGTTTAAGATTGGGTGGCTGTCTGTAGGCAATGAAAGGTCTTCCTCCCAGAGCTTGAGAAAGGGAGCTGTCATTGTCCAGGAGTGGTTGTAGATCTCTGATGATGCGTTGTACTGTTTTAACTTGGGAGCTGTATGTGATAACTAGTGATGTTCTGTTATTTTCTTTTTTGGGTCTGTCTTGCAGCAGGTTCTCTCTAGGTATCAGTCTGGCTCTGTTGATCTGTTGTTTAACTTCATCAGGTGGATATTTTAGTTCTAAAAAGGTTTGCTGTAGATCTCTTAGGTGAGATTCTCTGTCTGTAGAGTTGGAACAGATGCGGTTGTAACGTAGGGCCTGGCTGTATACGATGGATTGTTTGGTATGTTTGGGATGGTAGCTAGAAGCATGTAGATATGTTTGTCGGTCAGTTGGTTTTCGGTATAAGGTGGTGTCTATACGCCCATCCTGTATTTTTATAGTAGTGTCCAAAAAATGTATTTCTTGCATAGATTGGTTCATTGTTAGGTTGATGGTGGGGTGAAAGTCATTGAATGTCTGGTGGAAGGTTTCCAGGGTCTGTTGACCATGTGTCCAGATAAGAAAAATATTGTCAAAAGCAGTTGCTGTGTGTGGTAGAACAAATGGGTGGGCCTTTCCTCTGCCCCTTTCACCTAGCTTTTAAGTTGGAGAACAGCAGAGGGGGAGGAAGGAGAAGGAGGAGAATGGGGGGTATGTGAGCTGAGTTGGAAACAGGAGACACAGAGATCTGCTTGCTCTGTGATAGATCCAAAGTTGTGACTAAAGCCTGCTGGGGTATCAAAGCTGTGACCCCTTCTGTCCCTTTATTTACATATGTGTAAATAAAACCATATATCCTAAAGGCACCACAGTCTCCACTGAGTTTCATTCCAAGGAGACTGAACCCTGGGGAAACACAGGAATCGCTGGAGTTTCTCACTTCTCAGAGATTGGGATGTAACAATATCATTGTTCCTCAGATAGACTTGAGATGTCATTCCAGTCAACTTGAGAGACTGTTGGAGGTCACACAGTACTTTTTAAGGTGCTTTAACTGTGCGCCTGAAAATGCTATTAGGCCACTATCCAGCCATTCCTTCATCAGTGAGATTCCTTCTTAACGGATCAGGATTTTTTAAAAAACCTGTTTTCTCAAGGGTACCTAACTAGCTGGGAAATCTCTTCAGAGTTAGACACCAGAGGTTTCACAAGGTGAAAACTCCCTGGCAGTCCTGCCAACACAAGGGAGACTGGGGTTGGACTAGATGACACTTTGGGTACATCCCAACTCTATGAAGCTGGTGTAATGGGAGGAACATTTGGGTTGCTGTGTACTGTTCTGGTCACCACACCTCAAAAAGGATGTTGTAGAGCTGGAAAAGGTTCAGAAAAAGGCAACCAGAGTGAACATGGAGTGGAACGACTCCCATACGAGGAAAGGTCACAACATTTGGGGGGTTTTAGCTTAGAAAGAAGTTGGACATCTGTTACAAGTTGCAAGGGCTGTTAAGTTAGGCATTGGAAAGATCTCTCCAGTGTCAAATTGCCATCAAGTGTTACTTAAAAAATTAAATTATCAAACAAGCTGAGCTCAGACTAAAAAAGATAATGTTACTGTGGTGTGGTCTGATTTTATAATATTTACTAGTACCAGACAAGTATTGGTATGAAATAAGGTTCAGTCAACATAGGGTTTCCTTTCCTTTTCACATGATATATATATATAGCAAATGATGCTTGAATTTGTATGTATACATTTTTAAATTAATTCTGAAATAATCAATTATGAGAGAAATGAGTGACAAACTTACTTTCCTGGTGGATATGATTTGGGCATGGTATACACTGTGGCGGTGGTGTTTTATTTTTATTTATTTTAAAATAATAATTACCTACTTTTGTTTTACATTCCCCCCTTCCTTAAGCTGATTACTGCCCAGTAATCAGCTGCCAACCTTTCGTAGAGTCAATCTGTTTCTTTAAAATGTATAATAATGTTTTGACAGCTGCAGTATTTTTTTCGTTTCTTACAATTTAATAAACATAATTGTTTAAAAAAGAAAAGTTGAGTAAGAAGGGCATAATAGGAGTTTATAAAATTATGCATGGCCTAGAGTGGGCAGAGAAAAGCTTTTCTCCCTCTTTTCTAACACTGGAACTTGGAGACATTCAGTGAAGCTGCTGAATGTTGGAGGGTTCAGGACAGATAAAAGGAAGTCCTTCTTCCTACAGTGCACACTTAAACTATGGAAGTCTCTCTCGCAGGAAGCAGGGATGGCCACCAAGCTGGGTGGCTTTGAAAAGAGATTAGACAAAAGGAGGAAAAGGCCATGAATGGCTACAATGACAATGGTTTTGCTCTGCCTCTGCTCTGCTGCCCAAAGGAGTAATCCTTCTGAATGCCAGCTGCTGGACACCGTAGGGGGAGAGATGGCTCTTATGACTGAATCCTGCTTGTGGGTTTCCTACAGGCACCTGGTGGGCCACAGGATGCTGGACTAGGTGGGTCTTAGATCCACTAGGCAGGCATCCCCAAACCCGGCCCTCCAGATGTTTTGGGACTACAATCCCATCATCCCTGACCACTGGTCCTGTTAGCTAGGGATGATGGGAGTTGTAGTCCCAAAACATCTGGAGGGTCGAGTTTGGGAATGCCTGCTCTAGGGTTACTTACATATTTGTGAAAGGGTGAAAGAAAGTATGGGGACTGACAAGAGGACTGAGAGAAAAGGAGAGGGGGGAGAGATAGTTGAGAGTTCGCTGCTGGGCCGCTGTGTCTGCATCTGTCCCTGGCGATCTGATGTGAGGGTACAGATCTGTTGCCTGGGTGGAGCACATCCAACACTCTATTTGGAGATTTGCAAAACAAACTAGAAATTACAAAAGGCCCAGTAATCTCTCGTTGCCAAGGAAGCCTTGAGGCAGAGCACCTGATCATACAATGTGTGAATTCAAACCTGTTTGTCACGCACATTGTCTCACCAGGGAGCCATCATTGGCTGTAGTTCATCAGGACTTGCTCAATACATTTTGCTGCCTAAGACAAAGGACAAGAGGGTGCCCTCCCCCAGGGCACATACAGAAGCCAACTGATTTTCGAACCTTGGTCTCTCCCAGTACCTAGTCAAATAAAAAAATTCCTTCAGTAGCACCTTAAAGACCAACTACGGTAAGTTTATATTTTGGTATGAGCTTTCGTGTGCATGCACACTTCTTCAGATACACTAGAAACAGAAGTGTCAGACCCTATATATATACAGAGGGTGGTGGGGGTGGGTGGGAATGGGAGATGGGCTGATGGGAGTGGTAAACCTGTAGATGGGTGTTAATGGCTGCTGATGGCTGCAATTAGTCCTGGGCTGAGGTGCTAAAGAAAGCTTGATCATGCATAATGAGATAAGAATCCGATATCTCTATTCATCCCAGGTGCTTCCATGGTTTTAAGCTTGGTAATGATTTCCAATTCAGCAACTTCCCTTTCTGCTGGGCTCTCTTATTTATGGACTGGAAAGGGAAGTTGCTGAATTGGAAATCATTACCAAGCTTAAAACCATGGAAGCACCTGGGATGAATAGAGATATCGGATTCTTATCTCATTATGCATGATCAAGCTTTCTTTAGCACCTCAGCCCAGGACTAATTGCAGCCATCAGCAGCCATTAACACCCATCTACAGGTTTACCACTCCCATCAGCCCATCTCCCATTCCCACCCACCCCCACCACCATGGGCGTACCCAGGATCAAAACTAGGGGGGGGCAAGGGGAGGGGCCAAGGCACGGAAGGGGAGGGGCCACAAAGTGGGCGGGAACGGCGCTCCGCCGGGCTGTGCCCCTCCCTAGCAGCAGGGCTGGTAGGCGGAGGCGGAGCCCAGCCCAGCGCGAGTTCGGCGTTCCCGCCCGCCGCGCCGCGCTCCTTGGTTCCCCGCCGCGCTTGGCCTTGCCAGAGGGCGCGCCGGGGAGCTGGAGGGAGGGTGCGGCGCGGTGCGGCGGGAATGGCGAACTCGCGCTCCGCCGGGCTGTGCTCCGCCTCTGCCCACCAGCCCTGCTTCTAGAGTAGGGCAGCTGCCCTAACTTGCCGCATGGTGGGTACGCCCTTGCCCACCACCCTCTGTATATATATAGGGTCTGACACTTCTGTTTCTAGTGTATCTGAAGAAGTGTGCATGCACACGAAAGCTCATACCAAAATATAAACTTAGTTGGTCTTTAAGGTGCTACTGAAGGAATTTTTTTATTTTGCTTCGACTCAGACCAACACGGCTACCTACCTGTAACTAGTACCTAGTCAAGCACTCTAACCAGTACACTGCACCGGCTCCCGCTGTCAAATGTACACTTGAAGACAAACTCAGCCTTGCTTCCATGTAATGTTAGCTGCCATCGTAGTCAACCCATGTCTCCCAGCAATCTATTGCTGCCCAGGAAAGGAAACAGATGCATGAGCACGTCAGTGAACCTTCTCCCTACATTCTTACAGACATACGATAAGAACACAACCACACCCAGCCCACTGAACTTGAGCAAAGGATGGCAGAAAGGTGTGGCATCTCTGGACACTTGAGTTCTTTGTGCAAGTCCCCCCAAAAGGAGCCCAGGAGGCAACTCACAAAGTGTGTCCGAGGCAGAGAGCAGAAGTGCTGGTGAAAAGTGCCTGCAAGTCAAGCACCAAGGGACTCCAGCAAGCAAACCAAGACAGGTAGACAGAGAGGCAAAAATGTCATCTACTCTCAGACAAGCCTGGGACATAATTGGTTCTCGATCCAAGGAATAGATTCTGGGAAGTGGGAATAGATTTCTAGATTGTTTGATTTCTGAATTCTTATTAAATGTTGTTCTCCCACTCTATCTAAAAAGCTCAGGAAAGCTTCCCTGAGTATCTGGGAGCATTTTCTCTCTCTCTCTCTCTCTCTCTCTCTCTCTCTTACTGATGTATTTCTTAATATATGTGATTTTTGCATTCTGCTATCTTCCTGACAGTCAATATGACTGCAGATAATGAAAGACATTGCCAATAATGGAATGCAGATCATAAAAGAGGTGCAAATTGTATGCTATGAAAATGTTTGCCACCTACTTATTCTGAGGGACACAGGTAGTGCTGTGGTCTAAACCACAGAGCCTAGGGCTTGCCGATCAGAAGGTCGGCAGTTCGAATCCCCACAATGGGGTGAGCTCCTGTTGTTTGGTCCCAGCTCCTGCCAACCTAGCAGTTTGAAAGCACATCAAAGTGCTAGTACGGTATATAAATAGGTACCGCTCCGGCGGGAAGGTAAACGGCATTTCCGTGGTCTGCTCTCGTTTACCAGAAGCAGCTTAGTAATACTGGCCACATAACCTGGAAAAACTGTCTGTGGACAAACACCAGTTCCCTCGGCCAGTAAAGCGAGATGAGCGCCGCAACCCCAGAGTCATCTGTAACTGGACTTAATGGTCAGGGGTTCCTTTACCTTTTTACTTATTCTGAATAATCAACAGTAGTCAACATTGTTGTTCTGAACAAAACCTGTCCCATTTGTAAGCCATAAATAAGAGAGCCCAGCAGGAAGGACTTTGCATTGAAGACGCTGGACAAACCCAAATTTCTCTGGGTGAGAGTTATGCAAGTCAGCAGAACGAGGCACATAGTTGATGCAGTATAAATACACTGACGGTCACCTTGTCATACTAGGAGAGACCCAACCCAAAGAAGCGCCATAACAAGAAGGGAGATGGGGCTTTTGCCCTGTATTCTGTGATGCCTGATCTTCAGATAAGGAATAGATGCATGTGAGAGAAGGGGAGAGTGCAAGAGCTGCTCCTTACCTGGCAAGGCCTTGGCCCATTTCAAGACATCCACCAGCTGTCTCTCGCCTGATTCATTCAAGCCGGTCAAGAGGACAGCAAAGGCATCAGGCTGGTTGTTGTCATGGCCAGCACACACCACCCCTGGCTCAATAGCCTTCAGGACATTGAGGAAGATGGGCTGGCGCTCCAGGCTCTCAGTGCATGTCATGGTCATCTTCGGAGCTTGCTCCTCTTTACGGGTGGAGGGGCCGGCTGCTTCCCCTTCTTTTTGTATCTTCTGGTTTCCCAGCTTTTTAAACTTGCGGCCTGCAGCAGGTAACAAGAAGAAAAGCACTGAGAATAATAATAATAATAATAATAATAATAATAATAATAATAATAAATTTATTATTTATTATTTATACCCCGCCCGTCTGGCTGGGTTTCCCCAGCCACTCTGGGTGGCTTCCAACAGAAATATTAAAATACACTAATTTCTTAAAGATTAAAAGCTTCCCTAAACAGGGCTGCCTTCAGATGTCCTCTAAACGTCTGGTAATTGTTTTTCTCTTTGACATCTGGTGGGAGGGCATTCCACAGGGCGGGTGCCACTACCAAGAAGGCCCTCTGCCTGGTTCCCTGAAACTTGGCTTCTCGCAGCGAGGGAACCGCCAGTAGGCCCTCAGCACTGGACCTCAGTGTCCAAGCAGAGCGATGGAGTTGGAGACGCTCCTTCAGGTATACTGGACCGAGACCGTTTAGGGCTTTAACAGAAGAAGAGCCTGGTTGGATCAGGCCAGTGACCAATCTAGTCCAGAATCCTGTTGTCACAATGGCCAAATACCCCAAAGAACCAAGGAATCTAGATATACTGCTTCTGGACCTGGAGGTTGCATAAGAATGTCAGAAGAATCTTTCTGCCAATCTTGTCCTGCATCCACTCTTCAGTGGCCATTCAGAGGCCCCAGTCGGAAACCCACAAGCAGCTTCTGAGCCCAAGAGCACCTTCCCTCCCTGCAGCTTCCAGCAAATGGTGTTCAGAAGCATTGCTGTCTCTGACCCTGAAGGCAAAGCACACCCACCTTGGCTAGTAGCCATTCATAGCCCTCTCCTCCTCCATTAAATCCACCTTATCACAGCCTCCTGTGGGAGCAAGTTCCACAGTTCAACTATGTGCTGTGTAAATAAGTTTAGTCAGAAAACTTCACTCTGCGGGTCAACTGAGACCCCCATTCAGGTCAGCAACCAGCACACAGCAATTGATGTAGAAATAAGAAGTTGGTGGTGGTGGCTCCCACTTAACAGCAGGCAGCTGATGAGAACCTGCTGCTGCAGTGTGCTGAATTGCCACTTAGCTGTGATTCCTGCATTGCAGGGGGCGGACTAGGTGGTCCTTGGAGGTGCCTTACTGTGGGGTTGATTTAGAAACATGGCGTGGCATACCCGCCAATCCTTTAGGATTAGCTAGAGTAATACTGGCAAACCAGTACAGTGACAGGTCAGGGGGTGAAGATATGGGTCAGCTGTGCTAGGAGAGGCTGGATGCATCTGGAGAGGTTGGGATTGAACTGGTTTGAACAGGCTTCACAGGGAAAGACCTGGATGGGTCAAACTGGGGTGAGGAGGACACAATGGAAACAGGTAGTGTGCTTGGAAAAATACTGGCAATCACAAGACTGAGAGGAGGGGGATGTTTGATGAGAGGGACATGTGACAGGTACAAGATGTGAAGGATGTGCAGTCCACCACTTCCTCTATGGCGGAAAGTTTTGGGTGTTGGCAGGAAGTGACCTGTACCTGTACATGTTTATGCATGAGGTTTGCTCTGTGATTGGCTGGAAGTTACATCGTGAGTTAATGTTTACCTGTCAAAGCTGCTGCTAATAAATAGAGACCCCCGAGCTCCGCCCGGGGTTGGTCTTTGTGGAACTCAGCCTTGTCTCATATCATTTTTGGATTTAACCATTTACCACACCTTACAACTCTACAATTCTATGATTCTATGAATGTGGGTGTTGGCAAGCCACAACACCTACTCAAGCAGCAACAGGGGCAGTGGTGTGATGGCTGCATTCTGGGAGCTTCTAAGGATTCACTGAATGCACAGCCAACAGGCCAAGAGATGGCATGGGCAGGATTTTCTTGCGATCACTGAAATTGTTGTGTAGATACACCATTAGATAAGCCAACCTCCCAGCTTCTGCTGGACTTTGGGCTTCTTAGCCACCGTATGGTTGAATTTCTTTTAGCCGTGACAGCTACTGGTATTACCTACTGACTTTAGCCAATTGGAACATCTCAAATTAGATGTTCCAATAATACCCCAGTGGTGTAGCATGGGTTATCAGTGCCTGGGGCTGCATGGAAGGGGAGAAGGGAGGGAAACAGATGGAGTATGCATGTGATTCAACTGCCTAATGGCATCTGCGTCACCCTGGAGCTCACAGCCACAGAGATAAGAAAAGAAGAGTAGTTCCAGTGTCTGGAGAGGTCACTTCCTGGTTCGCACGGAGAAGCCATTTTCAACGGAGTCCAGCAGCAGAAGCGTGAAGCCATATTGAGGCAGCACCAGGTGTTCAACATTTGCGCACCTAACAATTTTGGGCCTGGGGCAGCTACCCCTGCGCCCCCTCATGCTACGCCACTGGAATACCCTGCTGGGAATACAGAATAAATAATGGTGATGATTATCAATTTATGCAGCTTGGGACCCTCGTACCTACGGGAGTGCCTCTCCTGGTATGCCCCGCGGAGGACCTTAAGGTCCACAAACAACAATATTCTAGAGATCCTGAGCCATAAGGTGGCTAGATTGGCCTCTACTAGGGCCAGGGCCTTTTCAGTATTGGCCCCAACTTGGTGGAACGCTCTTTCACAGGAGACCAGGGCCCTGCGGGATCTGTCATCTTTCCGCAGGGCCTGCAAGACAGAGCTGTTCCGCCTGGCCTTTGAGTTGGACTTAGTCTGACCCCTGTGTTTTCCTCCCTCATGGCTTGGATTTATGGACTACTTAAATTAAGGCTGCATTTTAAATTTTAATACTGTATTTTAATCTGTATTTTAATTAATTGTTTTTTATGTTTTATTGTAATTTTATTGGTGTGAGCCACCCTGAGCCCGGTTTTGACTGGAGAGGGCGGGGTATAAACAAATTGTTGTTGTTGTTGTTGTTTATTACTCACCTTTCATGCTAAGGTCCCAGTGTGGGTAACAGCATTAAAAACAATATTAAAAGTAATTTAAAACAACAAGGATCCCTATAAAACCATCTCAGTCAGCATCAAGGAAACAATACCGAAGATAATGCAGAAATGGTGCATAACCCCAGGTAAATTTTCCTATATGCATAAACATACTTCACCTATGTCCCGGTGAGGGGGGGGGCAGGAGGAACTATAGGCACTTGTAGTGGGCATGCTCAATTGTGGTAAATTTTGGGGAAGAAATGTTTAATGAGATAAGTAACATTGCAAATCAGCATGTCACCAAGCCTCCAGAGCTTGTTACTGATTTGGTAATTAAATGAGAATCAGGATTTGGGGGATAAATCACAAAATTGACCTGCACCTCCATGGACAGCTGTGAGTCCAAAATGACTCCCAGGCTGCGCGTCCTGTCCTTCAGAGGCACACTTACCCCATTCAGGACCAGGGAGTTGTCCCCCCCACTAATGCCTCCTGTCCCCCACAAACAGTACTTCTGTCTTGTCAGGATTCAACCTCAATCTGTTAGCCGCCACCCATCCTCCAATTTCTGGTGACCTTACAGTAGAACATAAGACTCTTAATCTCAGGGTCATGGGTTCAAGCCGCATGTTGGGTTCAAGCCGTGTGGTGGTCCCTTCCAACTCTACAATTCTATGTTAAGAGAAGTTACAACAGGGCAACGGTTTTGCTTTGTCTACAAAGCTGATAGGCGGAGAATGACCACTCTTAATTTTCTTTTCTAGTTTTTATGGTTGAAAACACTTCATATTTGATGTTAACTGTTGTGCATTGCTTCTTCTTTGTTTTCCCCCAATCTTTAATAAAAAAACATTTTTTTTAAAAAAAAGTATTGATTAATCTATTGCATTTCATTCCCACCTCTCAGTGTTCTATTGTTTTGGTTTTAGAAAAAAGGTGCAGGTGCCAGAACTCACTATGAAGTTGTTATATTAAGCGCCACACTTTTAACATTGGGGGGGGGGGAGGTGCTGACACTATGTACCCCAGAAAGAAAGCACTGCCACTTTTTCTTCCAGGGAGCTCTGGGTGGCAAACCCAGTTCTCCCCCTGCTAGGCAGGTTAGGCTGAGAGGCTGTGCCTGGCCCAAGGCCACACCCAATGGGGGGGGGATTTGAACCTTGGTCTCCCCATAGCAGCCAAGTTTTCCCTTTTCTCGCGAGAAAGCCTATTCAGCAAAAGGGAAAATCCCTTTAAAAAAGGGATAACTTGGCAGCTATGGGTCTCCCCCAGGTCCTAGTCTGAAACTGCACTCCACTGGCTTTCCACCCAGGTATGTGTGGCTGGATCTCTCTCTATTGGAAACCTGCCAAACAGAACAGAACATTTTCACAATCTCTCCTGCTGAATGAAGCTCTGCTAAAAGAGTGAGAGAACAGGAACCAGACAAAAGAAGCCCCAGAGAGATGCCCAGAGAGATGCCCAGTTGCTCCAATGGGGGCATTTCAGCATACCCTGTTATGAGCAGAGCCGGATTGTGGTAATGTAGCAGGGGCCCAAAGGGCCCCAATTTAAGGTGATAATGTAAATCCCTATAAATCCTAGAATATGCTTATAATAGTGAATTATGGGAACTTGTTGCTTTAAGAAACTGATGATCTAGCAAGATGTCGTTCTTTTACCAGAACAGATGGTCAGCTAAAACGCAAATCACAAAGAAGCAATTCATAAACTAGAACACAAATTGTTATATAGTACACGTAACACAGGTTCCCAACACGCATACTATCTCACAATCTCACAACATCTTATTGAGAATCAAAGGCCTAGCTAGCAATCCTTGGCCTAGTTAGCAATGCTTATTGCGCATGCATATTAGATTAGGTAATGACATACGTATTAAATATGAAATGAGATAATGATGAATATTAAAATATTAAATGATGTAATGCTTTATGTGATTGGTTAAATCAAAATCCTTTGTGTGAAATGTTATAAATTCCTGCCCGACCTTTGGGCGGGGTTGCAGTATTGCGAAAAGTTTCTACTGTAACCTTATTGCGTTGCAATAAACAAAATGGACTCCTAACTCCTCTTGACTCTGAGTTTTATTGGCTAACTCAGAAGATAAGCCATTTTTTGGTTTACAACAGTTGTATCCTTAAGCCTTTTGGCTTGGACTCCGCTTGCTTTCCTTGCTGAGTCTTTAATTGCTTTTATCCCTTGTATAATTGATTGTTCCTTCCCCCACCCTCCCTTTGATCCTTACTTTACCCTTGATTTTCCCCCCCCCCTTTCCCAAACCCCAAGCCAAACCCTTTATTTTTTACCTTCACAGCCTGGGCTGGGCTGGGCGGTGCTGGGGGGGGGGTTATTTTCTTCCATTCCCCCCTCCGTAGTACCAGTTGCTTGTGCTGCTTGGGCCTCCATTTTGGGCCTGTTGGTGAGGAGCAGCCGGGGCCTTGATTTTTGGTCGTCCCGGCTTCCTCCTCAGGCCCTTGGGCACGTTGAGAGGGGGCCTGCCCTGCTTAGGGGCCTTGCTGCCTGCTCCTGCCTTCCACTGGTGGCCTGCTTTATCTTGCGCCTCCATTTTGGGCCTGTTGGTGAGGAGAGGCCGGGGCCTTGATTTTTGGTCGTCCCGGCTTCCTCCTCAGGCCCTTGGGCACGTTGAGAGGGGGCCTGCCCTGCTCCGGGGCCTTGCTGCCTGCTCCTGCCTTCCACTGGTGGCCTGCTTTATCTTGCGCTGCTTGGGCCTCCATTTTGGGCCTGTTGGTGAGGAGAGGCCGGGGCCTCGATTTTTGGTTGTCCTGGCTTCCTCCTCAGGCCCTTGGGCACGTTGAGAGGGGGCCTGCCCTGCTCCGGGGCCTTGCTGCCTGCTCCTGCCTTCCCCTGGTGGCCTGCTTTATCTTGCGCTGCTTGGGCCTCCATTTTGGGCCTGTTGGTGAGGAGAGGCCGGGGCCTCAATTTTGGTCGTCCTGGCTTCCTCCTCAGGCCCTTGGGCACGTTGAGAGGGGTCCTGCCCTGCTTAGGGGCCTTGCTGCCTGCTCCTGCCTTTCACTGGTGGCCTGCTTTATCTTGCGCCTCCATTTTGGGCCTGTTGGTGAGGAGAGGCCGGGGCCTAATGTTGTAGCTGATGCTCTGTCCCGTTTTCAGATGGAGCGGTTCAGGTCTCTGGTTCCAGACGCCCAGCCACAGCCAGAATTTTTCCCGGATCGTCTATGGAATCTTGGCAGCTGCTAGTTTTGCAGGGAGTAGCAGCTTCTGTTTCCCTCTCTACTTTACGGGCGTATCAGAAAGCGTGGTCTGATTTTTAAAATTTTCATTTTCAGTCATGCTCGGTGGGAGGAACGGTGCGCCCTTCCTCTTCTCAGGTGCTTCAATATCTGGCACACCTTTTTCATTTGGGAAGGGCGGCCAAGACCATTAATCTTCAGTCCGCTCCCATCTCATTTTTTGGGAAGTTATTCTTTAATAGAGATCCCTGCGTTAAGTTTGTTGTTCGAAAAGGATTGGAGGGTTGGGGTAGATTATGTCCCCCTCGCGGCCCCATTAGGGATCCGATCACTTTTGATCTCCTGAGCAGGATGCGACAGCAGTTAAGACCTGTATGCTGGTCGAAATACGAGGCGCGCCTTTTTCGGCTGCGTTCTCAATTGCCTTTTTTGGAGCCTTACGGATTGGAGAGCTGGTCCTTGAGAAGTTAGGTCAGGGAGTGTCCAGGGGTTTGCTATTTCAGGATGTGCGTCTGTCACCTGCTGAACTGCTGCTTACCATTAGGAGCTCCAAGACTGATCAGGCCGGCAAGGGCTCTGTTATGCGTCTGCCGGCCACAGGGCAGAAAGGTCCTTGTCCTGTCAAGGATGTCTCCAAGTATTTGGCTGATAGGCCTGCTGGGGATGGCCCTCTTTTTATTCATATGGATGGAGCTCCTTTGACTAGACAGCAGTTCACCAGGGTAATGAGGAAGGTGATAGCGGCCTGCAGTTGTGTGGCTGCTGATTACGCTCCTCATTCGTTCCGTATTGGGGCAGCTACCACAGCTGCACATTGGGGGCTCTCTGTCAATAGGATCAAGGATTTAGGTAGATGGAAGTCTGATGCATACAAGAAATATGTCAGGAAACGTCGCTAATTTTGTCAATTTGTCCTTGCTGTTTTCTCCAGGACTTGCGGAGGTGCACGTATGGATTGTAGGACACGTATGGATTGCTGCCCTTTTTTGGTCCCAATTGTTGCAGAGGCGGGAATGGCGGGGCAGCACCTCTCCTGTTGCTACTGAGTGGGCTAGGAAGAGGGTGAATAGCGCAATGTCTAAGCGGATGGTGGAGCTCGGGGGGGCTTTGATCTTTCATCCTGCCCTTTCTTTTAAAGCCACTCACCTGTTCCGTGATGACGGGGTTCATTTGTCCCCTGCAGGGAATGATCTCTGGTTGGGGGCTGTTCCTTGGAGTTTAAAAAGGTGGTTAGGATGCTGAGTGTTGGTGGCAAGCTGCGGCAGCTTGATTGGCGGTTAGGCTTTTGGTTAATTAATTTGTTGGAGGAGGGGTGTGGCATCTACATGTCGACCCTCTTCTTAACATTGCTCCATATAGAAGTATTCCGTTAAAGGAATCCTGGGGATTTGTCTCTCGTCCTTACATCCCCGTCAAATGGCGGGGCTGGGAGGCCTCTTTACAGAGACTGAGCCTTGGGGAACACTCATGGACAAGAGGGGGGAATGTCTGGGCACAGCTACCTCCTCTCCCATTGGGTGTTTACTTGACTTCCCTTTACGCGTGGGGAAGTCGGAGCTGGTCCTGTCCAAATTGGACAGATGGTGATGGTCCTGACCCAAGTGGTCAGATGGAAATGGTCCTGCCCCTACGGGCAGATGGAAATTGGTCCTGTCCCAAAGCGGGGGTCAGATGGTTTAACCAAAAGCCTAAGCCAACACTCAACTAAATAATTGTAATTAAATAAAGTTTTGGCCAAAATAATGCCAAAAACCCAAAGCAAAATTAAGTGTCCTGGTGTGAGTTATTTGGGGGGGATTTCGGGCATCCTCGTCACGCAAGTACTGATCTATGTACTGTTTGTTGTTTTGTTCTTGTAAATAAAGCTGTATATAGTTACACAGTACTAGTGGCAGTGAGTTCCTGTGTTCCTGCAACTTGCCTTCATCTTGCAACCAAGAAGTTTCCGCTGTGCCTGCGCTACTCTGCTGAGTTCAACTGGTATAGTTGGCATTTACAGCCAGGTTCAGCCTTGCCGGTCTTTAACAACAAAGCCATAGGCTTACAGCAGAGCCCTCTCTGTCTCATACAGACCTTTATCAAATTATATACAACTGCCGCCGGGGACGTAGAAAAATGGTGGCTGGGCTGCCCACCGAGGCCTCCCCCCCCCCCGCAAGCCAGGTAAGAAGGCGAGGGAGAAAGGGAGGCCACGTAAGCCGGTGAGCCCCCCCAGCTGCCCAACCACCGCCGGGATCGCAGGTCAATGGTGGCCGGTGAAATATACTCGGAGTCAAGAGTGAATTTCATGCTCTTTATTCAGCTCATAGTCATCAAGGAGGAGAAGAGAAGACGAATGGCTCTTTTCCCAAAACCATCTGCTTATATACATTATTTACACAATGGGCCTTGCGTGATTGGCTACTTCAGGGCTACACCTGTGGGCCCATTATATTGTGGATTGACTTTTGCCTGCAGCCTGATTGGCTGCTCCAGCAGGCCAATCAGGTTGCGGATTCACTTCTACCTGGAGTTGGATTGGGTAGCTCCCGCTGATTCTGAATCCTATTGTTCTAGGATTCAGCTCAGTACATAACACCCCTCCCCTCTAAGTTCCAGTCCTGCCCGGGAAGTTGCATTCGTAGTCCCCAAGGTCTGCTGGCCGCCTCCGTGTGCGTTGTGGCCTGGGGTGTTCCTTGGTCAGGGGTTCTGGTTCTGGCTCGTGTTCCGAGGCTGCTGGCTGTGCCGGGGCTGTCTGGTCTGGCGCCATTGAACCACTAGGTTGTAGCTCTGGTTCCGGTGTCCTTCCAGCCTCGGGGCGCCCCTCTGTGCCTACTGCTTCTGCTTCCCCTGTCCACCCCTCTCGCTCTACAGGCCTCACTGCCCTGCTGTCCCCTTGGGACCCCTCTGTCCCGCTCTCCTCCCGGGTTCCTCCTGGGAATCGTCGCCGTATCTGGTCGCAGTGGCGGCGCCAACATTGCCCCCCTTCCGTTAGTACCTCGTACGACACGGGACCGGTCACCTTGGTGACTGTGGCGGGTACCCATGCTGGGCCTGCCCCAAAATTCTTTGCATACACTGGGTCCTGGGCCACAAATGTCCAGGGGTTCCTGCCTTTCCCCACCACTACCTCATCCTGAGCTCTGTCGGGGTGAAGTCGGTCCAGTCTAGTTGCAAGGCGCCGGCCCATTAGTAATTCAGCTGGGCTCCGGCCCGTCGTTGTGCTTGGGGTGCTGTGCTGTGCTAGAAGAAATGCGGCAAGGCGGTATTCCCAGTCCCCTTGTGTCATGCGGCGGAGGCTGTCCTTGGTGGTCCGCACCATGCGCTCCGCTTGGCCATTGGTGGCAGGGTGGAATGGTGCTGAGCGGATGTGGCGGATGGCGTTCTGCGCTGTGAAGGTCTGGAACTCCTCTGACGTGAATGCGGTTCCATTGTCCGAGACGAGGGTGTCAGGGAGCCCGTGGGTCGCAAACAGCTTACGTAGTACCCGGATGGCTGCCGCCGTAGAAGTGGATGGTACCAGTGCGACCTCCAGCCATTTGGTGTAGGAATCCACCACTATGAAGAATGTTTTTCCCTGGAAGGGGCCAGCGAAGTCCACGTGCAAGCGTGACCATGGATGTCGGGCGGACTCCCAGGGCTGGACTGGGGCCCTTGGGGGATCCGGGCGGGATTCTTGGCAGGTCTGGCAGTGTTGGACCCAGGCCTCTATCTCTCTGTCAATCCCCGGCCACCACACATAACTCCTGGCAAGGGCCTTCATCCTCACTACCCCTGGGTGTGTCTCGTGTAGGGCTGTGAGGACCCTTTTGCGGAGGGGCTGGGGAACAACAACCCTGCTTCCCCATAACAGGCACCCCTTGTGGGCCGACAGTTCATGTTTGCGGTTTGTGTAGCCAGCGAATTCTGGCCCGGGGCTGCTGCTGGGCCATCCTCGCCACACCCAGTCCAGGACCCGGGAGATGACCCTATCTTTTGTGGAATGGTGCGCAACTTCTTGTGCCTGAATGGGTCGGTCGGGAAGCAGCTCCAGGGTCATAACCTCTTGCGCAGGCGCTGGGTCGGGGCCTGTTTCTGGTAGTGGTAGCCTGCTGAGGGCGTCTGCGTGGCCCATCGCCTTCCCAGGGCGGTGGATTAGTGCATACTGGTAGCCGGCAAGGAAAATTGACCACCTGAGGACACGTGGAGACAACACTTGGGGGGTCTGCTTCTCAGGGGCAAACAGGCCAAGCAACGGCTTGTGGTCAGTCACTATGGTAAAGGGCCGCCCGTACAAGAAATCATGGAATTTTTTTACGCCCTTCACGATTGCCAGACCCTCCTTGTCAATCTGTGAGTAGTTTCGTTCGGCTGCAGCAAGCGTCTGGGAGAAGTATGCCACCGGCACCTCTCTTCCATCCGGGAGTTGGTGTCCCAGGACAGCGCCGATGCCATAGGGAGAGGCGTCGCATGCCAGCACCACTGGCAGCCTCTCGTCGAAGTGTGCCAAGACCGAGTTCGAGACGAGCAAGTCCTTGACTGCCTGGAATGCGGCCCTTTGTCGCTGGCCCCACACCCAAGGGGCCCTTTTATCTAGGAGTCTGTGTAGGGGCTCCGCTACCGCTGCCTTATGGGGAAGGAAGGCATGGTAAAAGTTCAATAGTCCCAAGAATGACTGAAGTTCGGGCTTGCTCTTGGGCGCTGGGGCCTCACAAATGGCCCGTACCTTGTCACCGGTTGGATGGACCCCTTCTGCGTCCACCTTAAATCCCAGAAAGTCCACCTGCGGCACTCCCAGTAAACACTTTTCCCGCTTCACCTTGAGGCCCGCCGTCTGGAAACGGTGCAGGACGGAGCGGAGGCGGTCCTCAAATTCCTCTGGTGTGGGCCCGGCGATCAGTACATCATCGAAGAAGGGGGTGACACCAGGAATCCCTTTAAGGAGAGAGTCCATTAGATTCTGGAATATGCCTGGTGCCACGCTAACGCCAAATTGCAGCCGCTTTACTCTGAATGCCCCTCTGTGCGTCACAATCGTCTGAGCCTCTGCTGTGGCTTCGTCCACAGGCAACTGTTGATACGCTTGGGCCAAGTCCAGTTTGCCAAAGATTTTTGACCCAGCCAGGGTGGCGAGGACATGGCTGACCACTGGCACTGGGTATGCATGGGCCGTGAGAGCCTTGTTTATGGTGCATTTGTAGTCTGCACAGATGCGGACCGAACCGTTAGGCTTGACGGGTGTGACAATTGGAGTTTCCCAGGGGGCGTTGGGCACCGGCTCCAGCACTCCTTGCTCCACGAGCCGGTCCAATTCCTCGTCTATGCGGGGTTTCAGGGCAAACGGGACCCGGCGGGCCTTGTGCCTGATGGGTCGTACAGCGGGGTCTAGCTGTAGGGCAATGGGGGGTCCTGTATATCGTCCCAATGCCCCATCGAAAACCCCTGGAAACTCTTTGCATATGGCGTCCACGTCCACTTGTAAGCTAGTGCGGTTCACCCCGGTAACGGCTAGCCCCAGAGGTCCAAACCATGCCAGTCCCAGTAAGCTAACGTAGGGGCCCTTAACTACCAGCAAGTCCAATTGTTGCTTTCGCCCTCGATATTGCACCCTGAAGGTCCCCACCCCCATAGTAGGGACCTTACGTTTCTGGAAGTCCCGGAGGGTGAATGGGGCCGGCCTTAGTTTGGGACCCCCATTAGGGCACAGTTCCCTTAATGTTCGGGCCGAGATTATGGATAGAGTTGAACCCGTGTCCAGCTCCATGCGGCATGGGGCTCCCTCTATCTGTACCTCTATATAAATTTTCTCTGTGCTGGGATGGGGCAACTGGAATACCTGGTAGTCCGTGATCTCCGTCGAGTTGCCTTGGTGCATGGTGCCGTGTGACCTGGGGCTCCTGGGTCGGTCATCTGATGCTTGTCGACGAGTGAGTCGAGCCCGACACACCCGGGCGATGTGTCCCAATTTTCTGCACTGCCTGCACTCTGCGTTGCGGAAACGACAGGTCCTCCTCTCGTGGTTCTCCCCGCAGCTTGCACAGTTCCCTCCTTCTCGTCGAGGCTGCTGTGGTGTGTGTGCTGCTTGAGTGCGCCGCTGTACTCGGTGTACTTCCTCCCTGTCAGATTCGGATTCGTCGGTGAGGTCTTCGTGGTAGACCCTCGGTTGGGATGGCGGGGCCGGTCGTGCCTCTTGCGTTGACCTCTCGGCGGCTTCGGTTGCCAGGGCTTCCTCCAGAGCAATCTGGAACGTGAGGTCTTTTTTGGCGTAGAGGCGTCGTTGCAACATCTCGTCCCTCAGGCCACCGACGAGGCGGTCACGAAGCATGTTCTCCAACTCTGAGAAGTTGCATAACCGGGCGGCTTGGCGGAGGGAGGTCACAAACCCAGTTATGGTTTCCCCCGGGGCTTGCCGTTTTGCGTAGAAGGCATTTCGGCAAGCTACCACCGAGGGCTGTGGTGAGAAGTGCTCCTTCAGCCGTTCCATTATTGTTTTGTAAGAGACGGTAGCGACATCTCTAGGTGCAAGGAGAGCCCGGGCGATTTCAAACGTCTCCTCTCCACAAACGCTGAAGAATGTCGCCCTCTTCATGGCATCGTTGGTGACTTCTTTCGCTTGCAGGAGGAAGTTGAAACGGGCGGCGTACCCTTCCCAGTCTCCTGATGCTGGTTTGAATGGCGAGAAGCTGCTGTTGGTTGCCATTCTGGGTTCCTTGGGTCCTGGAGCTGAAGCCTGGATGCACGGTGCGATGCAGCGGTGCAGCAGGTGGCGGTGCTGCGGTGCAGTGCGTGGTGGCGGTCAGCTCAGCAGGATCCCACCTTCGTCGCCAGTGAAATATACTCGGAGTCAAGAGTGAATTTCATGCTCTTTATTCAGCTCATAGTCATCAAGGAGGAGAAGAGAAGACGAATGGCTCTTTTCCCAAAACCATCTGCTTATATACATTATTTACACAATGGGCCTTGCGTGATTGGCTACTTCAGGGCTACACCTGTGGGCCCATTATATTGTGGATTGACTTTTGCCTGCAGCCTGATTGGCTGCTCCAGCAGGCCAATCAGGTTGCGGATTCACTTCCACCTGGAGTTGGATTGGGTAGCTCCCGCTGATTCTGAATCCTATTGTTCTAGGATTCAGCTCAGTACATAACAGCCGGCCTGCTCGCTGAGCCCCCCCCCCAGGCAGAGTAAGGGGCTGGGTTATACTGCTGAGTGCCTTACAAGCAGGGCCGGTGCTAGGGTTTTTTGCGCCCTAGGCGGATAGCGGCGTCTGCCTCCTCCCTGCGGGTTTTTAGGTAACCATCAGTAGAAAGCAGGTGGGAGACTTTGGGCCTGTTTCTCCTCCTCTTCCTCATTATGTTTGTATGCCACTTTTCCATAGTTAAAACAACATGCCAAGATTTACATAATCACAAACATTACAAAAGTTATAAATCAGTAAAACACATCAAAAAGTACACAACCAAATTGAAACAATTTCCACACAAATCAAAATAAGATCTAAAAGTGCAGATACAAAAATTCAAAAAATCATAGAGCAGTAGAGGTGGAAGGGATCCTGGTTGGACTAGGGTCATCTAGTCCAACCCCCTACAATGCAGGACTCTCCACTAAAGCAGCCGTGTCAAGAGGCCACCCGAGGAAGGAGAATGCACCACCAACCTCTGCCAAACAGCTCTTACTGGTAAGGTAAGGATGGTAAGGAAAAGGGGGGAACCTGAGAATTGGGGGTGAAACAGCAAAGAGGGAGAAAGGAGCAGAGCCTGAGAAACAAGAGAGCAGGTCTCCCCAAGAAAGAGGGACCCAGCTGGCCTGGGCTTCAGAAGCAAGTCTCCAGGGGAAGGAGGGTTTTGCCAGCTGACAGAGAGAGGAGGAGTATTTATTGACTTCCTGTCCTTCAGCCCAAGGTCCCAGGGTTGCAACTTTAAAAATATTGAAAACAGTTCAAACAACTTGCCATCAGAGAGATACGGTGGATATATAAATATATACACCTTAAGTGTCCAAGGTCAGGGTGAAAGAGGTGCATCTTCACATCCTCCAGAAGCTGTACAGTGGGAAGGAGTCCTGCAGCTTAGGGGCTGCCACAGAGAAGACCGTTTCCTGGGGCACCTGCTACCCCGAGCCTCTGAGGGCGGAGAAACAACCAACCAAGCCCCCTATGCTGATCTCCCCTCCTGGATCTTGAGCTGCAGGCGGAGGGACCGGGACTGAACCCTCCAAGACTCCCCCCGCCTTGTAGACACATGCAAGTACTGGAATAATGAGCAAGAACAGGTGCCCTCCCCCAGCAGTAGAAACAGACCCATCTGGGGGAGGCAGCTGGCTTGGCAGGGCTGGCGTGGGGGCCGAGGGAGCACGCTCTGGAAACAATGGCCCCGCAGCACACTTGGCAGCCAGAGGAGTCGGTGAAACTGTCATTGTGTGGGGGATCCCGCTGTGGCTTTCCCTGTCCCCTCAGCTCACAGGGGGCTAGACTAGCTCCTCCACTGACATCCCTCTGCCTGCCTCGAGGGATAATTAAAGGAGGGGGCTAATTAAAGAGTGGGGGGGAGAGACAAAGAGACGATAAAGCCAAAGTAAGTTTTTTTCTCTGCAAGGAGAAATTGCAGGAATGGCGGGTAAAAGAAGGGTGTTTTCTTTCACCAGTGAGGGCGGGGGGGGGGGAGAAAAGGCAAAGCCCCCGAAGTACTACTCACTCTGCGACATAGCTGCCAAGTTATCCCTTTTTTAAAGGGATTTTCCATTATGCTGAATAGGCTTCCTCGCGAGAAAAGGGAAAACTTGGCAGCTATGCTCTGCGAGGAGTCTGTAGCCAGCAGGACTAGCAAGAGGGCAGCAGGTGGAGCCGGCTGCTGCTGAGGCTGGGGCTGCGCACTCCGAGTGGCGGAGAGGAGCAGGGCGGTCTGGTGCAGGAGGAGCGAGGTCAACTACTGTTGGAAGGCAGCACGAGCTCCGCCGAGCCCAGCGGGAGAGTTGCTTGTGCAGCTGAGCTAATCAATTGAGAAAGTTTGCACTCGGGGCTTTGCAGCCACAGCGACACATGTCCTCAGGCTTTGTGCGCCCTAGGTGCACGATAGCTGGAAAGAGGGGCAGAGAGAGGCGAGGCCCGGAGGGAGTATGGCAGGATGAGCAGAGTGACCCAGGCCCGGGGGGGGGGGGATCATGCCCTCCGGTGCCACCGAGCCAGCTTCTGTGTGCGCCCCAGATTTCTTTACAGTTACGAAGTCACTGTGTACAGGTCCTTGCCCTCCAGCCTTCAGGTTTGTGCTTCGTTTGAGGTGACAACATTCATACAGCAATTCTGCACATGAAATAGCCCACGTAAGGATTATTACCCCTTCATGGATCACTGCCTTGTCATGGCGAAGGGGCTTAAATAACTTAGAGAAGTTATGTTTTGACCAAACGTGATCCACCTGGAGAAGGAATTGGCAAGCCACTCCAGTATCCCTGCCAAGAAAACTCTATGGACAAAGACAACAGGCATATAAAAGTTATGACGCTGGAAGATGAGCCCCTCAGGTCGGAAGGCGTCCAACATGCTACTGAGGAAGAGCGGAGGACAAGTACAAGTAGATTCAGAGCTGATGAAGCGGCTGGGCCAAAGCCGAAAGGTCGCTCAGTTGCGGATATGCCTGGAAGCGAAAGGAAAGTCCGATGCTGTAAAGAAAAATATTGCATAGGAACCTGGAATGTAAGAACCATGGATAGAGGTAAGCTGGATGTGGTCAAAAATGAGATGGCAAGAATAAATATTGACATCCTGGGCATCAGTGAACTAAAATGGAAGGGAATGGGTGAATTCAGTTCGGGTGACTATCATATCTGCTACTGTGGGCAAGAATCCTGTAGAAGAAATGGAGTGGCCCTCATAGTCAACAAAAGAGTGGCAAAAGCTGTAATGGGATGCAATCTCAAAAATGACAGAATGATCTCGATACGAATCCAAGGCAGACCTTTTAACATCACAGTAATCCATTTTATGCACCAACTACCGGTGCTGAAGAAAGTGAAATTGACCAATTCTATGAAGACCTACAACACCTTCTAGAAATGACACCAAAGAAGGATGTTCTTCTCATTACAGGGGATTGGAATGCTAAAGTAGGGAATCAAGAGATAAAAGGAACAACTGGCAAGTTTGGCCTTGGAGTTCAAAATGAAGCAGGGCAAAGGCTAATAGAGTTCTGTCAAGAGAACAAGCTGGTCATCACAAACACTCTCTTCCAACAACACAAGAGACGACTCTACACATGGATATCACCAAATGGGCAGCATCGAAATCAGATTGATTATCTTCTCTGCAGCCAAAGATGGAGAATCTCTATACAGTCAGCAAAAACAAGACCTGGAGCTGACTGTAACTCAGATCATCAGCTTCTTATAGCAAAATTCCAGCTTAAACTGAAGAAAGTAGGAAAAACCACTGGGCCAGTAAGATACAATCTAAATCAAATCCCTTATGAATACACAGTGGAAGTGAGGAACAGGTTTAAGGATTTAGATTTGGTGGACAGAATGCCTGAAGAACTATGGATGGAGGCTCGTAACATTATACAGGAGGCAGCAACGAAAACCATCCCAAGGAAAAGGAAATGCAAGAAAGCAAAATGGCTGTCCAATGAGGCCTTACAAATAGCGGAGGAGAGGAGGCAAGCAAAATGCAAGGGAGATAGGGAAAGATACAGGAAACTGAATGCAGATTTCAAAAAAATAGCAAGGAGAGACAAGAGGGTCTTCTTAAATGAGCAATCCAAAGAAATAGAGGAAAACAATAGAATGGGGAAAACCAGAGATCTGTTCAAGAAAATTGGAGATATGAAAGGAACATTTCGTACAAAGATTACCATAATAAAGGACAAAAGTGGTAAGGACCTAACAGAGGCAGAAGACATCAAGAAGAGGTGGCAAGAATACACAGAGGAATTATACCAGAAAGATATGGAGGTCTCGTACACCTCAGGTAGTGTGGTTGCTGACCTTGAGCCAGACATCTTGGAGAGTGAAGTCAAATGGGCCTTAGAAAGCATTGCTAATAACAAGGCCAGTGGAAGTGATGATATTCCAGCTGAACTATTTAAAATTTTAAAAGATGATACTGTTAAGGTGCTACACCCAATATGCCAGCAAGTTTGGAAAACTCAGCAATGGCCAGAGGATTGGAGAAGATCAGTCTACATCCCAATTCCAAAGAAGGGAAGTGCCAAAGAATGCTGCAACTACCGCACAATTGCGCTCATTTCACACGCTAGCAAGGTTATGCTTAAAATTCTACAAGGCAGGCTTAGGCAGTATGTGGACCGAGAACTCCCAGAAGTGCAAGCTGGATTTCAAAGGGGCAGAGGAACCAGAGACCAAATAGCAAACATGCGCTGGATTATGGAGAAAGCTAGAGAGTTCCAGAAAAAACATCTACTTCTGCTTCATTGACTATGCAAAAGCCTTTGACTGTGTCAACCACAGCAAACTATGGCAAGTTCTTAAAGAAATGGGAGTGCCTGATCACCTCATCTGTCTCCTGAGAAATCTCTATGTGGGACAAGAAGCTACAGTTAAAACTGGATATGGAACAACTGATTGGTTCAAAATTGGGAAAGGAGTACGACACGGTTGTATATTGTCTCCCTGCTTATTTAACTTATATGCAGAATTCATCATGCGAAAGGCTGGACTAGATGAACCCCAAGCCGGAATTAAGATTGCCGGAAGAAATATCAACAACCTCAGATATGCAGATGACACAACCTTGATGGCAGAAAGTGAGGAGGAATTAAAGAACCTTTTAATGAGGGTGAAAGAGGAGAGCGCAAAATATGGTCTGAAGCTCAACATCAAAAAACCCAAGATCATGGCCACTGGTCCCATCACCTCCTGGCAAATAGAAGGGGAAGAAATGGAGGCAGTGAGAGATTTTACTTTCTTGGGCTCCTTGATCACTGCAGATGGTGACAGCAGTCACGAAATTAAAAGACGCCTGCTTCTTGGGAGAAAAGCAATGACAAACCTAGACAGCATATTAAAAAGCAGAGATATCACCTTGCCGACAAAGGTCCGTATAGTTAAAGCTATGGTTTTCCCAGTAGTGATGTATGGAAGTGAGAGCTGGACCATAAAGAAGGCTGATCGCCGAAGAATTGATGCTTTTGAATTATGGTGCTGGAGGAGACTCTTGAGAGTCCCATGGACTGCTAGAAGATCAAACCTATCCATTCTTAAGGAAATCAGCCCTGAGTGCTCACTGGAAGGACAGATCCTGAAGCTGAGGCTCCAATACTTTGGCCACCTCATGAGAAGAGAAGAATCCTTGGAAAAGACCTTGATGTTGGGAAAGATGGAGGGCACAAGGAGAAGGGGACGACAGAGGACGAGATGGTTGGACAGTGTTCTCGAAGCTACGAACATGAGTTTGACGAAACTGCGGGAGGCAGTGCAAGACAGGAGTGCCTGGCGTGCTATGGTCCATGGGGTCACGAAGAGTCGGACACGACTAAACGACTAAACAACAACAAAGGATTATTATCGCACAGGCAACCGGCGAGGGGTGAGGGGGGTGCTGCTCCCCGCCATCCCGGTCGCCGCGGCTAAGGGAAGAGGCGCACGATGTGGGGCCACGCGGCAGGTGGCGCCCCCAGGACCCCGGCGGTGGCAGGAGCAGCAGCAGGAGGTTGCGCGAGAGGAGCAGGCGGAGGGGCGCAGGCGGAGGGCGCCGCGCCAGCCCCACCCCAGGCGCAAGCGAGGCCCACTAAGCCGTCGGGGAGTGCGTGCTCCTACTTCTCGCAGCGGCGGCTCGTGCGTCGCGATGGACGCCCCGCCCTGGCGGGGTGCCTTCTGGCTTGCCAACCCGGGCAGCCAGAAGGCTAGCGACGCCCCTGGGGGGCCGACTACGTCCCCCTGCAGACGCGGGAGGCGGCCCCAGGCAGTACCGGGTGGCGGGCAGGGGGGCAGGCTGGCCAGCACCCCCTCCATTTCGGCGCCCTAGGCAGCTGCCTAGGATGCCTGAATGGATGCACCAGCCCTGCTTGCGAGGATCGAGCAGTGAGGGATGGGGGGAGGTGGCTGTGCAAGGCGGCGCAGCTCCTTGCCAGGAGGGCCAGGAGAAGAAGGCGATGTGGGGAAAGAAGAGGATGGGGCCCCAACCTACTCATCGCTCTGTCCCACGAAACATTTGCCCACAGATCTTCCCTTCTCATTGAAGCTCCGGAGCCGACTGCATGCTTGCTGCCACCTCCGCCTCCCATTTATGGATCTGGCCCCGCCTCCACATGATGCTGATAGGCTAAGAGGGGCTTGGCGGGAACCCCCAATGGCTGACAACAGGGAGGTGGGCCAGTCCAACCAAATGGTCTCACATGGCCTGGGGGTGCTGCATGTGGTCCCGCAAAGGGCACCCACAAAGGGAGGTGTGAGTGCTCATTATCAAATTATATACAAGAAAAAAATTCAGATGGCCTTTCCTAATGTGGAAGCAATATTGTGGCTATTTCTTAGCTTTATGACCACTAACTGCTTGGGAGAGAGGAGTTTTTCAAGACTCAAAAGAATTAAAAATGAATTAAGGGCCACAGTGTCTCAAGAGAGGTTGTCCGCGTTGAAAGTGACAAACTTATATGAACAAATTTTGATGAAGTTTTGGGTGATTTTGCTAAGGGGAAAACATTTTAGCTTTACTGTATTTGATGGCTGCAGTTTACTTCTTAATACAGTGGTACCTCGCAAGACAAAAGCGTTTTGCGATGTTTTTGGTGACTCGCAGGACAAAGTTTAAAGTTTTCTATGGCCACGCTTTGCAAGACGATTCCCCCCCCCTTTTTTTTGCCGTGGGAAACCGCGCTTCAGAAGAAGAAATTATCGCAAGACGAAGCGACTCGCGGGATGAATTATTTCGTCTTGCGAGGCACCACTGTATGTATTTTAAAACTGTCTGTTTTATGACAACATAAAGTAGATTCTAAATGTGTCACACTTCCCAGGCAATATAATTTGTAAACTCAAGGTTTCTTTTTTAAAGAATAAGATTACAACTTCATTTCCTAAAAACTAATGCTTATTTCACAAAAGGTTTACAAAGTTCAGTTATTGCAAAAGTTTTTCAGTGTTAATTTTAACATTTATGCCTTTTAAAAAATCACCTTGGTATTTAACAATAACATCTTATGTCCTTTAGACGAGAAATTGTGAATTGCAGAATTTTAAATACCCGTTATCATCCTTGGCTTCGCTCAATTTGTTTATAACACTCTTCCATTTTCTTCTCGTCATAAGGGTGGGGGACTGGGAGGGGTCTCACAAGTGGAGTAGCCTGGCCCTGCAAAAATCAAAGGTTCGTAAACAGAAGCTGGATTACCTTCGAGACTCATCCCGGCCTCATAGCATCTCCGAAGGCGGCAGGAGGGGCAGTTTTTCCTTTGTAACTTGTCAATGTTGCAGTCATTTCGGCTGGCACAGAGGTACTTCTGTTTGCCTAAAAGCATCAAGAGGGCATATCATGGATGCAAAGTGGCAATCCTCCCCTTACTAGAAACAGAGCATCAAGTGCTCCAAGTGACAAGCTGGAATCATATAACTGTAGGGTTTTAAAGGTCCCCAAGGGCCATTGAGTCCAATCCCCTGCATTACAGCTAGAGAATCCTTGACTGGTGGCCACCCAAACTCTGGCAAAACGTTCTTTTTGGCAAAATATTATGTAACTATCATTAATGCAAAGCGTGCTCAAAAGCTTAAGATGCTGAAGCAAAACTAAAAATGCTGTGTAATAAAATAACAACACAAACCAACGTTCACTCTACACATTTCCAGCTGGTGACTAAAGTAAATACATTTAAAAATCATCTCCAGATTGAAACTGTGAGGGACAGGGGATACCGGGAGGTCCCTCCCATCTTAAGCTCCAGCCCATCCCCGAGCGATGGGGAAAGCAGGGAGAGTTCCGCCTCAAGTGGAGAAGCAGGAAGTGGTGTCCGAGGCTCAGGCAAGGTAGCGGAGCCACTGCCCAAGGTGGGACAGGAAGGGGGGAGCAAAGGGGGAAGGCTGATCCCGCCGACTCAGGAATTGCGCAAGAAACGTCGGGGGAAGAGGCTGGGTCTCCCCAAGCTTTTATGCTGGAGGAAAACTCGCCAACCTCCATTCGGAGGTACTGAAGAAGACGGACAAGATGTGCCACTCTCTGTAAATAACACTGCCTTGAGCACTGTAAATACACAGCACTAATAAAAGGATAAAATGCAGAGCTGTGTGGAGTCGTTACTCTGAAGTAGCCCACCCAGGCCACTGTGACAGAAACCTTGGCAGGTTACCTTATCTCCTTAGCCCAGAGCACACCTGTTACTTAAACCCAAATCCAAATCCATTGTAAGAAACAGGAAAACCTCCGCTCGTGGAGATTCCATGGGAGAGTTACTGAGTGGTGCAGTGCTACGCACTCAACGTCCCCTGCCTCCCACACTCTGTCAGAGTGAGAGGCAGGTATTGGACGATCCATGAGTGAAAGCTCTCTCACACACCCAACCAACCCTGGGGAGGGCTTGCCAGGATAATTACTCTCAGATTATCCTTAATTTGCAACTATTTATTAGACTTATGGTCACTAACTGCTCAGGAGAGAGGAGTTTTTCAAGACTCAAAATAATTAAAAATGCCCGAAAACAATGAAAACAATGCCTGACCTGAAGAATATGGAGCAGATGATTCAGCAGGGGAACCTCAGCCCGGAACAAGTAAGGAGGTAGTACAAGAATACTTGGCTACTTTAGATGTATTCAAGTCTCATGGGCCAGATGAACTACATCCAAGAGTATTAAAAGAACTGGCAGAGGTGATTTCAGAACCACTGGCAATAATCTTTGAGAATTCCTGGAGAACAGGCAAAGTTCCAGCAGACTGGAGGAGGGCAAATGTTGTCCCTATTTTCAAAAAGGGGAAAAGAGAGGACCCAAACAATTACCACCCAGTCAGCCTGATATCAATACCAGGAAAGATTCTAGAGCAGATCATTAAGCAAACAGTCTGTGAGCACCTAGAAAGAAACTCTGTGATCACTAAAAGTCAGCATGGGTTTCTGAAAAATAAGTCATGTCAGACTAATCTGATCTCATTTTTTGACAGAATTACAAGCCTGGTAGATGAAGGGAACGCTGTGGATGTAGCCTATCTTGATTTCAGCAAGGCCTTTGACAAGGTGCCCCATGATATTCTTGTAAAGAAGCTGGTAAAATGCAGGCTAGACAATGCTACCATTCAGTGGATTTGTAACTGGCTTACTGACCGAACCCAAAGGGTGCTCATCAATGGCTCCTCCTCATCCTGGAGAGTAGTGACTAGTGGGGTGCCACAGGGTTCTGTCTTGGGCCCAGTCTTATTCAACATCTTTATCAATGACTTGGATGATGGGCTTGAGGGCATCCTGAGCAAGTTTGCAGACGACACCAAATTGGGAGGGGTGGCTAATACCCCAGAGGACAGGATCACACTTCAAAATGACCTTAACAGATTAGACAACTGGGCCAAAGCAAACAAGATGAATTTTAACAGGGAGAAATGTAAAGCACCACACTTGGGCAAAAAAATTGAAAGGCACAAATACAGGATGGGTGACACCTGGCTTGAGAGCAGTACATGTGAAAAGGATCTAGGAGTCCTGGTAGACCACAAACTTGACATGAGTCAACAGTGTGATGCAGCAGCTAAAAAAGCCAATGCAATTCTGGGCTGCATCAATAGGAGTATAGCATCTAGATCTAGGGAAGTAACAGTACCACTGCATTCTGCTCTGGTCAGACCTCACCTGGAGTACTGTGTCCAGTTCTGGGCACCACAGTTCAAGAAGGATACTGACAAGCTGGAACGTGTCCAGAAGAGGGCAACCAAAATGGTCAAAGGCCTGGAAAAGATGCCTTATGAGGAACGGCTTAGGGAGCTGGGTATGTTTAGCCTGGAGAAGAGAAGGTTAAGGGGTGATATGATAGCCATGTTCAAATATATAAAAGGATGTCATATAGAGGAGGGAGAAAGGTTGTTTTCTGCTGCTCCAGAGAAGCAGACACGGAGCAATGGATTCAAACTACAAGAAAGAAGATTCCACCTAAACATTAGGAAGAACTTCCTGACAGTAAGAGCTGTTCGACAGTGGAATTTGCTACCAAGGAGTGTGGTGGAGCAAGTTCTATAGTGCTGTCTTTTCTTTTCCTGAATCACCAAACATTCAGTTTCACTGGATGCCCATAATAAAAATAATTGTGAGAGAGTGAGAAAAGCAGGTGACTTCCTGTTTGTCTGCCATGGCAAAAGGCTGTACCCATTCCAGCGGAGCCTTTTCATGCAGCTAACTGAGGATAATATGGGAGTAATTATCCTCCCAAACCCCCCTCCAGGGCCAGGGGGGGTCTCTTCACCCACAGATTGTCCGATACCTGCAGCGCGTTCTGAAGGAATGCAGGGGACAGGAGGTGCTGGGTGCATTGCCATGAGCAGCAGACACCTGTTTTTTAAGATAACATTTGGACTTAACTAACAGGCATGCTCTGAACTAGGAGAGATAAAGTACTCTGCTAACTGATTCAGCCACTGGGTGCCAAGGATTCTACCTGGAGAAGGACTTTCGTTGCAACTATCGGTATGTTGGGGGAGGTGAGCCTTCATTACTTCCTCTTGATATATTTTGCATTTGCTGTTTTATTTGGCAAAGCTCCCCTGAAGGAGGCAGCGTCGTGATTCGAAAACAACACCCACACGCTGAGTGAAGTCAAATAAGACAAACAAATCCTGTCAGAAGATGGCACATTTACGAAAGGGGAGAGAGGCAAAGGGAGATGTGAGAACTGAGGAGGTTGAAACTAGTGAAGAAAATTCCAACTCAGAGCTACAAATATTGAAAGTTCAATTGGAGATAGCTCGAGTTGAGGCAGAAAAAAGTAGAGTTCAAGCAGAACAAAGTAGAGTTGAAGCAGAGAAAGAAATACAGCTGGAACGATTGAGGACAGAGAGAGAGAGAGAGATGTATTCTCTGCGGCTTGAAGAGATGAAATTAAGGGTGGAGTTATCACCGAACCTTAATACTAATGAAGTTACCTCAGTGAACGTGAAACGATTCCCTGAATATGTGAGTGGCGATGATATCGACGCATTTTTATTTTCTTTTGAGAGGGTATGTGGAGAATTTCAAATCCCTGAGGAGAATTGGATGATATATTTACAACCTTAGATCTGCGGGATCTTGAGTGAAATTTATTCAGATTTGAGGGAGGAGGAATTATCAAGCTACTCAGTTTTTAAACATCGGGTTAAAGTGCGTTGTGGGCTCACAGCAGAGCAGAGTAGGAAGGCATTTCGTGGAATTAAGCGGAACCCAAAGGAAACTTATGCCCAGTTGGAAAGTCGCTTGGATAGACTGCTGAATAGATGGGTAGAAGGAAGCGGTGTGAAGAGCTTTGAGGAGCTTAAACAGTTAATTGGCTTAGAGCAGTTCTTCAAACATGTTCCTTCCAGTTTACGGTGGTTTCTGAGGGACAAAAAATTACAAACTGTGGCAGCAGCAGCAGAAGTTTTAGATCAAATTGAAGGGGAGGATGGTGAAATAATATTCCCTAGGCCTTCACAGAAAAATAAACTGTGGCGAGCTGGAGAAAGTCGGGAAAGACAAGAACCCAACCCTGTCAGACAAGCGGGGTCTGATAAGCCACCTCAAAAGAGAATTACATGCTTCTTCTGTGAGAGGGAGGGGCACGTTTGAGCAAAATGCCCCCTACTGGCAAAAGCACAAACTGCAGGTGATGCTGCGAAACCGGTAAAATTGTTGCTTCAAACAGATACTATACACCCTCCTCAGACAGCAGGCCAGGTGCCAGAGCCCAGTCAAGCAGAGGATTCTGCTAAAGTTATGCAGGTCTGGAGAGCTGAGGGAGAGGTTAACAAGGAATTTATGGAGACTGTCAGAGTAAATGGACAACGATTAATGGGTCTTAGAGACACTGGCGCACAGGTTACTCTGGTGAGGCCTTGTTGGTTCCCTAAAGAACAATATCTCCCAAACCAGTCTTACAGCCTAAAAGGTATATGGGGTCCTGAATTTGTGGTGCCGATAGCGGAAGTGAACATTCAGTACCAAGGCTTTGATGGCAAGTGGACAGTGGGTATATGGGATGATCTGGAGGTTCCTGTTTTAATAGGGAATGACTTAGGAAAACAGGGACAGCAAATACAAGTTGTCACAAGAGCAAAATCGAAAGCCCTTGCGGGTCCGGCCCCTGTCCCTAATGCACTACCCATAGAGCCTGTGGGAGAGGAGGTACTGCTTACACTACCGAATGCACAGGAATTTAGCACCCAGTTTTTAGTAGAACAGAAGGAGGATGAATCCCTGAAAGAATTGTGGGATAAGGTGCAGAGTCCTGACACTGAAGTGACCGTGGAGAATCCCTGTGTGTTTACAGAAATAGAGGGGAGACTTCATAGAATAGCTAAAAGGAGGGAAAGTGCAGCAGTATGGGAAAGAAAAAAAAACAGTTGGTTTTGCCCCAGAAATACCGACTGCAGGTTCTACAGCTGGCACATGATTCACCCATTGCCGCTCACCTAGGCATTAATAAAACCAGGGACAGAATACAATCGCGGTTTTACTGGCCTGGGATGGGAAAGGCCATTCGGGCTTATTGCAAGTCCTGCCCGATATGCCAAAGAGCAGGGAAAAGTGGTGACAAGACCCGTGGCTTGCTGCAACCAATTCCGGTAGTAACAGAGCCTTTCTTCAGGATTGGTGTGGACATCATTGGGCCAGTTTCTCGAGCAACACGTCGTGGTCATAAATATGTTCTGACTATTTTGGACTATGCTACACGATATCCGGAGGCTATTCCCCTGAGAGACATAGACACAAAGACAGTGGCTAAAGCTTTATTGTCTGTGTTCTCTAGGCTAGGGTTCCCTAAGGAGATCATTACGGACTTGGGGGCAGCCTTTATATCTAAGTCAATGGAGGAGCTGTTATCTCTTTGTGGGATTAAACATCTAAAAGCGACAGCTTACCGTCCGCAGACAAATGGCTTGACCGAAAAATTTAATCAGACCCTTAATCAAATGCTGAAGACCTATTCGATCAATCACCCAAATGATTGGGATGAGCGTTTACAGCATTTTCTATTTGGGTACAGAGAGGTACCTCAAGAAAGTACGGGCTTTAGCCCTTTTGAACTTTTATTTGGAAGGCAACCCCGTGGACCATTAGATCTGTTGAAGTCTGCCTGGGTAGGAAAGGAACCCATTGAGAGTGCTGACGTCTTAACCTATCTTCAGGAACTGCAAAGTGACTTACAGGAGCTCAAGGAACTAGCATCCTGCAATTTAAAGAGAGCACAACAACGCCAGAAAGGATGGTACGACGCACACGCTAGACACCGGAACTTCCAACCTGGTGACCAAGTCCTGGTTCTGAGACCTAGACGACAGCGGAAGCTTGAGGTTTCCTGGGACGGACCCTTTAGAGTGATAGAAAAGCTATCAGCGGTGAACTATCTAGTTGAGATAAATGCTGAAGAGAGACGATGTAAAGTTTTTCATGTTAATATGTTAAAACCGTATTTCGACAGAAGCCAGGTAATATTGAAGGTTAATGGGCAGATAACGCATGATGTGAGATTAACTGGATGGGGGAATTTAAGTAAGGGAACCACTGTGTCAGAAGTGTCCTTAGACCCAAATTTGAACCCAGAACAGGAAGGACAAATAAAAACCGTCCTTGCAAACTTCTCCCAGATCTTTTCCAACATCCCTGGAAGAACTCATTTAGCTGTACACCGGATAAATACTGGTGAGGCTAAGCCAATTGCTTCCCAACCTTATAGAGTGACTGGGGTTCAAGCAGATTTAATCTCCATTGAAGTTAAGGAAATGTTAGACTTGGGACTGATTGAACCTTCACATGGCCCATGGTGCTCCCCCATGATTTTGGTGCAAAAACCAGACAAGACTTATCGTCCCTGTGTTGATTACAGGAAGTTAAACCAAGTGAAAAGCACCAATAGCAAATTAATCCGATGGAGTATGCATTTGCAAGATTATGACTTTGACATTAAACATATTAGAGGGAAGGATAACATCGTAGCTGATGCATTGTCAAGATGTTTTAAAGATTGATTGATAAGAAAAAAAAACAATGTTATGGCAACTGGAAAGGTATATCAATAATAAATCAATATGTGTTGGTGGAGGTAAGATACAGGTAAATGAAAAGAATTTGTTAAGTAATGTTAGAACACAAAAGTTGTTGAAAAAGGGAATTCTGAGTTAATTGGTTTTAATTAAGCTCCAAGACATTGCTTCGGCATTGTTTAAAAGTGTAACTATGCCGATGCAATGACTTTGGGGGAGGGACGAATGTGGCGGAATGGTGCCTGATGATGATTCTGGTTCATCATGGGTTAATCCCTCACTCCCATTCTAGACAAGTGTTCCCTGAGAGGCGGAGCTTGGGGGCATTCTAAATGGCAGTTGGGAGTTGGGGATTGACAGTTGGGAGTTGGGGAGTTGGTAGAGAGTAGAGTGTTAAAGAGGGATGCAGGAGCTGTATGAAGAAAACTGTGTTAAATAAAAAGAAGATATGTGCTTTTAAGAACCAAAGAAACTCATGTTTATAAGTTAAATAATAAAGTTAAATGTGCTTAAACGTTCACTGACTCGGCAGTGTCTCAGTACCTTCAGAGGTGTGACAAAGAGGGGAGAACAAAGCTTTCCTGGGGAAGAGGAAACTGTTTGCTGTTTCTCCTGTCATACAAAGGGCTGGTTAGCGAAGCCGAAGGAGCCACATAGTTGCCTAAGGGAGAGGCACACTGTAGCAGTAGGGATCCCAGGGAGGGAGACCCCACTGGTGGCCATAGGTTTCGAACGCAGAGCCTGAGGTACTCTGGAGACAAGTCCAATTTGGACTCTGGAGGTTTTTTTCTCCTGTTTGTGGAGAAGCACAGGGAGAGCCTCTGAGGTTAAAGCAGTGAGGTGGGGGATCCATCACAGCAACCACATTTGGAGTACTGCTTACTGTTTTGTTCACCTCGCCCCGAAAAGGGTATTGCAGTGTTGGAACAGGGCAAGGTTCAGAATAGGGCAAACCAAATAATAAAGTGGTGGAAAGTTGGATTACAGGACAATATTTCACACAGATTTGCAAAGGACTAACCCACTTGTCTGGATTTCGAAGGGGCAGAGGAACCAGAGACCAAATAGCAAACATGCGCTGGATTATGGAGAAAGCTAGAGCGTTCCAGAAAAACGTCTACTTCTGCTTCATTGACTATGCAAAAGCCTTTGACTGTGTCGACCACAGCAAACTATGGCAAGTTCTTAAAGAAATGGGAGTGCCTGATCACCTCATCTGTCTCCTGAGAAATCTCTATGTGGGACAAGAAGCTACAGTTAGAACTGGATATGGAACAACTGATTGGTTCAAAATTGGGAAAGGAGTACGACAAGGTTGTATATTGTCTCCCTGCTTATTTAACTTATATGCAGAATTCATCATGCGAAAGGCTGGACTAGATGAATCCCAAGCCGGAATTAAGATTGCTGGAAGAAATATCAACAACCTCAGATATGCAGATGACACAACCTTGATGGCAGAAAGCGAGGAGGAATTAAAGAACCTTTTAATGAGGGTGAAAGAGGAGAGCGCAAAATATGGTCTGAAGCTCAACATCAAAAAAACCAAGATCATGGCCACTGGTCCCATCACCTCCTGGCAAATAGAAGGGGAAGAAATGGAGGCAGTGAGAGATTTTACTTTCTTGGGCTCCTTGATCACTGCAGATGGTGACAGCAGTCACGAAATTAAAAGACGCCTGCTTCTTGGGAGAAAAGCAATGACAAACCTAGACAGCATCTTAAAAAGCAGAGACATCACCTTGCCGACAAAGGTCCGTATAGTTAAAGCTATGGTTTTCCCAGTAGTGATGTATGGAAGTGAGAGTTGGACCATAAAGAAGGCTGATCGCCGAAGAATTGATGCTTTTGAATTATGGTGCTGGAGGAGACTCTTGAGAGTCCCATGGACTGCAAGAAGATCAAACCTATCCATTCTGAAGGAAATCAGCCCTGAGTGCTCCCTGGAAGGACAGATCGTGAAGCTGAGGCTCCAATACTTTGGCCACCTCATGAGAAGAGAAGAATCCTTGGAAAAGACCCTGATGTTGGGAAAGATTGAGGGCACTAGGAGAAGGGGACGTCAGAGGACAAGATGGTTGGACAGTGTTCTCGAAGCTACGAACATGAGTTTGACCAAACTGCGGGAGGCAGTGCGAGACAGGAGTGCCTGGCGTGCTATGGTCCATGGGGTCACGAAGAGTCGGACACGACTAAACGACTAAACAACAACAACAACAACCCACTTGTCTAAATGAACCCAGAGGCTGTTAAAATAAATGAAGGATCAACATGGGAAATGTTTATTGGGACTATTTGACTAATTAAGGAATGCAGTAACAATATTAGATGATCACTCCCTGAACTTCAGAGCCACTTCAGAGTGGCTGGGGAGACTCAGCCAGATGGGCGGGGTACAAATAATTAATTATTATTATAAATTATTATAAGTCACCCCAAGATTTATAATTGGGCATGGTTATTTGGCTGTTTTGTTGTATTATAATTTGGAATTATTTTAATATGGTTTTTATTGGATTGTTAAATTGGAAAACTTAATAAATATTATTTACAAAAAGAGAGAGAGAGAGGGAGGGAGAAAAACGTTCCTCTATCCCCTTTCTCCATGTCCTGTCACCTCCTCTTCTCCTTTTTTCTGAACTAAAAAGTCCCAAACACTCCAAACTTTCCACCACTTTATCAATACCCTTTTCGGGGCGAGGTGAACAAAACAGTAAGCAGTACTCCAAATGTGGTTGCACCATACAGTAAGATAATGGCATTATGATAATGGCAGTTTCATTTTCAATTCCTTTCCTAATGATCCCTAGCATGCCCCACCCAACCTGCCTCCCCACCCGGCTCCGGGTTGAAGGTGCTGCTGAAAAAAAGTCTTGCTCTGCATTCTTTCTCACAGTTAAGAATAGCTAGAGGAGTTTCTGGCCCAGGTTATTCTTATTAGAATAAATTGTGCAAATTAAAGTCACTTACTTATTCTGCATTAATTTACTTTATTTTTTCAGAACTCTTTAAAGGGTTTTAAAAAGAAGGAAAAGAAAGCAAAGGGGAGCCCTGTTTTCAGCTCCACTCCTGCAGAGCTTGTTTAATCCAAGAAGCAGAAATCCCAGCAGGGTTTCAATAAACAGCCTCCTTGCATGGAATGGAGCAGTGCCATTGGCAACCTACTAACAGGGCAGTTTATGGCTGGTGGGCAGTGGGCAACTCTGCAGGTGCCAAGTGGCTTCTTCATGCAGTGCTTAGTTAACCTGTGGAACCCCCTCCCACAGAAGGCAGGGATGGCCACCAACTTAGATGGCTTTAAAAGATAATCAGACCAATTCCTGGAGGAGGAGGAGGAGAGGGCTTTCAGTGGTTGCTGGCCATCATGGCTCTGCTCTCCCCCCCCCACAGTCATAGGCAGCAATACTTTTGAATACCAGTTGCTGGAAACCACAGGAGGGGTCTTGCACTCAGAGTCTGCTCCCTGGTTTCCCACAGGCATCTGGCTTGACCACTTGAAGGACAGCGTGCTGGGCTCATGGGCCCCCAGGCCTGACCAGCAGGGCTCTTTTTAGGCACAAGCCCCACTTCCACAGTCATCTTGCTCACGTGGCTCTCTGCACGAGCTCAGGCAACCTTTTCACATTGCTCCACAGTGAACCAATCCTCCCTTTGCTCTACAAAGACTACTTGTTGCTGGAGCAGAAACCAAGGTTAACAGCTAGCTGCCTACACACAAAAATTGTTTCAAGTTTCTATTCTATTTATATATTTAATAGAGTTTTTTTAAAAAAAAAAGAATAAATGAGGAGTCTTGCTAAGGAATTCATTAATTTTAAGAACAGTTCACAGGAGCCAAATTCTGTTCAGGAGATAAGTCATGGTGTAGTGGTTAGAGCAGAGCTTTCCAAACTGTGTGTCACAACACTTTGGTGTCTTGGCGTGTCATATGAATGCTCCCCACATTCCTCCTGGGGCTGGAAAGGGGTTAGTTTAACCTCTGGTTTGCTAGTAAAACTGAATTACTGTGTCATGAAATGATGCCTCTCTAAAAAGTGTGTCACCAACATGAAAAGTTTGGAAAGATCTGGGTTAGTGTGTTGGATGTGAGGAGTATCAGAGCTGCTAAAGGGTTAAGCAGTCTGCTGTGATGTCTGGCCACTGGGGGGAGGCAAGGGGGAGTTCCTAAATACGGGAATGTTCCTTTTTTTCTCTGTATGCTGTAAATTGGTTGTTTGTAAATTGTTGTTTGTAAATAAAGACTTTAGTTTAGAAGAAGAAGCTGTCTCGCTCTGATTTATTAGTGATTGCTTCTGCACGTTCACACAGCTTTCACGCTGCGACAGAGAGAGAGAGAGAGAAGGAGATAAACCCACAGCAACTGGAGAGACTCAGTACAAGGCTAGGTTGGTAGCCAGAAGTTTCTCACAGCAGAAGGGGTTGCATTATTCTGAGATTTTTGCACCCACAGCCAGAGCTGAAATGCTAAGATTCGTGTTAGCTTTAGCTGCTCAGAGAAATTTTGAGGTTTTTCATTTTGACAACAATGTCGCTTATCTGAATTCACCTTTGGTACATGCTACCTCCACCAGGGTTTGAGAACAGTAAGCCTGATGTTGTCTGGAACTTACATAAGTCCATTTATGGTTTGAAACAATCAGCCAGAAATTGGAACATATGTTTGAATGAAGCTTTGGAAAGCATGAGTTTCCAAAGGAGTCTTGCTGACAGTTGTCTTTACCTGGCAGGATCTGGCCAGGAGCAAATTCTTGTGCTCTGTTTTGTAGATGACATCATATGTATTGCAAAGACAGAGGCACAGGTGCAATGGTTTGCACAAGAGCTTGGTAAGGGTTTTAAGCTCAAAGAACTAGGTCCAGTGAGGGTTTACCTAGGTGTCAAGATTGACAGATCTGTGGACGGCAGTTTCTTGCTGAGTCAGGAAGCCAACATTGAACAGTTGCTTGCAAAGTTCAGGATGGCTGATAGTGCTAGTGTCAGAACACCTATGGAGACTTGTTTCATTAAGGACATGCAGTCCGGGAAACGCTCTGAGTTCCAGAGCCCCAAGGTGTTCCAATCAGCTCTAGGGAGTTTGTTGTATCTTTCTCAGTGGAGTAGACCAGATATTGCTTTTGCTGTGAATTTGCTTAGTCGGGAGGCTGCACAGCCCAGTGTGCATGCCTGGAATGGCATCAAGAGAGTGCTTAGATATCTGAAAGGTACTAAGGAGTTGTGCCTTAGGCTGCCAGCTGAAGGTACAGCACAAGTCACAAGTCACATGCTGGTCTGACAGCAGTTGGGCCGAGTTGCAGGACAGGAAGTCAACGTCTGGGGTAGTTGTGAAGTATGGTGAAGCTCTGATTGGGTGGCGATCCAAGCGTCAGAGCCTTATAGCTCTTTCTTCTACGGAGGCTGAGTATGGCGCTCTTTCTAAGGTCTGTAGAGAGCTGGAGTTTTACCGATGTTTGGTCCAGGAGGTCAACGGGGAGTGTTGCCAACCAGCCCTGTTTGAAGCTGGTTGAGACTGGTCAATTTAAAGCCAGAACCAAACACGTGGAGATTTGTTTTCAAAATGTTTGCCAAAGTGTCCACACAGGATTGGTAAAACTGAGTTATTGCCCGAGCCAGGAAAACCTGGCAGATGGGTTAACCAAACCTTTGAGTTTCCAAAGACATGGGGAATTCTGTAATGGTTTGTGTCTTGCATAAGAGAGTTCTTACGCTAACCCTGCGATGCAGGACGAGAGGGGGTGTGAGCTGAGAGGGTTAAACAGCTCAGCGTCGCCCTGTGATCGCAGGCCTATGATGTCTACATCCAGGAATGCTGTGTACTGTTGTATTCCCTGTGTAATGTGAGACGTCCTTATTATTCTGTTCTGTTGTGCGTAGCTCTCCAGCCGGGAGTGAGCAAAAACTCTTGGCTGTGGAGTTTCTTAAATAAGCACCTGTGTTTTAATGAGAAAGGAGTCACTGACAGACCAACAGTTATTTGCAGACACGGAGGCTGAAGCTTTCTGGCTGCTGATCAAACTCTGCTGATTTGAACTGGAAAGAAAGTTTTTTAAGACTTTGGCAGCAGAAATGCGCACGGAGCGTACTGGGCGAAATGGCACAGCTGGACATTGCTAGTGAGCAGATAGGGTTTTGTTTTTTTACCTTATGTTTCAGCTGCTGTGCCATATCTTTTTCAAGATACGCCATAAGAACAGGATGCTAGACTAGATGGCCCATTGGTCTCACTCAGCTGGATATTCCTACGTTCTTGACCCTCAGCTTCCTTAACAAACTACAGCTCCCATAATCCTTTGGGGGAAGCTGTGACTGTTTCATGTGGCATCATAGCACTTCACATTTGTGGTGTAAATGCCTCCTAAGATGGGCCTCTCTTTCAGATCTTAACGCAGCAATACAATATTGGAGGCACTCCCTAGGTACCTGGATACTGAGTCATGTGGGGCTTCAAGGATCAGCAGCAACAATCAGGATCAGAAGCATACCAGGAGCATGTGAAAAACCCATTGAATTGGGGGGGGGGGGGTTCATATAATACTGGCTGGCTGAACCACTTAGTGACTGGCTGCTGAACTTTGCACTTACTGGTGGTCCATCTTCCAGGCCAGTTCAGTTTATTTATTTTATTTCATAAAATTTATACCCTAGTTGATTGTAAATAAAGCCCCTCAAAGTGGTTTACAAAATTTTTTAGCAATTAAATTATCAATAAGAACAATTAACAACAATAATTTAAGACTTTAAACAAGTTAAAATAACAATAGGGAAAAACAGATCAAAACTTTCTAAATATCTGGACAGGCTTGTTTAAAATAAAATGTTTTGAGCAGGCAGCAAAAGTAGTGCAGTAAAGATACCAGCCTGAGGCAGGGAGTTCCCGAGTTTAGGTGCTGCTACACTAAAATATCAAGAACTTACAAAAGTTAGTTTGGTCTTCAGACTATAAACATCAAAAATAGGGAAGCGGGTTGGATCCAGACTATCTATATCTATCTATATCTACACAAATGGTGCCTTTTAAAATGAACATCACAAAATCCCTTAACGATCAGGAATAGATTATAAAACAGAATAATTTTGCCCACAGTGAGAAGAGGATGTTGGACTATATGGGCCACTGGCCTGATCCTGCCAGCTCTTCTTATGTTTTTACGATACAATCTCTAACTGAAACCAATAACTGAAACCTATACTTAACTTTCCTCCATACTTTCCCTAGTGAAACTCAATTGTCATTTGCTCAAGGCAGCTTTTCCCAGAGAATGTGCCAGGACCAAAGCAAAAAACAAAAACAAAAAACAATGCTTTGATACGAACCTGGAAAGACTTGACCTGTGTCTAAGAAGCACCACACCAAAGGATGTGTGGATGAGCCCTAAACCACAAACTAATGAAATACACAGAACTTACTCAACAGAATGCTCCTTAAGGATTATGGGATGTTCAAGAAAGACAACTTGTACAACCAGTTGTTGGGAATCACAAGTAACCTTGCAGGTAACCTTGGAAGCACATTGTTTCCAGGCCTTTGACCATTTTTGACTCCCACCTAATGCTCAAAGGATTTGTAACTGGCTGACTGACCGAACCCAAAGGGTGCTCATCAATGGCTCCTCCTCATCCTGGAGAGTAGTGACTAGTGGGGTGCCACAGGGTTCTGTCTTGGGCCCAGTCTTATTCAACATATTTAACACTGAATTGGATGATGGGCTTGAGGGCATCCTGAGCAAGTTTGCAGATGACACCAAATTGGGAGGGGTGACTAATACCCCAGAGGACAGGATCACACTTCAAAATGACCTTAACAGATTAGACAACTGGACCAAAGCAAACAAGATGAATTTTAACAGGGAGAAATGTAAAGCACCACACTTGGGCAAAAAAATTGAAAGGCACAAATACAGGATGGGTGACACCTGGCTTGAGAGCAGTACATGTGAAAAGGATCTAGGAGTCCTGGTAGACCACAAACTTGACATGAGTCAACAGGCTGATGCAGCAGCTAAAAAAGCCAATGCAATTCTGGGCTGCATCAATAGGAGTAAGCATCTAGATCAAGGGAAGTAACAGTACCACTGTATTCTGCTCTGGTCAGACCTCACCTGGAGTACTGTGTCCAGTTCTGGGCACCACAGTTCAAGAAGGATACTGACAAGCTGGAACGTGTCCAGAAGAGGGCAACCAAAATGGTCAAAGGCCTGGAAACGATGCCTTATGAGGAACGGCTTAGGGAGCTGGGTATGTTTAGCCTGGAGAAGAGAAGGTTAAGGGGTGATATGATAGCCATGTTCAAATATATCAAAGGATGTCATATAGAGGAGGGAGAAAGGTTGTTTTCTGCTGCTCCAGAGAAGCGGACACGGAGCAATGGATTCAAACTACAAGAAAGAAGATTCCACCTAAACATTAGGAAGAACTTCCTGACAGTAAGCTTTTCGACAGTGGAATTTGCTACCAAGGAGTGTGGTGGAGTCTCCTTCTTTGGAGGTCTTTAAGCAGAGGCTTGACAAGCATATGTCAAGAATGCTTTGATGATGTTCCCTGCTCGGCAGGGGGTTGGACTGGATGGCCCTTGTGGTCTCTTCCAACTCTATGATATGATTCTATGATTCTATGAAGTTAGCATTCTTCAGTATCTGAAGAAGTTTATACCCAGAACTAACTTAGTTGGTCAATAAGGTGCTACTGGATAATTGTTTTTTAAACAAACAAAAAAAATAGAAGGATTTTAAAAAAGAATTTCTTAGGACAAAAAGACTTGATTATTTTAAGGGACTTTTTTTGGAACAATCTTTTAAAAGAATCGTTTTATTTTGTTATTTATTTTGGCTACGGCAGACCTAAAACAAGTGAGCATTCTTCTTGGGCTCAGGTCCTGCTTGCCACCTTCCCACAAGCACCTAGTTGGCTACTTTGAGAAAAGACTACCGTACTCAACTAGATGGGCCACCGTGTGATCCAGCAGCTGGTCTCTTATTAGGTTCTTGGGATACTGAGCAAGTTGTATCAGAGGAGAGATTAACCATCCACATCAGTTGCACAATGCCTAGATGGGACAGGATCCAGGGCAAGATCAGAAGTGACTGCTCTTTCATCTGGAGTGAGAACTGGGCTTGGGATCCTGTCCTAGGACTGGAACCTTATGAAACTGCCCCATACAGGGCCAGATTTAGGTATGGTGAGGCCCTAAGCTCCTGAAGGGAATGGGGCCCTTTATATGTCCAGCTGTCCTTTGTCAACAACAAATTGTCACTGTTTTTTGTGTTGAATATATGCTATAGGGTAATTCATGAACCTAATGGGTATCTAAAGCTATTTGCACATAACAAAATGTGTATTCTATCAAAGTTATTTTATTTTATTTTTCCTTTAAACTTTTTTGGGGGCCCCAAGAGAATGGGGCCCTAAGCTATGGCTTGTTTAGCTTATACGTAAATCCAGCATTGGCCCCATACCAGGACTGTTTCAACCATCTAGACCAGTCTTGGTTGGTAGCACATCCCCCTGGGGGGGCACTAACAGGCAAGGGGGTTGAAGGAGTGGAGGTGTAAATGACTATCAGACATGAAAAGCAGGTATCACTGGATCAAGCTCATCCATTTTGCTGAATTAATCAAATTAATCAAATTGGATTTTGAATGAATGTGCACTTAATTGCTACAATTTTGAATTTTACTGTGTTTTTGAATTTTACTGTGTTGTTATCTTCCTTAGTAGGCTGTGCAAACCACCATTCCGAATAACACTTTTTTTATGGTAAGGTAGCAGGCTCTGGGGGTATGTTTATAGAACCAATAGGGCAGTGGCCAGAAAGTATGGGAACCATTGATGTGGACAGTATGGTCCATAGAGACTTCCCCAGTCTCGGATCTCCAAGCATAGTTGGAATTGAATTCCCTTCAGCCCTGACCACTGGCCATACTTGCTTGGGCTGATTGGGGGGGGGCATACAGTCCAAAAACCAACTGGGTGCAAAATACATGGTTAAAGCAAGAACAAAGAAAGGACACAAACCATTAAAGCCCCCCTCCCACAAACACGTTTAAAGAGGGCACCTGCTTTGTGCTCCTGGCCAGCAGACTGACTTTTATTAGGCATAAGACCCTTATCAGCATACAACAAGTGCACTCAGAGATCTGGGGTGGTTGCTGTTTTGCTACTGGGCCAAATTCAAGGTGTTACTATTAGTCTATAAAGCCCTATCTTATTTTACTTTTATTATTAATTACCTTTTCTTTTTATAAAGCCCTTAACAACTTTGGATCGGTTTGCCTGTGAAATCACCTTACCCCCCACCCCCACTCAACTGCTTCTATCTGTGAAACTGGAGCTGTTGCAGGTGCCATATAATCCCCATTACACAGTCAATCATTTAGAGTGGCAGCTCCTACACTTTGGAACTCCCTGCTTATTGACACATGAGACAGGCACCTTTGTTGTTCTCTTTTTTGTGCCTGCTAAGAAACTTTTTCCTTAAATAAGCTTCTCCAGGCATGTAGAACACCGGTGAATGTTTTAAGCTATTTTTAGTTTACTGCTGATTTTATTTTTTGAATGTTTTAAAGAGTTGCTTCCAGTGATTACTGTTTTTTTGTAAACCACTTTGAGGTGTTCTTTTTAAACAACTGAATGGTCTGAATACAGGTAGGTAGCCGTGTTGGTCTGAGTCGAAACAAAATAATTTTTTTTCCTTCAGTAGCACCTTAAAGACCAACTAAGTTTTTATTTTGGTATGAGCTTTCGTGTGCATGCACACTTCATCAGATACCCATCAGAATGGTCTGAAGCTCAACATCATGCCCACTGGTCCCATCACCTCCTGGCAAATAGAAGGGGAAGAAATGGAGGCAGTGAGAGATTTTACCTTCTTGGGTTCCATGATCACTGCAGATGGTGACAGCAGTCACGAAATTAAAAGACACCTGCTTCTTGGGAGAAAAGCAATGACAAACCTAGATAGCATCTTAAAAAGCAGAGACATCACCTTGCCGACAAAGGTCCGTATAGTTAAAGCTATGGCTTTCCCAGTAGTGATGTACTGGGGATGTAGTATGGCTTTCCCAGTAGTGATGTACAAGGAGAAGGGGACGACAGAGGACAAGATGGTTGGACAGTGTTCTCGAAGCTACGAACATGAGTTTGACCAAACTGCGGGAGGCAGTGGAAGACAGGAGTGCCTGGCGTGCTCTGGTCCATGGGGTCACAAAGAGTCGGACATGACTAAACGACTAAACAACAACAACAGTGTTTCAATAAAAGTTACCCAAATTGCTATTGCTTTGGTTACAGGTAGGTAGCCGTGTTGGTCTGGATCGAAGTAAAATAAAAAAAATCCTTCAGTAGCACCTTAAAGACCAACTAAGTTTTTATTTTGGTATGAGCTTTCGTGTGCATGCACACTTCTTCTTCTTGCTTTGTATGAGGAAGGTGAAAAATAAGCTCCAGGGCTTGCAGAATATCTCCATTTTGCCTTGCAGAGAAAAATGGAGGAGAATCCTAGGCCAGCAGGATTAATGCTATGTCTCTCAGCCACTAAATATAGAGCAGCCACCACTGGGGTGCTGAAAATAGACTGTCCCAAAGGTCTTCTAACTCTGAACCATCAGGAAGTCTCTATATAAAGTATGGGCAAACTATCGATGGTTGTTAGAACCTAAGATACCATGGTGGGTATCTCCATTAGAAGTATTGGCGGTAGAAAAAGGTAAATATGGCCAACATATCAACAGTTACTAACAAAGGAGCATGGAGAGGTAAGAATAAGACCTTATGAGAAGGTTAAGAACTATTGCAACAGTTGGTTACAATACCACTAGGAATTGAACATCTTCAACCAAGACAAAAAAAGGATTTGAACAGAAAACATCAAAATTAAAAAGTGAACTTTTGCAACCAAATAGGAAAATAATATCGAAAATGTACAGCTTGCTCCTTGAATAGGAACTGAAAGATGAGGTAATAAAAGAACCAATGATAGATCTGGGCCAGACAATTCATTTAGACAGATGGGAAAGGGTATGGAAAACCAATATAAATTTTACAGCGTGCTATTTGATTAAGGAAAATATAATGAAGATGTTTTATCGCTGGTACCTCACCCCAGTAAAACTATCAAAGATGTACAAAAAACAATCAAATCTCTGTTGGAGATGTAAAACAGAGGTGGGGGCAATGTACCATATGTGGTGGGGGTGCAAGGTGGGGAAACAATTCTGGATTAGGATACGTGAAGAGCTAAAAAAGATATTTAGGAGTTCAATCTCTAAAAAACCAGAGGCATTTCTGCTGGGCTTAGTATTGAGTTACATCCCTAAGGATGAAAGGAATGTATTTCTTTACACAACTGTGGCAGCCAGAATTGTAGTGGCGAAAAATTAGAAAACTGATAAAATACCAGAACTATCAGAATGGAGAACCAAAATTTTTGAATTCGTGGAGATGGCAAAACTAACAGCATCAATCAGAGGCTGTCCTAATCAAATAATTAATAAAGATTGGGAATGTGTTAAGGAATACATGAAAAGAGTCTGTGCTGGAGCTTAAAAATTAATATGCAATAGCTTAAAGGGCGCAAGGAGATAGGACAATATCAGAAGGTATCAGGAGATAGGACCTTGGTTTCCAGGTCCTTGATCATATTGATCACCCTCCTCATCTGCACATCCTAGCTTGCCAATATACTTCTTAAACTATGAGACTGAGAAATGCACCCAAGACTCCCAGTGGGGTCTGTCCAAGGCAGAATAGAGAGAAACTATTGTCTTCCCTTGATATCTGTTAATGCAGAATAGAATGTTGTTGTTGTTTAGTCGTTTAGTCGTGTCCGACTCTTCGTGACCCCCTGGACCAGAGCACGCCAGGCACTCCTGTCTTCCACTGCCTCCCGCAGTTTGGTCAAACTCATGTTCGTAGCTTTGAGAACACTGTCCAACCATCTTGTCCTCTGTCGTCCCCTTCTACTAGTGCCCTCCATCTTTCCCAACATCAGGGTCTTTTCCAAGGATTCTTCTCTTCTCATGAGGTGGCCAAAGTATTGGAGCCTCAGCTTCACGATCTGTCCTTCCAGGTAGCACTCAGCAGAATAGAATAGCATTAGCCTTTTCCCCTACTGCATCACACCATTGACTCAAGTTGTTCTTGTAGTCCCCTAAGACCCCTAGATCCCTTTTGCCTCCTGTTGTGAAGCCAGGGGTTCCCCATCCTATATTTGTGCGTTGGGAATGACATCTACAGCCATCTTCTGATTTGCATTCAATCACACACATCACAAACACACAAAAAGCTGAATTACCTTCAGCTGCCCTCTTGAAAAAGACTTTGCAGCTTCCGCAGGTGATTGCTCCATAGTGGCACCCAGAAGCTTCATCCCCACAGATCAAGCATGTCTTCCGCGGTGGGAAGTAACAGTTACTGGGAAGAACTTGGTCTCTTGCAGACTCCAACCTTTGGAAGCAAAAAGGAGAAAAGGGAAAACCATCAGCAAATGTGGCAAAATCATGAAAACTACTGGATATTAAAGAATATTCCAGAAATGTTTAGAAAGAGAAATATATTAAGACAATATTCCACTGGTACTGAACTCCATGTATAATATTGTGTGTCATCCTTTCAGCAGCTGTGAGGTTCTGTAAATTTTTTATGCCACAACTCAAGAAACAAATCCTTTAAGTTCTTCCATTTTTGTGCAACAGAAAATCTAGCTGCTACTAGAAACCAACTTAGCAATTCCTTCAAAGAGAATCATTTTACAACATCATCCCATATATTTAATAGTGCAAGTTGTGGTGATGCCTGAATTGCATGTTTAAATATTTGTGATATTTCTGCAAACCCTTTCTGCAATTCAAGATAAGATAAGATATCTTTATTGTCATTGTCCCCTTGCAGGAACAACGAAATTACTCGGTTGCTACATCCACTCAGATAAAGCATTCCGCATTATCCAAAATTACAAAAACCTAATTAAAAACAGTAAATATAATACAAAATAACAAGTAAAATAAGATGACTTCAAAGTCCAGGCTTTCCATTTAAGGCCAAAATCGCTCTAGAGAAGAAACTGTTCCTGAGACAGCTCGTTCTTGCCTGCATTGTTCTATATCTCCGTCCCGATGGCAGGGGCTCAATGAAATGGTGACCAGGGTGCGTTGGATCTCTTGATATGTCTAGTGCTTTTCTATGGCACCTGGTGGTGTAGATTTGTTCTAAGGTGGAGAGTGAGCAGCCAATAATGCTCTCTGCTGTTTTAATAATTCTGCACAGCCCTGCTCTATCCTGAGAAGTACAGCTTCCGTACCACACACATAAACCATACATGAGCATGCTCTGTATGGCACAGTGATAGAAGGCAAGCAGCAGCTTTTATGCAAGATGGTTTTCCCTTAAAATTCTCAAAAAATACAGTCTCTGCTGCGCCTTCTTCACAAGCCCCCTTGTATTAACACTCCAGGACAGATCCTCCTGTAACTCAATGCCTAGAAATCTAAATGTTGTTACCCTCTCCACACAAATTCCGTAATTCAAAAGTGGCTGGACCTCGTTCTTCTGTCTCCTGAAGTCCACCACAAGCTCCTTTGTTTTCTTTGTATTTATGAGCAAGTTGTTAACTCTGCACCACTCTGTCAGCCGCTCCACCTCATCTCTATAGTCCGTTTCACCCTCCTTATCCACCATAAATGGGAGGGGGGAGTGCCATTATGGGAGCAACCCCTTCAACAAAGTTGGAAAGATTTAGAATTTATGTTTGAAATCTGAACTGGTGTACAATGCCATCTGTCTTTAACTTTCAAAGACCTTTCATGCATGTAAGTGGAGACAGACTTGAGTGGTTTATGTGACCCAACAGGGAGTCTTCAATACTAATGTTAAGGTCCTTTTCCTATGTAGCTTAAAGGCAGATTGTTAAATGTACTTTCTGCTGGAATGGGTCACACCTGTCCAGATGTTCAACATGCCTGCTGTGGCAAACACAGTAACAAATCTGGCTTTGCTTGGATCTGGAAATCTTGGGAAATGAGAAATGCAGATTGGCTCAGGCACATTAATATGTCAGATCTCAATGGACATGCATCTCAGTTTCCTGTTTCTGCAAGTGGCTTTCCAGAAGATCCTGGAGTGTGAACCCATTAATATATAACATTATGTGTTCTTAGTACAAAGTACTAATAATAAAGGACAAAAGTGGTAAGGACCTAACAGAAGCAGAGGACATCAAGAAGAGGTGGCAAGAATACACAGAGGAATTATACCAGAAAGATATGGAGGTCTCGTACACCCCAGGTAGTGTGGTTGCTAACCTTGAGCCAGACATCTTGGAGAGTGAAGTCAAATGGGCCTTAGAAAGCACTGCTAATAACAAGGCCAGTGGAAGTGATGATATTCCAGCTGAACTATTTAAAATTTTAAAAGATGATGCTGTTAAGGTGCTACACCCAATATGCCAGCAAGTTTGGAAAACTCAGCAATGGCCAGAGGATTGGAGAAGATCAGTCTACATCCCAATTCCAAAAAAGGGCAGTGCCAAAGAATGCTCCAACTACCGCACAATTGCGCTCATTTCACACGCTAGCAAGGTTATGCTTAAAATTCTACAAGGCAGGCTTAGGCAGTATGTGGACCGAGAACTCCCAGAAGTGCAAGCTGGATTTCGAAAGGGCAGAGGAACCAGAAACCAAATAGCAAATATGCGCTGGATTATGGAGAAAGCTAGAGAGTTCCAGAAAAACGTCTGCTTCTGCTTCATTGACTATGCAAAAGCCTTTGACTGTGTCGACCACAGCAAACTATGGCAAGTTCTTAAAGAAATGGGAGTGCCTGATCACCTCATCTGTCTCCTGAGAAATCTCTATGTGGGACAAGAAGCTACAGTTAAAACTGGATATGGAACAACTGATTGGTTCAAAATTGGGAAAGGAGTACGACAAGGCTGTATATTGTCTCCCTGTTTATTTAACTTATATGCAAAATTCATCATGCGAAAGGCTGGACTAGATGAATCCCAATCCGGAATTAAGATTGCCGGAAGAAGTATCAACAACCTCAGATATGCAGATGACACAACCTTGATGGCAGAAAGTGAGGAGGAATTAAAGAACCTTTGAATGAGGGTGAAAGAGGAGAGCGCAAAATATGGTCTGAAGCTCACCAAAAAACCAAGATCATGGCCACTGGTCCCATCACCTCCTGGCAAATAGAAGGGGAAGAAATGGAGGCAGTGAGAGATTTTACTTTCTTGGGCTCCTTGATCACTGCAGATGGTGACAGCAGTCACGAAATTAAAAGACACCTGCTTCTTGGGAGAAAAGCAATGACAAACCTAGACAGCATCTTAAAAAGCAGAGATATCACCTTGCCGACAAAGGTCCATATGGTTAAAGCTATGGTTTTCCCAGTAGTGATGTATGGAAGTGAGAGCTGGACCATGAAGAAGGCTGATCGCCGAAGAATTGATGCTTTTGGAATTATGGTGTTGGAGGAGACTCTTGAGAGTCCCATGGACTGCAAGAAGATCAAACCTATCCCTTCTGAAGGAAATCAGCCCCGAGTGCTCACTGGAAGGACAGATCCTGAAACTGAGGCTCCAATACTTTGGCCACCTCATGAGAAGAGAAGACTCCCTGAAAAAGACCCTGATGTTGGGAAAGATGGAGGGCACAAGGAGAAGGGGACGACAGAGGACGAGATGGTTGGACAGTGTTCTCGAAGCTACGAACATGAGTTTGACCAAACTGCAGGAGGCAGTGGAAGACAGGAGTACCTGGCTTGCTATGGTCCATGGGGTCACGAAGAGTCGGACACGACTAAATGACTAAACAACAACAACAACAACAATAATGTGTTCTTAGATGCCACTATACTGATAAGATGGCCGCCACATAAGATTTTCTCTAAAGCTCTCTCCGGCTCCTCGCTTCAAACTAGGTCTTCAAACTGCCAGAATAGCCTCCATTTTAGCCTTGTAACTTATTTGAATAGGAACAGGAACAGCTGGACTATCTATTGACTATCTATTGGCTTGCTGCCACAACCAAAACCAACTTTTAATTAAGACCGTTGGAGAGAGAGGAAGGCGGCGCAGCGTTCCAAGCGGCCTCTCAGCAAACACAGCAAACACAGTGAGTAGGAGTTATCTTATAATTAAGAGACTCCAGAGAGCCCAGAGAAAGATTGTAGCCGGAGAACCCTGAGAGCTCAAGGTGATTCCTCTACCCTCCTAGCTACATCAAGGCTATATAATGTTCTTTTAAACAGTTTTGGCATTACAATACAAGTCCTCACTAAAGGGTTTTAAAATCTACAATTATCTACAATACCGTCAGTAGCACCTTAAAGACCAACTAAGTTTTTATTTTGGTATGAGCTTTCGTGTGCATGCACGCTTCGTCAGATACACTTGAAACAGAAGCAACCAGACCCTTATATATATTCAGAGGGTGGGGGGGTGATGGGAATGGGTGATGGGCTGTAAGAGTGGTAAACTTGTTGATGGCTGTTAATGACTGCTGATTACTGCAATAGGTCCTGCGGGGAAAAAGCAAGGGCTGAGGCGCTAAAGAAAGCTTGATCATGCATAATGAGATAAGAATCCTATGTCTTTGTTCATCCCAGGTGGCTCCATGGTTTTAAGCTTGGTAATGAGTTCCAATTCAGCAACTTCTCTTTCCAGTCTGTTTCTGAAATTTTTCTGTAATAAAACAGCTGCTTTGAGATCTTGTATAGAATGTCCTGGGAGACTGAAGTGTTCTCCTACTGGTTTCTCTGTCTTGTGGTTCCTGATGTCAAATTTGTGTCCATTTATCCTTTGGCGTAGAACTCCTCACCCACAATAATACAACCACCAGACTTAACATGGACACTGGTACCAGAGCCTGCAATAAACCCAGATGCCAACTTTGCTGCCACATACACCCGGACAACACCATTACTGGCCATAACAACATCCAACATACCATCTCAGGACTATTTAATTGCTCATCTTCTAACATTGTGTATGCCATCAAATGCCAACAAGTGCCCTTCAGCGCTCTATATTGGACAAACAGGCCAAACCCTACGCCAAAGGATAAATGGACATAAATCTGACAACAGGAACCACAAGACAGAGAAAGTGTAATGCTGGTGGTCAACAAAAGAGGTTCAAAGACTGTCTCAAGGCAAATCTAAAAAAAATGTATTATAAACATGGACAATTGGGAAACACTGGCCTGTGAGCGCTCCAGTTGGAGAACAGGCTTTACCAAAGGTGTCATGGGCTTTGGAAGACACTTGAACTCAGGACACAAGGGAGAAACGTGCTAAGAGGAAGGCATGTTTGGCAAACCCTCACCGTGACCAACTCCCGCCTGGAAACCAATGTTCCCACTGTGGAAGGACGTGTGGATCCAGAATTGGCCTCCACAGTCACTTACGGATTCACTGTTAAGTGAGCTGAGTGATCGCCAAAGAAGATGATTGATGAATTGGAAGATCAGAGATACGATTCCCTTAATCAATGGCTTAGCAACATGATAACATTGGCAACATATAAACAGACAGCTTATAGACACAAACTTTCTTTGGATAAATACAATGATATCTGGAATGAGTTTACAGAGAATATATTTGGTTACTGACAATTATATGTGTGTTAGGATAATAAGAATATACACATCTGTATGTTAAAGGTAAAGGGTAAAGGGACCCCTGACCATTAGGTCCAGTCGTGACTGACTCTGGGGTTGCGGTACTCCTCTCGCTTTATTGGCCGAGGGAGCCGGCGTACAGCTTCCAGGTCATGTGGCCAGCATGACAAAGCCGCTTCTGGCGGACCAGAGCAGCACACGGAAACACCGTTTACCTTCCCGCCGGAGCAGTACCTATTTATCAACTTGCAATTTGACGTGCTTTCGAACTGCTAGGTTGGCAGGAGCTGGGACCGAGCCAGGGGCGTACCCAGCACCCGGCAGGTTAGGGCTCCTGCCCCCCTCTAGAAGCAATAAAATAAAAATAAAATAAACACCCGACACGGCAGCTTGCCGACCAGATCTCTGAAAAGCGGCTCCTGCCCCTCCCTCCCCGCCTGACTGTCGGGCAAGGCAGCGGCTCGAGTCGGGAGAAGCAGCCTCGGCAAAGCTGCTGTTCTCCCTTCGGCTCCTTCCCTATCTCGCAGCCCCAGCGGGGCTCCTTCCCTCCCAGCAAAGTGGCTTCCCCTCCCCCTCCCCACCCGGCAAGGCAGCGGCTGGAGTTGTGAGCAGCAGCCTCAGCAAAGCTGTTCCTCTCCCTCCCTGACTCGCTGTCAAACTGAAGGAGGTTTTCCTGCAAGCTCTTCCTTCCTTCTTCTTCCTCCTTTTTAGTTCACTTTGGTCTTGCAAATTGTGAAAATTATTACTGTATGATAAATGGCCTCAAAAGTTTTGCTTTTTAAAATATCTTTTTTGCAGCAGCTCCTCCTGTGCCCAGCCCATTGTTGTTCGTTTGAGCTCAACAGCCACATAAAGAAGGAGCTGTGAGCTCAAATCCAATTCACACCCCAAGTGGATTTGCCTGGGGGCAGGGATTTAATTTGCATCTTGAAAATCCCTGACATTCTTTTGTTTCAAAGGAAGAACCTGTGTATTTCAGTTCTTCACCTCAAAGAAATGCAAGCCCCTCTCTTGAGCTGGTTTAGGTATCCAAAGCTTGCCAAATTATAGCAAACTGTTATTGTCCTTTCTTAAGTGCTCCTCTGGTTCCTGGTTTATGCTTTCTGGGCTGTAGCTCAGTATAGATCAACTGCCTTGCATTGCCCTAGGACGGTTCAGTTGCAGGCATGTCCAGGTAGAGTCAGAAACTCTGGAAAGCTGCTGCCAGTCAGTGTAGACAATACTAAACAAGATTGACCAATTGACTTAGTATAAAGCAACTATAAACAAGCAGCTAAGCAGTTTACATTAAATAATAGGATGAATGGTTGACTCAGTGGATCATGTACCTGTGAGTACCATATTTGCAGTTTATCAGGTAGTAATTGACAGCATGTACACGGAACAAAACTGAAAGGCTATGTTGCTGAAGGTTGGGTCTATGAGAGCATACTTATTGCTATGGCAGCAAAGCACATTATTGGCGGGGCGGGGGAGTGACCAATATGATCCAGGGGTTGGAGCAATTCCCCTATGAGGAAATGTTACAAAACCTGGGGCATTATAACTTTTAGAAAAAAGGCAAGTAATTGGGGGTGGGAATGAGAGATTTTTATCCTTCTCATAATACTAGAACCAGGGAATATCCAATTAAGTGGATGTGAAATTCAATCTATTTCAGCATTTTAACTTTTTGTACATTTTAAAGTGGGGGGGGGAATCAAGTTTTGTAAGAACAGAAGGCACCCCACCTATCAAGTCTTTGCTGGAGAGAAAAGATCTGCATATGACCTTCTCCACCTGCCCCCCCTTCTTATTTCTCTTCTTCCCAGGAGGGGTGAGGGGTTAAAATTAGGAGCTGGGTTTGATTTGATCACTGGCAGTTTATTAATCTTTAAATCCTACCTAAGATAAAATGAATCAGCCCTATAGATGGGTATAGATAGATCCCCAGCCAAGCTCTCCTGGGCAGCCCCATTGCCACTGCAGAGCACTCTTTCAGCTCACCAGGTCTCACCTGGTGAATGGGGCTTGGGCTAGAGGGTGGTTTGGCAGGGCACATACCAAACTTTCTGTGGGATGGCCGCCCCTGGAGCCCTTTCCAGTGACTGCCACAGAGAAGCCTGTTTGTATATTTCTTGGAGTATTTTAATCATAGGATCACAGAACTAGATGGTTGGAAGGGACCCCCGAGGGTCCTCTAGACCAACCCCCTCCAGTGCAGGAATCACAGCACAAGCATCTCTCCCAAAACAAGTTTGCTCTATCTTTCCTGTGAACAGCCCTTCAGATACAACAGAATCATTCACATAGTTGGAAGGTAACCACCAGGATCATCTAGTCCAACCCCCTGCAATGCAGGAATATTTTGCCCAACATGGGGCTTGAAACCACAACATTAAGAGTCTCATGCTTTACTGACTGAGGTTTGTTTATGTTTCCTGTTTTATTTTCCCAAGCAGAGATAATGTGTAAGCGTGGTGTCAGCTCCCTAAAAAAAGGTCAGTTTCACCTGGGCTCCGTAGCCCCGCCCACATTCCCACTTTGTGGCCCCTCCCCTCCCGTGTCTTGGCCCCGCCCCTGAATGACCATGGCTTGCCCCCCCCCTAGTTTTGATCCTGGGTACGCCCCTGGACCGAGCAACGGGAGCTCACCCCGTCGCAGGGATTCGAACCGCTGACCTTCTGATCAGCAAGCCTTAGGCTCTGTGGTTTAACCCATAGCACCACCTGCGTCCCCCATATCTGTATATTAATGTATGGCAATTAACAGTATTTTTATTTTTTCATTCACACTCATTTTTCTCATTTTTCTCTATCTCTTTTATAAAGAAAAAATTTCAATAATAATGATGGTGGTGATAATCATAATCATAATAATAATAATAATGCATTTGCTTCCCTGTCCACTGGCATGTGACTCCTGCCAGGTTTCCTAGAAGGCAATACAGCCCTCAAGCTAAAAGAGGTTCCCCAACAAATCCACCTGATCCAGAGGAATGTGGTTCCCTCCCTCCCACCATCCTTCTATTCCACTGCCTTATAGTGAGGTGGTACAGCGGTACACCTATGGAGGTGCCCATCGGCCCACCAAGCTCCCCTGCTTTTACCTAATGGGCTTCTGTTTGTCAAGCAGCTGTTAAGAGGTGGGGGGGAATGCAAGAGGGGGAAAATAAGAGGGGCTATTACAAGATAACTTTAAAGCAAGCTTTTTCAGGCACCACTAGTGCCCCCAAAACTGTAAAAAAAAAACACCATTCAGAAGAGCTGCCTCTTCTGGTTCAACACAGCAACCACAAATTGCACATCTATTCCAAATCCAATTGAAACTTTTTAATGAGTTCAATAAAACTGGTGAACTTGATCCAGTGATGCCAACCTCACAGGGTTGTTGTGGAGCTTAAATGAGGACTAGGATTAGGACCTGGGAGAGACAGGAGTTATATCCCCCACTCAGCCATGAAGCTCCCTGGGTGCGACTACAGGGGCCTCTCAGCCTAAATGACCTCACAGGGTTGTTGTGGGGTTTACATGAGGATGCGGAGAACGCCAACTGGACCTCCTGGGAGGAAAAAAAAGTGGGATCTAAATGCACTTAATAATAAAACAACAATAATCCTTCCAGCAGTGAAACGGGACTGTGGTTTTGGAGCTGGGGAAAACTGGGGTTTGGTCAATGAGCACACCAGCTGGCAAAAAGAGACACCTGGCTGCTCCACAAAAGCCAAGGAGTGGCCGTGTGGTTCTCAGAAAGGCTTCTTAGCCCAGACACAGGACTTGGGAGTTGGCCCCACTCCCCACCATTTCCTGCCTATGACAAGCCCTTGGCAGTTAATGATGGTGAGTGTTTTACTCTGTTGCTCTTTGGACGCCCACCTTGCAGGTGCAACCTTAGCTCTGACAGCAATTTCCTATTAAAAGGCTGTCCTCAAACATTGTCTTTATTAACACAGAAGGATGTGCACTACTTGGGTGCATATTGCTGTTCTGCAGTCAAAATCGCCCTTCCCTGACGATCTTGATTTATCAGGTTGCAATGAATTAGATCTGGATTCCATTAGGTTTTACTTGGTAGGTAGATTAAAAAGCCTAGATAATAATAATAATAATAATAATAATAATAATAATAATAATAATTTATTATTTATACCCCGCCCATCTGGCCGGGTCTCCCAGCCACTCTGGGCGGCTTCCAACAGAAAAATACAACACAATAATCTATTAAACATTAAAAGTCTCCTTGAACAGGGCTGCCTTCAGATGTCTTCTAAAAGTCTGGTAGTTGTTTTCCTTTTTGACATCTGTTGGGAGGGCGTGCCACAGGGCAGGCGCCACCACCGAGAAGTCCCTCTGCCTAGTTCCCTGCAACTTGGCTTCTCGCAACGAGGGAACCCCAGAAGGACCTCGGTGCTGGACCTCAGTGTCCGGGCAGAATGATGGAGGTGGAGACCCTCCTTTAGGTATACTGGACCAAGGCCATTTAGGGCTTTAAAGGTCAGTAACAACACTTTGAATTGTGCTCGGAAACGTACTGGGAGCCAATGTAGGTCTTTCAAGACCGGTGTTATGTGGTCTCAGCGGCCGCTCCCAGTCACCAGTCTAGCTGTCTAGCATTCTGGATTAATTGCAGTTTCCAGGTCACCTTCAAAGGTAGCCCCACGTAGAGCGCACTGCAGTAGTCCAAGTGGGAGATAACTAGAGCATGCACCACTCTGGCGAGACAGTCCACAGGCAGGTAGGGTCTCAGCCTGTGTACCAGATGGAGCTGATAAACAGCTACCCTGGATACAGAATTAACCTGCACCTCCATGGACAGCTGTGAGTCCAAAATGACTCCCAGGCTGCGCACCTGGTCCTTCAGGGGCACAGTTACCCCATTCAGGACCAGGGAGTCCTCCACACCTGCCCGCCTCCTGTCCCTCGCAAACAGTACTTCTGTCTTGTCAGGATTCAACCTCAATCTGTTAGCTGCCATCCAACCTCCAACCGCCTCCAGGCACTCCCACAAGACCTTCACCGTCTTCACTGGTTCTGATTTGAAAGAGAGGTAGGGCTGGGTATCATCCGCATACTGATGAACACCCAGCCCAAACCCCCTGATGATCTCTCCCAGCGGCTGCATATAGAGGTTAAAAAGCATGGGGGAGAGGACAGAGCCCTGAGGCACCCCACAAGTGAGAGCCCAGGGGTCTGAACACTCATCCCCCACCACCACTCTCTGAGCCAGGCTGTAGGTGTGGATGTGTCAGGTGTGTCTTTAGTTTTGCTAATTAATTGTATAAACCCTTCCCTCTGTTGTAACTGTTTGATGCTTTCTTTCCTAGCTCTCACAATCAGAGGCTTGACAGTAAGGAGAGTCCATTATAATAATAATAATAATTATAATTATTGTAATTATTATTATTTTCCCACCCAGCTGGCTGGGTTTCCCCACAACCTTCTGAGACAGTCCATTCTGCTGTTGAACAGCTCTTAGCATTAGAAAGCTCTTCCAATGGTTTCGTCAGAATAACCTTTCTTGGATTTTGAATCCATGGGTTTGGGTCCTGCTCTCTGGAGCAGCAAAAACTCAGCTTGCTCCATATTCCACATGACAACCATTTAGAGACCTGTTGCCAGCACCCTTTTGTTGGCATAAGAGGTGGAGTCAGTGGTTATGCAGCAACTAGCTAATCATGCCAAGATGAGAAGGAATATCTAGATCAGAGCTTTCCAAACTGTGTTGTGACACGTTAGTGTGCTGGATGAGGTGTGTAGGTGTGTCATGTTCTTCCAAAAGGTTAGCTTGACCTCCAGTTTCCTAGTAAAACTGGATTACTGTGCCATGAAATGATGCATAATGATGATGATGATGGTGATTTATTATTTCTACCGTGCCATCTGACTGCATTTCCCAACCACTCTGGGCGGCTTTCAACAGATCATTAAAAACAGAATAAAACTTCAAACATTAAAACTTCCCTAAACAGGGCCGCCTTCAGATGTCTTCTAAAAGACGGATAGTTGTTTATTTCCTTGACATCTGATGGGAGGGCATGTCTAAATAGTGTGCTGCCAACATGAAAAATTTGGAAAGCCCTGATCCACTATAGATTCACTAGATCCACTACAGTCTACCTTCACACCTAGACTTGGAACTGAAACAGCCTTGGTTGCCTTTATCATGAGCGGATCAAGGGGAATGTGACCCTGTTGTTTATTTCTTATATACCACGCTTCATCCAAAGAGCACAGGGCAGCTTACAGTCTGTAAATACAAAATGAAAACACAAAATACATAAGCCCCCAAAACAAAAACAAAAACCAATAACCCCACTGCCACAAACACATTTAAAAAGCCATAGATTGTTTAACTAGCTCAATGCCAGGTGCCTAAAAATATGTAGTGAAGGCGCCAGACAAGCCTCCCTGGGGAGACCATTCTGCAAACATGGAACCACCACTGAAAAGGCCCCATTCTTGTGTTGCTGCTCTGCAGCTCTCTCACTGTCACAGAGGAGGCACAAAAAGGGGAAAAAAACCCAGCTTGCTCCATATTACACTTGACAACCATTTAAATATTTGAAGAGGGCTCTCATGTCACAGCAGGCAGGGCTGTTGTCTAAACCATGGAGCCTCTTGGGCTTGCCAATCAAAAGGTTGGCAGCTCGAATCCCTGTGACAGAGAGAGTTCCCGTTGCTCTGTGCCAACTCCTGCCAACCTAGAAGTTCTAAAGCATAGCAGTGCAAGTAGATAAATAGGTGCTGCAGTGGTGGGAAGGTAAACAGCGTTTCTGTGCACTCTGGCGTCCATCACAGTGTCCCGTGCATCAGAAGTGGTTTAGTCCTGCTGGCCACATCACCCAGAAAAGCTGTCTGTGGGCAAACACCAACTCCCTCGGGCTGAAAGTGGAGATGAGCACCGCCCCCTATAGTCAAATTCAACTGGACTTAACCATCCAGTTAAAAATGAAATGCACAAATACAGGATGGGAGACACCTGGCTGGAGAAAAGTACATGTGAAAAGGATCTAGGAGTCTTGGTAGATCACAAACTTGACATGAGTCAACAGTGTGATGCAGCAGCTAAAAAAGCCAATGCAATTCTGGGCTGCATCAATAGGAGTATAGCATCTAGATCAAGGGAAGTAATAGTACCACCATATTCCGCTCTGGTCAGACCTCACGATGCCTTATGAGGAACGGCTTAGGGAGCTGGGTATGTTTAGCCTGGAGACGAGAAGGTTAAGGGGTGATATGATAGCCATGTTCAAATATATAGAGGAGGGAGAAAGGTTGTTTTCTGCTGCTCCAAAGAAGCGAACATGGAGCAATGGATTCAAACTACAAGAAAGAAGATTCCACCTAAACATTAGGAAGAACTTCCTGACAGTAAGAGCTGTTCGGCAGTGGAATTTGCTGCCAAGGAGTGTGGTGGAGTTTCCTTCTTTGGAGGTCTTTAAGCAGAGGCTTGACAGGCATATGTCAAGAATGCTTTGATGGTGTTTCCTGCATGGCAGGGGGTTGGACTGGATGGCCCTTGTGGTCTCTTCCAACTCTTTGATTCTATGCTTCTGTGAACCATCCAGGGACCCTTTGCCTTTACCCATGTCACCTCCCAGTCTCCTCTTCTCTAGACTAAGCATACCCAACTTCCTCCACCATTCTTCATAAGGCTTGTTTTTCAGATCCTTTATTATCTTGGTTGCACTTCTCTGCACACCTTGCAGCTTATCAATATCCTGCTTAAACAGTGGCACTGAGAACTAGACACAGGAGTCCAGGTGGGGCCTGGCCAAGGCAGAATAAAAGTGATACTATGACTTCCCTTGATCTAGACACTTGACTTCTGTGGATGTAGCCTAGAATTGCATTAATTATTATTGCTGCTGCATCAACCGATTGTTTGGGGATCATCAGCTTATCATTCTCTTTTTTGTATTGAATAGCTTGTGGAATGGACTATCACAGTGTATCCCAAAGTGGGTCGTACTGCCCTGTGGGGGGCAGTGGGAATACCTGGGGGTAGACCCTAAGAGGCAAGGTGGAAGCAGGGGGATGCTGGAGGTGTAATATTTCATTGGTTATCCCCAATAGAGCCATGTGTGCAAAAGAAATTGAATATGGAAGGGTAATGGGGTACATATAGGGATATATTAAGGTTTTCTGGAGATGGTTGTGAATGGGGGGGGGGAACATGAAGAAGTCCAGGAGTTGGTGACAGGACTGCTTCAATACTTCCTAGTCTATGAATTAGTTAAGAAATATAAGATACTAGCTGGCCTGGCCACGCGTTGCTGTGGTTCTTTCCTGTGATTCCCCCCACTCTGTCCGGACACATGACTTATTCTGCCCCCTCCTCCCCCACCCCTCGGTTCATCCCTGTGACTTCCCCCACCCTGTCCCGACCCATGAGCTATCAAGCCCCCTCCCCCCACCCCCGCAACACATCCATGTGCCTGGCCCCACCCTGCCAGCGCGTCCATTTAGGCAAACTAGGCAGTTGCCTAGGGTGCCAAAATGGAGGGGGTGCAGGCCCCACCCTTCCTCTACATATAAGCGTCTGGGGACTTCTATTTCAGTGTATCTGAAGAAGTGTGCATGCACACGAAAGCTCATACCAAAATAAAAACTTAGTTGGTCTTTAAGGTGCTGCTGGAAGGAATTTTTTTATTTTGTTTCGACTACGTCAGACCAACACGGCTACCTACCTGTAACTACATTCAAAACACCTACTCCAAAATTAGAAAACCCAAATAACCAAAACAAACAAACAAACAAACCGGGAAAAGAAGTTTATCTTCATATTAAGACATTTTTAAGGATTTAAAAAAGATTCTCCCCTGGAAGCAGGGTAAAAGGGGAGAAGGGCATATGTTGTAAAATTCCCTGCAAAGTGAGAAATTAAAATTCGGAAAAGCCTCTTCCTTTCCTGGAGATGGCAGCCCTGACAGAACAGCGAGCCTATTGTATAGTCATAAAGGAAAAGAACGTACTAACTTTTGGGGGTCATTATGTTAAACATTTGCATAGAATTCAATGTAACAGGATTTTGAGAAGATACATTGCAGCCAGTTTGGTGAAAATGTTGGAGAAATAAGTAGCAATCATTTCCTGTCTCTCAAGACAAACTTTGACCTTGAAAGGATCTGAAAATGTCAACAAAAGACTTCCGGCCACCGCAAGCGCTGGAACCGGCGGGGTTTGCCTCGAGCTCCGAGGCAGCCCGGCTTCGCGGGGGGGGGGGGAAGGTGGGATAGCGCCCCACCGCCCCAAAAGAGCCCCCGGTTGAGCTTCCGGGGGACGAATAGGCTCAGCGGCGCCCCAAAAACGCGATTCCTCAGCTCCCCGGCAAGCTTTAAAGCCCCGGAGAGAGCCTGAGTGGAAGTCGCGGGGGCCATCTTGAGCAAAACCGTTACCCTCGCGAAGTGAAGCTATGTGTCGGCAGTGGAAAGTGGTGGATTTCTTCCTTCTTCTCAAGTAAGGACTTCATATTTTAAACCTGTCAGCAAAAAGCTGGAAAAATACTGGGAAAAAATTTAAGAATTGGCTGCAGGGGGTGATTTAAAAAGGGAGTTGATTACCCCCCCTTTGACAGACTATGATGCAGTAACCGATCCCTTGCCAGGAAGGTGAAACGAAGTATCTAAGTTATTAACAACTGGCTTAAAAGAAGCCCCCCCAGGGAACCAGATCTAGCGGACTTTGAGGGGTGGAACTGTTAAAAGAAAAGAAGAAGTGGAATATGGTGAAAAGAAATTAAAAGAAAGGATACTTAGATTGGGAAATAACTTGAACTGAAAAAATTAACAGTGAGGCTATTGAAAGGAAATTAAAGAACAAAGTAACCAGATTGGGCAACAAAATGGTTCATAATGTTTCGGAATAAGCCCTCCGCCATTTCCTGCAGTGCAACTGGTGGGTTTCCCATGGGACTAGAATAGATAAGATGGCCTCGGACTCAGCAGCTGCAAAAGATCAGCCCTGGCATAAGATATTTGCAGAGATCCGCGAAATTAAAAAGGGACTGAACTCGTATACCACTTTGTTGCGGGAATGTGTCTCATCATGGGAAAATAACAAACAATTAAGAGAGGTGAATGGAGAAAGCTGCACGGAAAGAAGAACCGGCGTTGAGGTTGAAAAATCGGACGTTGAGGTGAAAAAGGAAGCATCAACACTGGACATTTGTACAACATATGGAGAATTGGCACAACAGGAAGAGGAAGAAGAAGGATGGAAGAATGTTCCACAAGTGGGAGATGTGGAACAGGAAAAAGACTGGTCTCAAGAACTCCTCCAAAATGAACCAGGGTGGGCTCTGGGAAGACAGGAATAAAGGTGCATGTGGGAAACTGAAGAAGTGGGGGGAAAGTGTTCTGTGGAAGCTATGGGAAAGGGTGGGAGTGGGTTAATAGATTATAAACATCTGGAAAACCTAGATCTGGGGGAAGGGGGGGAGTTATGTTATTATGTTTTGAAATATATTTGATACAAGAGTTAATATTAGAATGATGATTCGTTGTTAATAAAAAATTTATAGGCAGAGGGGAAAAGATTTATAGAATGAACAATGGGAACTAGAAATATTTGGTATGAAATATTAGATTAAAGGTGATTGTATTAATATTTGTAAGAAGAGATGAAAATAAGAATAAAGGATTGAGAGAATAATATTCAAGATAAGCAAAATTATAATGAATACTGCCTAAATAATATTGTAATAGGGACCCTAGGTGGGGGTAGTCGGTGGAGTCTGAAGGGTAAAGATTTAAGTTAGAATTTTAGTCTTTGACATTTCTGTATTTTGTATTTTTTTCTTGTTTTTTGTATTTTTTCTGTTTTTTGGGGTTTTGTATTTTTGTATGTGTGTGTGTGTCTAATTTTTTTTTCAATAAATATATTTTTTTTAAAAAATGAAAATGTCAACAAAAGTGTATGCACCTGGCTTCCAGGAAAATGTTTTGAGATGCCTGTGGGAACTGAAATTTGGAATGTATCACAATAAACTACAATTGCAAGAAATGAAGCAACTTCTACAGAAGGAGGACACTAATAATGAAATACCAGAGGAAGATATTAAGGAAAATGAACTGAAGGGAAGTGATATCTTAAAACAAGAGGAAGTTCATCATGAAGGAAAAGAGGAAAATGTCCAACAAGTATGGTTTGGGATTACCCCTCTTTTGCTGAGGGGAAGACAGAAACTTTTTGGAGCTCAGAATACCCACAATGAAATGAATGTTCAAAGAAGTGGGGAAAACCGGGGGGGGGGGTATAAGGACATCTGGGTTGTAAAACATTGGAGGAAGGGAGTGGGATGAAGGAAGAATGGATATTTTGTTCATTAGGATGGATTAAAAGGACTGAAAACTGGACTGATGACTATGAAACTTGCTGGACTGGAAGGGAATAGCCGGGATCAGAGGAGGAGGAGGTATAATAGTGGATAAAAGATATACAGTATAGTAAATTAAAATTGGGAATGCAAAAATGGTTCAAAATGTATGGATGTCCTTGGAGAAAAAAAATTAGGCAACGGAAGAAAAGAAATGTTGATTATGCGAGAAATAAGATATAGTAGGGAAATGAGAATACTAGAATTATAATTTTGTAAGATGAATTGTTAAAAGGGGACGGTTGGGTGGTTCACCCCCTCCTGTCAGTCTCCCGCGTGTTGGGAGCCCTCGGTGGCAAGGTGGGATTCTGTGGCGGGGGAGACGGGGGGGGAAGGATTCTACCGGAAAAGGGACCACCCCCTTCTGCCCCCTTTCCCCCTAAGGTCTCTTCGTGGCAGGGGAGCCCTGCGGGGGGGGGGGAGGTGGAGGAGGGGTGGAAAGGATAATAATGGAGAAATTAACACACACACAAAGGATAGTATGTTAATATAAGGATGAAAAGATTAGAATAGAATGGGGAAAATAATAAGAAAATTGCTAAATAAGATTTTAAAATGAAAATCAGAAGGGGGGGAGGTAGGGGAAGCCCATAAGCAATTTTTATGAAAAATGACTTGTTGTATGATTTTTAGTATTGTCTGTATTTGAAGTTAGTGTTTTTGTATTGTTTATGTATTGTTTTGTTTGTTGTTAAGTATAACATTTATAAAAATCATTTAAAAAAACTTTAGGAGCCACTGGGCACTTCTCAGATGTGAGAGAGAACTCCCATCAGCCCCAGGAGAAGTGGACCAAAACATCTGGAGGGCACCAGGTTGGCATATGATGGTTTTTGTCTTTCCCACAAACTCTTGATTCACAGTCAGTGCTAGCAATCCAATCTCAATTGACCTAATTCCTTACAATTACAGTGCATGGAGAGCTTGAAAACCCAATAGATGTTTTCCCCCTATAAGTTGCCACCTGAACTTTTCAACTGCAGCTGTAAAGCTTGAAACTGCTACCTTCTTCTCCACCCCTAAACTATAGCTCCTCAGCACAGTCAGGTCGCCATGCATGAGCAAAACAGAGATGCGAAAGAACGGAGAACATAAGAAGAGGCTGCTGGATCAGGCCAATGGCCAATCTAGTTCAGCATCCTGTTCTCACAGTGGACAGACAGACCAGTGTCTGTGGGGAAACCCCCAAGCAGGATTCCAACAAAAGAGCCCTTTCCCATCCTGCGGTCACCAGTAACTGATAGCTAGAAGCAGCATTGCTGTCTAAAACCATGGAAGCAGAGCAAAGGTATCATGGCTAGCAGCTGTCAACCTCCCTGCATTTGTCTGATCCTGTTTGTCTGAACCCTGACCCAGGAACAAGCAAAGCGTGCGCCAAGCCGGTGAGTGAGCAAGCTGCAGAGCGAGGCTTTTTAAAAAGCCTCGCTCCATGGCTTGCTCGCGGCTTGCTGGCAGCACCACTCTAGCACTCTAGTGCCGGGATCCTCTGCTCACGCCTCCGCGAGCAGAGGATCCCGGGTGGCACGCACCACCCAGGCGGCATGCAGCACACATGCATGGCATCATACGCACACAACGCATGCACCGTACATGCGTGCTACACAGTGGAGCCTCCAGCAAACCAGCCCAGCGCCATACGGCGCTGGTGCGTGCCGCCCAGGATTCTCCGCTCGTGGCTGCAGCAGCTTCATCCCCACAGCGGCTGCATCCCTGTATGGCACTGGGCCAGTTCGGCGGAGGCTCCGCTGCATAGCACGCATGTGCGGAGCCGCTGCATACGGCACATGTGTCATGCGCATACGACGACACAAAGTGCACGCCCATGGTTGCGTCCTGGGCCTTCGTCCGCCCCTGCAAATGGGACATATTCATGTACTGTGTATGTCTACCCAGAAGTAAGCTCCACTGTGTTCAACAAAGGCTTACCCCCAATCAAAGCAGAGCTGTGACTGTAGCCTAACTTAATTGAACCAATAAACAGCAGAAGGCTTCTCCAGTGGCGGAGCAAGCCGATCAGGTGCCTGCGGCAGCGCATATGCTCTACGCCCAGTGGCAGGACGCTTCGTGGGGCCTTTAATGCCATTAGTCATGCCAATATAAGCAGTACTATCTAGATCAGAGCTTTCCAAACTGTGTTGCAACACGTTAGTGTGCTGGTGCGGTGTGTAGGTGTGTCATGTCCTTCCAAGACCTCCTTTGACATCTGATGGGAGAGCATGTCTAAATAGTGTGTTGCCAACATGAAACATTTGGAAAGCCCTGATCTAGATCCACTATAGTCTACTTTCACACCAAGTATTGGAACTGAAACCGTCTTGGTTGCCCTGATGGATGACCTTTATCATTAGCGGATCAAGGGGAATGTGACCCTGTTGTTTATTTATCCTGCCGGAGTGGTACCTATTTATCTACTTGCACTTTGACGTGCTTTTGAACTGCTAGGTTGACAGGAGCTGGGATCGAGCAACGGGAGCTCAGCCCGTTGCAGGGATTCGAACTGCCGACCTTTCAATCGGCAAGCCCTAGGCTCTGGGTTTAGACCACAGTGCCACCAGCATCCCTTACATTATGGTTACATTCTCCAATATGTCATTTCACCACAACGTATCTGCAAGATTGAATCTACCTCCCACCCTCCTGAGAGTCTATAACGAAGGGGAAAGGAACCCTTCTGACTGGGTTACTGCAGCAGGCTCTACATGGGGCTGCCTTGAAGGCTCAGAGTCATAGAATTGTAGAGTCAGAAGGGACCTTGACGGTCATCTAGCCCAACCCCCTGCAATGCAGGAATCTCAACTACAGCATCCCTGATGGGTAGCCATCCAATTTCTGCTTGAAAACCTCCAGTGACGGAAACTCGGAAGATGACTCAGAAACTTCAGTTGGCCCCAAAGGAGCAGCCAGATTCCTGGCTGGAGCTCCATTTAGATCTCATTTAATCCCCACGGCCTGTTTTGAAACAGCAGCACTTGTTGCCAGTTTGTTTCTGTGCTCAACGGAAAGTGCCAAACAACTCAGGCCCCAAATATCAGAAAGGCTGCCTCCATCCCTACAGACCCTCAGGGTGCAGAGATCAGCAGAGGGGGGGGGGACCTCTTTGTAGCCCTCCACTCTCAGTGTCCCAGGGGGAGGGGGCCTTCTCTGTGGTGGCCCCAGAGTTGGGGGACTTCCTATAGAAGTATAGTTGGCACTTTCACTCCACAGCTTCCCAAGAATGTTGAAGATACAACTCTTTTTCCTGGCCTTTGACATTTGAGGTGTATGTTTTTAGACCCACTTTATTTTAGTGAATGTTAATTGTTCTAAATAGTTTTTAATATTTTATTTTAATGCTGTAACGTGCCCTGGGGCCTTACAATGATAATGATGAGGCATCTGTATTTTGCCTCCCTTTCCCATCTCATTGTTGAGAATTGCTCGTGTTTGAAACTTTTTCATGTATATGACTACAGCGACAAAAATGTTACTTACCCCAAAATGGAAAGAAGCAGAAGTCCCAGCAAAGGAAGAATGGATACAAAAAATTATGGAATATGCAGAAATGATGAAACTTACCAGAAGAATAAGAATTAAAAATAACATACATTTTATAAAAGAATGGAAATGCTTTATTGAATATTTACAGATAAATTGTAAACAGATAAATACATTGGCAGGATTATTGCAATAACCTGCTGTTTCAGAAGAGTGTACAGTATATATAAAGAAGATGAATAAATGAGCAAAGTAAGTTAATTTATCCAGAAGATATTAAAAATAAATTTAAGGAACCGCAGAAAGAGGAGGAAGGAAGTCAAGTTTTGAAATGTCAAAATGATTGTAAAATTAGTGAAATGTATAAACCCGAAAGCCTTAGAAATAGAAATTAGAAAGCTTGCTGATAGAAATAGAAATTAGAAAGCTTGCTAATAACAAGGCCAGTGGAAGTGATGATATTCCAGCTGAACTATTTAAAATTTTAAAAGATGATGCTGTTAAGGTGCTACACCCAATATGCCAGCAAGTTTGGAAAACTCAGCAATGGCCAGAGGATTGGAGAAGATCAGTCTACATCCCAATTCCAAAGAAGGGCAGTGCCAAAGAATGCTCCAACTACCGCACAATTGCGCTCATTTCACACGCTAGCAAGGTTATGCTTAAAATTCTACAAGGCAGGCTTAGGCAGTATGTGGACCGAGAACTCCCAGAAGTGCAAGCTGGATTTCGAAAGGGCAGAGGAACCAGAGACCAAATAGCAAATATGCGCTGGATTATGGAGAAAGCTCGAGAGTTCCAGAAAAACGTCTACTTCTGCTTCATTGACTATGCAAAAGCCTTCGACTGTGTCGACCACAGCAAACTATGGCAAGTTCTTAAAGAAATGGGAGTGCCTGATCACCTCATCTGTCTCCTGAGAAATCTCTATGTGGGACAAGAAGCTACAGTTAGAACTGGATATGGAACAACTGATTGGTTCAAAATTGGGAGAGGAGTACGACAAGGTTGTATATTGTCTCCCTGCTTATTTAACTTATATGCAGAATTCATCATGTGAAAGGCTGGACTGGATGAATCCCAAGCCGGAATTAAGATTGCCGGAAGAAATATCAACAACCTCAGATATGCAGATGACACAACCTTGATGGCAGAAAGTGAGGAGGAATTAAAGAACCTTTTAATGAGGGTGAAAGAGGAGAGCGCAAAATATGGTCTGAAGCTCAACATCAAAAAAACCAAGATCATGGCCACTGGTCCCATCACCTCCTGGCAAATAGAAGGGGAAGAAATGGAGGCAGTGAGAGATTTTACTTTCTTGGGCTCCTTGATCACTGCAGATGGTGACAGCAGTCACGAAATTAAAAGACGCCTGCTTCTTGGGAGAAAAGCAAATCGATCTCCGACCACAACCCAGTGACAATACAAATAAAATTTAAGAGTAAAACTAAGGGGAGTGGAGGATGAACGATGAAATATGGAGGAAGGAACAAAGGGTCAATAAAGCAAAGGAGAATATGCAATTTTAAATGCCAATATTGAAGAAGAAATTCAAAGAGTTATAAGAAATTTAAAAGAAGGGAAATCACCAGGCCCTGATGGGATCTCGGTGACGTACTACAAGAAATTAGAGGAAATAATTGTACCCAAACTCAAAATTACAATGAACGAAATACTAGATAAGGGAGAGCTACCGAAATAATGGCAGGAAGCCTTTATTACATTAATTCCCAAAAAAGGATCAGACCTGAACTTAATAAAAAATTACAGACCAATTTCTTTATTGAACATAGACTACATAATTTTTACAGGCATATTGGCAAATAGGTTGAATTTTTTTTTGAACAGACTAATAGAAAGAGACCAGGCTGGCTTTCTTCCAGGAAGGCAAATAAAGGACAATGTCAGAATAATTATAGATCTACTGGAATATGCCGACATGAACCCAGGCCTAGAAATTACGATGTTACTAGTGGATGCCGAGAAAGCCTTCAACAGTGTGTCCTGGCCTTTTATGATCAGTGTATGTGAGAACTTAAAAATGGGGAATAAAATATTGAATGGAATACGAGCAATTTATAAAGAACAAAAGGTGAAATTAATTATTAATAACGAAATTACTGGAGGCTTCAACATAGAAAGAGGGACAAGACAAGGATGCTTTTGAATTATGGTGCTGGAGGAGACTCTTGAGAGTCCCATGGACTGCAAGAAGATCAAACCTATCCCTTCTTAAGGAAATAAGCCCTGAGTGCTCCCTGGAAGGACAGATCGTGAAGCTGAGGCTCCAATACTTTGGCCACCTCTGATGTTGGGAAAGATGGAGGGCACTAGGAGAAGGGGACGTCAGAGGACAAGATGGTTGGACAGTGTTCTCGAAGCCACCAACATGAGTCTGACCAAACTGCGGGAGGCAGTGCAAGACAGGAGTGCCTGTGGGATGCAAAGGGTTAAGTGCAGTCAAGTCACAACAATCCCTAGATAGTCCACTTGGAGGACTGAGGAGGAGGATATGACTAAGCCTAGTTTCCTCTTCCTTCACATGCAAATGAGTTGAGGAAGTGGCAGATAAATTCTGAAGGAAACAGCCATTTCCCTCTCTTGGACCAGACCTCTTGGACTACACACATCTTAGCGAGTCTCTCCCTCAAGGCCTCCAGCCTAGAGAGAGAGATGAGATGGAGTCTCACTTCTTATAAGTGAACTTCACAATGTATATATTACCTTTTAACTAAGCAAGTCTACCTCTTGAGTGTGCTGTACCTCGAGATGCTTGTAAGTAAACATCTTTTATACTTTTAAGAGCATTGTGTTGTGTCTTTTCTTTTAAGAGGGAAAAAGGGGAAATACCAGGAAAATACACTTTATTTTAGTGGCTTAAATCAAGCCTGCGCAAACATTTTTCTGCTGTGTATTTTGCAAAAGGGGAATGTTTTTACTCTGCTAAAGTTTGGTGCTTGCTAGCGCAAGCGGGGATAGGATATATTAAACAATATCTCCTCATCCACATTCCTGAACATTCCCACAGTGCCTGGCGTGCTATGGTCCATGGGGTCACGAAGAGTCGGACACGACTAAATGACTAAACAACAACAACAACAATTTTGCTCTGGGCAGACCTCACCCGGAGTACTGTGTCCAGTTCTGGGCACCACAGTTCAAGAAGGATACTGACAAGCTGGATCATGTCCAGAGGAGGGCAACCAAAATGGTCAAATGCCTGGAAACAATGCCTTATGAGGAACGGCTTAGGGAGCTGGGCATGTTTAGCCTGGAGAAGAGAACGCTAAGGGGTGATAAGATAGCCATGTTCAAATATATAAAAGAATGTCATATAGAGGAGGGAGAAAGGTTGTTTACTGCTGCTCCAGAGAAGCGGACACGGAGCAATGGATTCAAACTACAAGAAAGAAGATTCCACCTAAACATTAGGAAGAACTTCCTGACAGTAAGAGCTGTTTGGCAGTGGAATTTGCTGCCAAGGAGTGTGGTGGAGTCTCCTTCTTTGGAGGTCTTTAAGTGGAGGCTTGACAGCCATCTGTCAGCAGGGCCGGAGCGTCCATTTAGGCAAACTAGACTGTCGCCTAGGGCGCCGAAATGGAGGGGGCGCTGGCCCGCCGCCGCCCGCCACCCCCGCTGCCCACCGCCACCACCGCCTGCCTTCCCTGGGAACCGATCCAAGGGAGCTCCGCTCCTGGCGGTGGGGGAGGCACTCTGCCCCTCACCATCGCTCGGCGGAGGGCAGGGCCAGAGCAAGTGAGAGGGTTGCCCAGCCCATCCGGTGGCATGCCCAATCAGCCAGCGCCCTGGCCGGGCTGCTGCTGCCACTGCCGAGCTGGGTGCCAGGATGCAGCTCCCGCTGGCCCCGATCCCCTTGTTCTTCCCCATGCTGCTGTTGCTGCTGCTGGCAGGAGAGCCCTGGGCACGCCGGGCATCGAGCCGCGCCGCTGCCTCCTGCCCGCAGCAGCAGCCGCCCCAGCAGCGACGCCTCAGTGGGCGAGAGGGGCGTGAGATGCAGCGCAAGATCCCGGGCCTGCCGGGCAGACCCCAGCCCCGGACGCCACCCGCCCTGATGGGCACCAAAGCCGCCGCCTGGCAGCAGCAGCAGCCGCCTTCGGCCACGCTGCTCTCTTCATGCTCGACCAGGACGGCGACGGGGATGACAAGGGCAGCCCCTGGACGCTGAGCTGGGAGCCGGGCTACCCAAAGCAAGCGGGCGGCAAGGGAGGGCTCCGTCTGGGCCACTTTCCCTCCCCCCGCCCCACAATGAGCTGGGGAGAAGGGAGACGCGGCCGCCCCTGTGAGAGGTGGTGACAGGATCAGCGCCCCGAAAGCGCTCCTTTTGGGGCACTCATCCCGCCGCCGCCTCTCGCAAGAGCAGGCTTCCTCCCCCCCCCCTTTTCTCTCTCCCTTCCTTCTCTCTTTCTCTCTCTCTCTCTCTTACCCACCCCTTCCTTCCTTCCTTCCTTCCTTCTCTCTCTCTTCCCTCCCTCCCTCTCTCTCGCTATTTCCCTCTCACACACCCCTCCCTCCCATGTACACGAAAGCTCATACCTATGACAAACTTAGTTGGTCTCTAAGGTGCTACTGGAAGGGTTTTTTTATTTTGTTTTTTCTTTAAATGAAAAAGTGGGGGGTGTACTTAGGAATGTAGGGTGTTGACTTCACACCATGGCTCCATCAAGCTCAATGACTGGCACAAGCTCTCTAGGGAGAAGACTAAGAGGCGGTCTGCTATCCACATTGTCTGAAGGGCTGTCCCTTGGAAAACAGAGCAAGCTTGTGTTCTTCTGCTCCAGAAGGCAGAACCCAAACCAATGGGTTCAAATGACAAGAAAGAAGATTCCAACTAAACATCAGGAAGAACTTTCAACAGTGGAACGGAAAGGTGGTGGATTCTTCTTCCTTGGAAGTTTCTAAGCAGAGGTTGGATGGCCTTCTGCCATGGATGCTTTAGCTGTAATTCCTGCAGTGCAAGCTGAATCGTGAAGCTGAGGCTCCAATACTTTGGCCACCTCATGAGAAGAGAAGAATCCTTGGAAAAGACCCTGATGTTGGGAAAGATGGAGGGCACAAGGAGAAGGGGACGACAGAGGACAAGATGGTTGGACAGTGTTCTCGAAGCTACGAACATGAGTTTGACCAAACTGCGGGAGGCAGTGCAAGACAGGAGTGCCTGGCGTGCTATGGTCCATGGGGTCACGAAGAGTCGGACACGACTAAACGACTAAACAACCTGCAGTGCAGGGAGTTGGACTCAATGACCATTGGGAAGCCTTCCAATTCTGTGATTCTAGGGTTTCACAAAAGAGCCTTCACAGCCCTACCTGAGATGGAAAGGAATGAACCTGGAAGCTCTGGGTACCAATTGTACACAGAACTAATATAGTCATTGCACCAGCTTTTCCTTAAGAGCATAACACGTAAGAACAGCCAGCTGGATCAGGCCAATGGTCCATCTTGTCCAGCATCCAGTTATCACAGGGGCCGATCAGTTGTCCATGGAAAACCAGCGAGTAGGATCTGACCACAGGTGCACTCTCTCCTCCTGTGGTTTTCAGCAACTAGACTGGAAGATGAAAGGTACGTACAGCAAGAACTCTTGCAGGGAAGAGACAGACAGCCTTCCTCTGGGAGCAACTGATTGATCTGATAATACATACCTGATTAAAATTCACAGCAGAACAACCCAGTCCTCAATGAAGGTAGCTGAGCAAGATGAGAACAGTAGCTCACTCTTTGGCGAAGCTTATGATGCCAGCCAAGGTCTTCCAAATAAACTTGTCTTACTAGTTCCGCAACAGAATCCTCTATTGGATTCTAACCATCAGTGGGCACAACACCCAGAAAACTGAAAAGAATTCAGGGCACCATCTATACTGACCCCATCAAAATGTAACATATTTTTTCTTTAATAGGAACACTTAGCTATTTAATTATTTTTTCCTCTTTTATGAGGCATGCCAGCAGTTCCTCTCATGAGAACTAGTTTGGGAATTGTTTGCAAACAATATTTAACACTAGTATAGTCTTTTCTAAAAGGAGAACAGAAAAATGTTATCCTTTTAGAAATGCATTGTTTCATAAAATTAGTAACCATCAGTAAACACAGTTAAAGTCAAATTGAGTAACTGGAATCTAAAAATACCGGTTGCAATTAAACTTTCAAACCCCTCACCCTCACCCAGCTGACTATCCACAGGAAACACATATTACTTATGAAGACAGCTATCTGCCCCTTTCATTTTCCTACTGAAACCTAAGTAACTTTCAAGGAAAAGTTACACATTATTGAGTAGCCCATCTTAAAATATTTACAAGCATCCCTAACAGAAATAATTTCAAAGCAGAGCTTCAAATTTCTTTGAACATAACATTAAGTACAATTTATCAAC